>NC_086447.1:353412477-353762477 GCF_028390025.1 Pseudophryne corroboree | reverse complement strand
AGGGAACACTAAAATAACACATCCTAGATCTGGATGAATTAAATATTCTTATTAAATACTTTGTTCTTTACATAGTTGAATGTGCTGACAATGAAATCACACAAAAATTATCAATGGAAATCAAATTTATTAACCCATGGAGGTCTTGATTTGGAGTTACAATGAAAATTAAAGTGGAAAAACACACTACAGGCTTATCCAACTTTGATGTAATGTCCTTAAAACAAGTCAAAATGAGGCTCAGTAGTGTGTGTGGCCTCCACGTGCCTGTATGACCTCCCTACAACCCACACAAGTGGCTTAGGTAGTGCAGCTCATCCAGGATGGCACATCAATGCGAGCTGTGGCAAGAAGGTTTGCTGTGTCTGTCAGCGTAGTGTCCAGAGCATGGAGGCGCTACCAGGAGACAGGCCAGTACATCAGGAGCCATGGAGGAGGTCGTAGGAGGGCAACAACCCAGCAGCAGAACCGCTACCTCCGCCTTTGTGCAAGGAGGAACAGGAGGAGCACTGCCAGAGCCCTGCAAAATGACCTCCAGCAAGTCACAAATGTGCATGTGTCTACTCAAATGATCAGAAACAGACTTCATGAGGGTGGTATGAGGGCCCGACGTCCACAGGTGGGGGTTGTGCTTACAGCCCAACACCGTGCAGGACGTTTGGCATTTGCCAGAGAACACCAAGATTGGCAAATTCGCCACTGGCGCCCTGTGCTCTTCACAGATGAAAGCAGGTTCTCATTGAGCACATGTGACAGACGTGACAGTCTGGAGATGCCAAGGAGAACGTTCTGCTGCCTGCAACATCCTCCAGCATGACCGGTTTGGCAGTGGGTCAGTAATGGTGTGGGGTGGCATTTCTTTGGGGGGCCGCACAGCCCTCCATGTGCTCGCCAGAGGTAGCCTGACTGCCATTAGGTACCGAGATGGGATCCTCAGACCCCTTGTGAGACCATATGCTGGTGCGGTTGGGCCTGGGTTCCTCCTAATGCAAGACAATGCTAGACCTCATGTGGCTGGAGTGTGTCAGCACTTCCTGCAAGACGAAGGCATTGATGCTATGGACTGGCACGCCCATTCCCCAGACCTGAGTCCAATTGAGCACATATGGGACATCATGTCTCGCTCCATCCACCAACGCCACGTTGCACCACAGACTGTCCAGGAGTTGGCGGATGCTTTAGTCCAGGTCTGGGAGGAGATCCCTCAGGAGACTATCCGCAGCCTCATTAGGAGCATGCCCAGGCATTGTAGGGAGGTCATACAGGCACGTGGAGGCCACACACACTACTGAGCCTCATTTTGACTTGTTTTAAGGACATTACATCAAAGTTGGATCAGCCTGTAGTGTGTTTTTCCACTTTAATTTTCATTGTGACTCCAAATCAAGACCTCCATGGGTTAATAAATTTGATTTCCATTGATAATTTTTGTGTGATTTTGTTGTCGGCACATTCAACTATGTAAAGAACAAAGCATTTAATAAGAATATCTCATTCATTCAGATCTAGGATGTGTTATTTTAGTGTTCCCTTTTTTTTTTTTTAGCAGTGTATATATGAATAGAGATGTGCGGCGGACACTTTTTGGGTTTTGTTATTTGGTTTTGGATCTGGATCCCTGCTCGTGTTTTGGATCTGGCTTCGTTTTGCCAAAACCACCTTTTCGGGTGTTGGTTTTGGAGCTGGATGATTTTTGGAAAAAACATAAAAACAGCTAAAATCACAGAATTTGGGGGTAATTTTAATCCTACGGTATTATTAACCTTAATAACATTCATTTCCACTCATTTCCAGTCTATTCTGAACACCTCACAATATTGTTTTTAGGCCAAAAGGTTGCACCAAGGTTGCTGGATGACTAAGCTAAGCGACACAAGTGGGCAGCAAAAACACCTGGCCCATCTAGGAGTGGCACTGCAGTGGCAGACAGGATGGCAGTTTTAAAAAAATAGGCCCCAAAGAGCACATGGTGCAAAGAAAAAAAAGAGGTGCATCGAGGTTGCTGGATGACTAAGCTAAGCGACAAAAGTGGACAGCACAAACACCTGGCCCATCTAGGAGGGGCACTGCAGACAGGATGACAGTTTTAAAAAACTAGGCCCCAAAGAGCACATAATGCAAAGAAAAAAAAGACGTGCAACGAGGTAGCTTGATTACTAAGCTAAGCGACACAAGTGGGCAGCACAAACACCTGGCCCATCTAGAGTGGCAAACAGGAAGGCAGTTTTAAAAACTAGGCCCCAAAGAGCACATAATGCAAAGAAAAAAAAAGAGGAGCAAGATGGAATTGACTTGGGCCCTCCCAACCACCCAGGCCCTCCCACCCACCCTTATGTTGTATAAACAGGACATGCACACTTTAACAAACCAATCATTTCAGTGACAGGGCCTTCCACATGGCTGTGGCTGAAATGATTGGTTTGTTTGGGTCCCCACCAAAAAAAAGCAATTAATCTCTCCTTGCACAAACTGGTTCTATAGTGGCAAGATGTCGTCCTTCTCCTCAGATCCCCCCCCCCCCCCCCCCCCCTCCAGTGTTTACATCATCATCCTCACAGAGAAACAATGGGGGTAATTCCAAGTTGATCGCAGCAGGAAATTTTTTAGCAGTTGGGCAAAACCTTGTGCACTGCAGGGGAGGCAGATATAACATGTGCAGAGAGAGATAGATTTGGGTGTGGTGTGTTGAATCTGCAATCTAAATTGCAGTGTAAAAATAAAGCAGCCAGTATTTACCCTGCACAGAAATAAAATAACCCACCCAAATCTAACTCTCTGCACATGTTATATCTGCCTCCCCTGCAGTGCACATGGTTTTGCCCAAATGTTAAAAAATGTCCTGCTGCGATCAACTTGGAATTACCCCCAATATTCAAACAAAACCACATCATTTAGGTGTCAGTAGACTGCTTAGGCTATTACCCAAAGTTTCTAAACTTGACATTGACTTATGATGAATTATTATTTTACAATTGGAAATAACAATGATATAACAAAACAGGGTAATAACAAACAGTCATAGAGGTAGGAAGGCCCTGCTCGCAAGCTTACAATCTATAAGGAAATGGGCATGGATACACAAGGATAGGTGCCACAGTATCTTATGAAGAGTTGTCCACCAGATTGCAAAGGTTCTTGGTGGACTGTATAATATGGTCATACAACAATGATGAACCGGGGTCGAGAGGAAGGATGAGAAGACATGTGAGGATATGAGTGGACTGTGCAGAGTGGATGCAATTTGATAGGAAGGTTTATGAAAGTTATGTGGGCGGTTCTGGAATTTGATATGCTTGCCTGAAGAGGTGAGTTTTCAGGAAACGTTTGGAGACTAGAGGAGCAGAGCCGTAACTACGTGTGTGCCAGGTGTGCCTGGCCCACAGCGCAGTCGCCCTGAGGGCGCACGGCCAGCAACTATGTCAGCGGCTTGTAATGAGTCAAATTGATTCATAACAAGCAGTCTGTGCTGTGTGCGCCGCTGGAGGAGAAGAGGAGAGGAGCAGCGTCAGGGGAGGACCCAGAGGAGGAGGAGGGAGGGGACTGGAGCCGCTGCAGCGCTATGTAATTGGTAGCGGTGCTGCTACAGCAGTCCGTCTCCTTCCGCATTGGCTGGCCGACACTGCTGTGAATGCTGGGATGCGCTTTGCTCATCCCAGCATTCACAGCGGTGGCGGGCAGCCAATGCGGAATCAGAGGGACAGCTGCAGCAGCGCCTCTACCAATTACATAGCGCTGCTGCAGCTCCAGTCCCCCTCCTTCCTCCTCCTTCTCCCCTGCCCAGGATCTGCCAGCACCGAGGAGCCTGACTGCCTGAGCCAGCGGGGAGAGGCGGTAAGTATCTATCTATCTATCTATCTATCTATCTATCTATCTATCTATCTATCTATCTATCTATCTATCTATCTGTCTGTCTCTCTCTCTATCTCTGTCAATCTATCTATCTCTCTATCTATCTATTCTATCTGCCGTAATGTGTAAAAAGGGGGACGCTTTCTGCCGTAATATGTAAAAAGGGGACACTGTCTGCCGTAATGTATAAAAAGGGGGACGCTGTTTGCCGAAATGTGTAAAAAGGGGGACTATCTGCCGTAATGTGTAAAAAGGGAGATGCTGTCTGCCGTAATGTGTAAAAAGGGGGACGCTGTCTGTCATAATGTGTAAAAAGGGGGACTAGCTGCCGTTATGTGTAAAAAGGGGGACTGGCTGCCGTAATGTATAAAAGGGGCTCTACCTGGTATAGTGGCGCTACTGTGCGGCGTAATTTGAATAATGGAGACTACTGTCCACCGTAGTATGAATTGGTATTATTTGAGGCCACACCCCTTCTCCATGAAGCCACGTCCCTAAATTTTTTGCACGCACCTAAGGCGCGCACTGCCCCTATTTTACATAAGGGGGGCGCCAATGCCGTTTCTTGCACACAGCGCTAAAATTCCTAGTTACGGCACTGTAGAGGAGAGTCTTATTGCACGTGGTAGGGCATTCCACAGAGTGGGTGCAGCCCAATGAAAGTCCTGCAATCGTGAGTGGGAGCGAGTAATGAGTGTGGATGAGAGATGCAGATCTTGTTAAGAGCGAAGAGGTTGGGTTGGGAGATATTTTGAGATAAGCAAAGTGATGTACGTTGGTGTAGTTTGTTTAATGGCCTTGTGTGTGAATACATTTTTTTATATTGAATGCGGTAGAATACAGGTAACCAATGGAGGGACTGACAAAGTGGATCTGCAGGCGATGAACATCTAGCGAGGAACATTAGCCTAGCAGCTGCATTCAGAATGGATTGTAGTGGTGAAAGTCTCGTTTTGGGAAGACCAGTAAGGAGACTATTGCAATAATCAATGCGGGAGATATCTGGCACGCCTGCGTTTTTTCACACACTCCCCGAAAACGGTCAGTTCACCCAGAAACACCCACTTCCTGTCAATCACTCAACGATCAGCAGTGCGACTGAAAAGCGTCGCTAGAGCTTGTGTAAAACTGCATCGGCTTTTCTGAAAGTACGTTGCGCATGCGCAGAAGTGCCGGTTTTTTAGCCTGATCGCTGCGCTGCGAACAATGGCAGCTAGCAATCAACTCGGAATGAACCCCAAATTCAAGAGATAGCTTGACACCTGTTGTCCGGTTTTGTGGAGAAATAATTCCACACCAAAGAGGTAGCTTTTTTGGTATTTTGCCCAGGCATGACAATGGGCTTTTTCATCCCATAGCTAACAACTATCTCCACTGGTGCCTTATTCAAACAAACCACATCACCATCAGAATCCTCATCGTCAACTTCCTCGGCAGCGCCAGCAACGCCCATATTCTCCTCATCCTGGTGTACTTCTACAGTGACATCCTCAATCTCAATATCAGCAACTGGACTGGCGTTGCTCCTCCCAGCACTTGCAGAGGGCTTGCAAATGGTGGTAGGAGCCTCCTCTTCCAATACAGTATTGTGAAGGTCAGGCCTAGACATCGCAACCGCGGACAGTGCCAGCACCATTGTATTTTTACAACACCCCTGTAATTTTACAGCATACAAGACAAGGCCAGTGTACATTTATTTTCACTGCACACCTGTATATTTAAAGCATTCAGGACCAGTGTTCTTTTATTTTAACAAAAGCACCTCTGTATATTTACAGCATACAGGACCAGTGTACTTTTATTTTAACAACAACACTCTTCCCATACAGTAATGTGAAGGTCAGGCCTAGACATCACAACTGCGGAGAGTGCCAGCACCCCTGTATTTTCACAACACCCCTGTAATTTTACAACATACAAGACAAGGCCAGTGTACATTTATTTTCACTGCACCCCTGTATATTTACAGCATACAGGACCAGTGTACTTTTATTTTAACAACAACACCCCTGTATTTTTACAGCATACAGGACTAGTGTACTTTTATTTTAACAGCAGCACCCCTGTATTTTTACAGCATACACGACTAGTGTACTTTTATTTTAACAGCAGCACCCCTGTATTTTTACAGCATACAGGACCAGTGTATTTTTATTTTAACAGGAGAACCTCTGTATTTTTTACAGCATGCAGCACCTGTGTACATTGATTCTCACTGCACCACTGAATTTTTGCAGCATACAAGATAGGGCCAGTGTACATTTATTTTATTGCACCCTTGAATTTTTACAGCATACAAGACAGAACCAGTGTACATTTATTTTACTGCACCCCTGAATTTTTGCAGCATACAAGACAGGGCCAGTGTACATTATTTTACTGCACCCCTGAATTACTACAGCATACAAGACAGGGCCAGTGTACATATTTTACTGCACCCCAGAATTTTTTGCAGCATACAAAGCAGGGCCAGTGTACTTTTATGTTAACAACAGCACCCATGAATTTCTACAGCATACAAGACAGGGCCAGTGTATATTTATTTTACTGAACCCCTGAATTTTTGCATCATACAAGACAGGGCCAGTGTACATTTATTTTATTGCACCCCTCAATTATTATAGCATACAAGACAAGGCCAGTGTACATTTTTGTTACTGCACCCCAGAACTTTTGCAGCATAAAAGACAGGGCCAGTGTACATTTATTTTAACAACAGCACCCCTGATTTTTTGCAGCATACAAGACAGGGGCATCACCACTGTATTTTCACTGCATACAGTAGGACAGTGCCCCTGCCCCCTGTACAACACAGTGACAGCCAGGACAGCAACAACACCCATGTACAGCTGTAGCATTCCTAACAGCACATGAAACACCAGTGACAGCCTGGACAGCAACCCTAACATCACAGTGACAGGACAGCACCCATAACAGCACCACTAGAGAGCACACGCTGACCCCACCCAATGCCACCACCCATAGAGAGAGACAGAGGTCTGTCTCCCTCACTCTCCAAGTCCGGAGTGAAAATGGCTGCGATGCACGGCTGTTTATATATAATCCAAAACCCATGAGAATCCAATAGCGGGATGATGACGTTTTGTCTCATTCTGGTTTCCGAGTCCGGCGAGAAGTCCCGAGCCAGTCTCAGAAACTGGCTTGGAACGGGATGTTCGGGGGGCGTTCGGTTCTCTGAAAACCGAACCCGCTCATTTCTATATAAGAATATGGGTATCGGTAAAAATATTGCATCGTCTGTAGGCCCCTTAAGTCTCGGTTCTGTGACCCTTCTCCTGACCAGGGTCATGGAGCTCAGACCGAGGAATTTACCAGCATGCTAGTCCCAGCAATTTTCCATATCTGATGTCTGAAGGGGTATAACTAAATTAGGTGGTAGCAGCATCTTTTAGCAGCTTCTATATTAATTGTTTATTGCTCAGCACCTGGTGTATATATTTGTAATGTTCCATACTGTATGTAATTAAAAATGTACTTTATAGAAAAAAGTCTTCTAACTTTTGTTACTGTTCTTCAATTTCACCAGTAGATGTCACTGAAATACTGTAACACATAAAAGCATTAGAATTCCTAAACACAGTTTGAAGAGTATGTATTGTAAGTTATAAAGTGTTACTAATAGAGTAGCTCATTGCTGATTTACAGCATCTGCCTTATTCGGACTAGATTTTACTCACCCAGAATGGGCCTGATTCTGAGTCACATGGATCGATCTTCACGGACACAAATGGCAAGTTTTTGCAAACAGTGCATGCACAGATGAAAATGTATGCATTTATGTGCATGTCACTCCTATTCTAAGAGGGTTAATTCACTAAGATTTGTGTTTATTTGAGATACATGGCCATAAATGCATCTCGATATTTGCTAAATACAAAACACTGCATTGTTTGCTCAAATGGACATGAAAAACTTTGTAGAGCAGACATACAGTATATGAATAACTAGACCATCGTCCAAACTTGGAAGGACTTACCATAGGCACCACTACAACACGGAAATTTACCAACTTTTGTTTCTGCAAACACAACAGTGTTTCGGCTCAAAATTTATTTTTCCAGTAGAAGTGCTCTTGAGCAGCGTTTTTTGGGAACCCTGCATGTATGTGTGTAAAAGTGTAAGAAAGAGTTAAAAAAAATTGTAAAAAACTGTGTGGCGTCCCTCACCTAAGCAAAACCAGTCCTGATTCAGCTGATACTGGTTCTAAATATACTGGGGAAAAATTGCATGAGGTCCCCCTGTATTTAAAGAACCAGCCCCGGGCTCTTGGACCAGTCCTGGTTCCAAAAATATGGAGAAATGGACATAGGGGTCCCCCATATTTTTAAAACTAGCACCGGGCTCCACTAGCCAAGAAGGTAATGCCACAGCTGGGAGATCACATTTATACTAGTCCATACAGCCATAACATTACTCACCCAACTAATCAACCCTGGCTGGGTTTCCCTTGGGGGGGTGGGGACCCCACCCCCCTCAATAACCCCCCCCCCCCCCCCTTCCCAGGGCTATTCCCGAAATCCCTTAGCGGTTGATTCTGAGTTTATAGTCCATTTTTGTGTCAAAATAGAATTTTTATGGTGTTTTACTGGTTGAGTTACAGGCTCCAGGAAGCCTCCCCTGCATGGAGAATCATAAGTACCAGCATGCCAGCATGCAGGGCATTAAAGGTCCTGCTGGTACCTGTAGTCCCACCAGTAAAACAAATAATACAATAAAGACATGACACACACAACTTAGGAACTACAGCTTTAATCAAACATCCTTGCACACTCACGCACATATACACTCACACATGCTTACGTACCATCCCCGGTAGTTTGATCAGTCCTCTACTCCAGGATAAATCTACAGAGAACAAAGAAGCACAACACAGATCTCACTGATCCGGCTGGGCTTCATATTCGGCAGTGTTTGGCACACACCATTGGAAAACACCAATCCAGCAAACACAGGAGTTTAGTAAATTTATTGGAATTTTCTTTAAAAAAAACACCCAAATACATTCGTAACCACGGGTCTAAAGTGACAGCTGCTGCATTGAAGGGGTTAACATTCGTCCCATGGCGCCATTTTCAAAGTGACAAATCAGTGCTAGGTGCAAATTTTTAATGTATTATTGGTGCCAGACATCGTGCGTTTAATAAAACAGAGCTGCAATTCCCATGTTTTCTACACATCCTGCCAGCTTCCATATGGAATTGGGTGTGATAGGGGAGATCCACTCACTCTCCCAGTGGTGCGGGGGACTACCTGAAAATTTGTGAGTCTCCCACAACTTCCAGGAGAGTAGCTAAGCATGGGGTATACTGACTGTAGATGTAATTGCTTCTGTGAGCAACCTGTAACCAGAGAGAAAGGGGGGCCACCTTAGGCAGTGGGTAAATACAAAATAATTTTAGTTTCTACTAAATTCAACTTTCCAAAACAAAAATAAATAATTTTATCAGTAAAAGGGTTGATGTAAAACTTTAATATTTTTGTTTTCTTCATTTCTTATAAAATTCAAGACACATGTATCAAAATGTGGATATACTGTTTTACAAATGCAAAATATTTTTTGTTTCAAGTTATGATTTGCAGTCATAAGCACGACTACAAATTTGCATGTTTTCTTATTATGTTCACAGAATACGAGGTCTGATTCAGGTCCCTTGGATCTGTGGCACATTCCGCAAAGTACAGATGTTAGATACTTTGCATATGCACCGGACCCATACTGAGCTTGTGCACTACGGATCTGCGACATTAGTCGCAGTACAGCTGCAGACTATCAATGATTGACAATCTGCTGCCGTTTGGGGATGGGGAGGCGAGGATCTCCGTCGGCCGATGGTGTCACAGGTGATCCAATGCTGCATCCTAGGACACAGCACAGATCATTAATGCAAGCAGGAGGCATGTACTTATATCAGACGTCTCCTGTGCATTAACATGCTAGTGCTACCGCTGCTGACCAACCATTGTTTTCCATCTTAAGATAGCGGTAGTTCTGCATGATATTGACAATGCTGATTTATATACAGGAATGAAAGCTATACCTTAAACACACTTTACGTACTTTTTACGCTGTTAGCGTACAGAGTCACGTATCGTGTACGGACTTTGTGTACAAACGCCGCGCTGGCGGTACAAAGTACACACAGCGCGTACACAACCAATAAATACACTTTAAACCTTATGCAGCAATGCAGTGTGATGCTATTACACTTTAAACCTTATGCAGCAATGCAGTGTGATGCTATTACACTTTAAACCTTATGCAGCAATGCAGTGTGATGCTATTACACTTTAAACCTTAGCAGGGAAAGAAATACACGACACCAGTCTGTAGTTAAACCACTGGGTTCCGACACCACAGCATATTATTGCTGAAAGGGGGTTACAATACAAACAATACAATACAATATAACAGAGTAAATGGCTACATTCAATGGTACATACGTGAGTGGACAAGCTTGCGCAACCCGGCCGGTCCTCGGTCATCTGATAGATAACTTTGTGAGTCTTGTGTCTGACCAGGCCTGCAGCAGCCTGTAGCAGCTCTCTTTATACAATTCTTCCAAAAAGCAATACAATAGATACTGTAATCTCTTTGTCCATTGGACACAGGAATGCACATTTACAGTACAGGAGAGGTCATAGGTCGGTTTGAATAGGTAGGCGATGTCTTTCCCAACTGCTCTTGTGGGTGGTCTCCTCTGGATTCCCGCCGCATACATAATGTACAGTAAATACAGTTTATATCTATATTCTGCTCCTGCACATAACTATCCAAAGGAACATGCGATCTTTCTCAAACCAACACCGGAATGTTACCCTTAAAATACCCTTCAGCTGGATACCAAACAACACCTTATAACCTTGTTCTGTCCCCTCCTATTCTGTAAAGGTGAATCCCTTTGTTCTGAAACCATTCAAACTGTTGTTACTTTCTGATGTGGTGCAGGGAGACTATGTGTACATTGTGCACTATTTGGATTAAATATGTAATGTGTTTTGATAGCTTTCCATGCATTCACAAACTACCGTAAATACACATACCACACAATAATGTGCAGGACCGCGGGAGCGACCATACGCAAATTGCGGATATGTGCACGCACAGCAGAGCAAGTACGCGCACGGAGGCCATCTATGTGTATATTGTACGTGATATGTGTGCTGCAATATTTTTCGACTTTGACAATATATATAAGTCCTTACTCTGCAGCCCGCTCCTTATGTCATGGTCCCACCCAAAATAATGGCAACAAGGTAAGTGTATGAATACTGGTACTGAGCAGGAACTTCAAATGCACAATTATTTACACATGCAATATATTAGTATACAGGTAGTAGCTCAAACACACTATGCATAAGAAATGAAACTTGTTAGAGCAGTGGTCTTCAAAATTAAACAGTACTTATGAATATACTGTAAATTATATATATATATATATATATATATATATTTACTTGCACACTGGTATATGCTTATATAGTCACAGTGATATAAACATGTGTTAGTTCAACCTTGATGCTGAACAATTATATTGAAACATATACGGTATGTTATATACTCATATCCTGTTTACTGTATACCACATCCAGGGCCATTTCTACTGGCGAGCGAGATATGCAATCGCACGGGGCACCTGCTGCGACCCCTGCTGGCTTCTGCTGCCTGCTCTCTGATTTCCATAATTTACCTCCCCTCACCCATCCATAGTTCTTCGCTCTCTGGACAGAGTTTAGCGTCATGATGCCGTTGCATTGTGATGTCATGATGTCACAACGTCACACATTGGGAGTGCGCAATTAATAGGGAGATGTCACGGGCACCATTTTTGGAGAGCAGCGAGTGCACAGGAAGACGCAGCACAGCGTGGACTCTGAGGAGGACCCAGACTTGAAAAGACCCCATAGAGAAGGCAGGCAGTGAGAGAATCAGCATTCAGTTCACTCACAAACTGGGTGTAATCTGCTTTCCTGAGATGGGCATACAGCGTGGGGTATAATCTTGTATCCTGGGATGGGCATACTGTGTGGGACATAATCTGGTGTCCTGAGCGGGGCATACTGTGTAGGACATAATCTGGTGTCCTGAGCTGGGCATACTGTGTGGGGCATAATCTGGTGTCCTGAGCTGGGCATACTGTGTGGGCCATAATCTGGTGTCTTGAGCTGGGCATAGTGTGTGGGACATAATCTGGTGTCCTGAGCTGGGCATACAGTGTGGGGCATAATCTGGTGTCCTGAGCTGGGCATACCGTGTGGGACATAATCTGGTGTCCTGAGCTGGGCATACAGTGTGGGGCATAATCTGGTGTCCTGATCTGGGCATACTGTGTGGGGCATAATCTGGTGTCCTGATCTGGGCATACTGTGTGGGACATAATCTGGTGTTCTGAGCTGGGCATACTGTGTGGGACATAATATGGTATCCTGAGCTGGGAATACTGTGTGGGGCATAATCTGGTGTCCTGAGATGGGCATACCGTGTGGGGCATAATATGGTGTCCTGAGCTGGTCATACTGTGTGGGACATAATCTGGTGTCCTGAGCTGGGCATACAGTGTGGGGCATAATCTGGTGTCCTGGACTGGGCATACTGTGTGGGGCATAATCTGGTGTCCTGGGCTGGGCATACAGTGTGGGGCATAATCTGGTGTCCTGGACTGGGCATACTGTGTGGGACATAATCTGGTGTCCTGAGCTGGGCATACTGTGTAGGGCATAATCTGGTGTCCTGAGCTGGGCATACTGTGTGGGACATAATCTGGTGTCCTGAGCTGGGCATACAGTGTGGGGCATAATCTGGTGTTCTGGACTAGGCATACTGTGTGGGGCATAATCGGGTGTCCTGGGCTGGTCATTATTGTGTGGGGCATAATCTGTTGTCCTTGGCTGGGCATTACTGTGTAGGACATAATATGGTGTCCTGAGGGGTGGTCTTCAGTATGCCAAATGTCGGGATCCCGGCGCACAGTATACCGGCGCCAAAATCCCGACACCCGGCATACCGACAGCTATTCTCCCTCGTGGGGGTCAATGACCCCCCCTGGAGGGAGAATAAAATAGTGTGGCGCGCGTAGTGCGCCACCGTGCCTGCAGCGTGGCGAGCGCAGCGAGCCCGCAAGGGGCTCCTTTGCGCTCACCACGCTGTCAGTATGCCAGCGGTCGGTCTCCCGGCGCCGGTATGCTGGTCGCCGGGAGCCCGAGCGCCGGCATACCGTACTACACCCATCCTGAGCTGGGCATTACTATGAAAAGCATAATCTGGTGTCCTGGGCTGGGCTGTGTGGGGCATAATCTTGTGTCCTGGGCTGGGCCGTGTGGGGCATAATCTGGTGCAAAGGTCATCACTGTATTAATGTGTATATCTTAATATGGTGCAAGGAGCATTACTGTGTATGACATAATATGGTGTTGGGCATGACTGTGTGAAGCACATGTTTATGGCATAATATGGTGTAAAGGACCCTATTATGTATGGCATAATAAAGTGTAAGGGGCACTTAATGTTATACAAGGCATTACGGTGAGTGGTATAATGTGTGGTATAATGTGTAAGGTAGTTATTTCCTACAAGGTCATACCCATTGGCAGTGAGGCCACGCCCCTTTTGGCACGAATGCCTTTTTATATCCATATGCAATAGTCTCTGTTCTTGAAGGTGATTATATTTATCCACCTTCAATTCACACACATCAGCCCTTCCTTTCCCCTATTTGTGATTAGAGTTATGGGTCAAAGGCAATAGATAGTCAATGATGCTGCCCGATGCGAACTGGACAGTTTAGATCCCCTGGTGATCTCAGTTCTGTAGCAGTCAACTAAGCCAAAATATGATCATACAGTTCATTCTTCACCAACAGTGTCCAGCTGGGTATAGCACCTGCCGGTAAGGTCCGCAGCTCCAACCTCTTTACTGCTCTATAATTACAATACCTTGCCTGCTGTCCTGTACCTCTTACGGTTTGTATTTCCAGTGTTGTGTTAGTCCAGTTCTTGTGAGGACACTGCTGTAACTGATCGGCGGCTCATGCAGTGTTGTCTCAGCTCTATTGCAAGAGAATGTCCATTCATTTTGGTAATGATTTCTTGGACTAATTGACACTAACGCGTTTCACTCCCAACAAGGGTTTCTTCATAGATGGTAAGTATAGTCTATTTCCTGGTTTCAATCCACCGATTCTGTTGGCAGCTTGCTCTGGCTGTGCTACTAGAGTCCCTCAGGGTCCTAGTTTCCATCTTTATTCTCAAGGGGCTTTTGTATCTATTTACCGGTCAATACCAATTTTGAGTCTGGGTTCTGTATATCTGATTTTTATTTCTTCCACATTACCAATTAAAGAAAAAATAGTTTTACCTGAAAAAGTTTGCTTTTGTAGCTATCAGAAGGAAATTACAGATTTTAAGAAAATGTCCCTATTTTCATATCTTTCTTTATTGATGTAAAAATAAAATAAACTATTGTTATGAATTTGAATTACTTTTATTTACAAAAAAATTAAAACAAACAACTACTGTAACATTTGTTTGTCTATGCTTAGCTGCCTATTGCCAAGTGACAGGTCAAAGGGTTAGAGCCTCCATTTTTGTTACTACTCAGTTATCTGTGCATGAGTTGCTGACAGGCTGCGTTAAGTCTCCTCTACCCCAGAGACTTATATCTTATTTCCATGCACTGTTTATTCTCTTATTTGTTATATGTACAGTGATCTATTCTGCAGAACTATAGCTATATTATATGGACAATCATTCCAGTCTGGACTCTGTATTAATAAAAGGTTAATAGTTCCAGAAATCTCATTGTCTGTGTATTGAGAGATGGACATTGGGGGTGATTCCAAGTTGTTCGCTCGTTATTTTTTTTCCGCTACGGAGCGATTAGTCGCAAACTGCACATGCGCAATGTACGCAGTGCGCCTGCGCCAAGTAAATTAGCACAAAAGTTTGGTCATTTACTCACAGCGTAACGAAGTTTTTTCATCGCTCTGCTGATCGTAGTGTGATTGACAGGAAGTGGGTGTTTCTGGGCGGAAACTGTCCGTTTTATGGGAGTGTGCGGAAAAACGCAGGTGTTCGAGTTGCAAAACGCAGGAGTGGCTGGAGAAAAGGGGGAGTGGCTGGGCGAACGCTGGGTGTGTTTGTGACGTCAAACCAGGAACGAAAAGGACTGAGCTGGTCGCAATGGCTGAGTAAGTCTGGAGCTACTCAGAAACTGCGGGGTAATCGTTACGAGAAAATTAGCAAAGCTTTTGTTAGCAATTCTGCTATGCTAAGATACACTGCCAGTAGGCGGCGGCTAAAAGCAGCTAGCGAGCGAACAACTCGGAATCACCCCCATTGTTTAGCTATCTGAATAGTTACACACTGCTTACGTGTAATGAGGGTCAGAATACCACTTTCTTACCCCCAGCTCGTTCCCTACGTTACTTACTAAACCACGCTTCAGCTATGTGGTCATTCAAAAAGTTTAATATTTACTGATCATTGAAAAAGGGACAAAAGCAAAGTTTTTGGTTTTGGTTATTTTTCGATATAGAGACTCAGAAAATAGTCATTAAAATAAAAACTCAAATTTCTTTTTTAATTTTGTTGACCGGTAATCCAGGAATGTTGGGTTGCATCAATAATAAAATTCACTGGCCATAGTGTAAGCTCATATATTAGACAGTATTGTAGTTAAGTACTAAGCATTTTGGAATTACATACAGTACATCAACTCTTTATCTAACCCATGTGTTGCTTCAAACATGAAGGTGATTAAAGGGGTTCACTAAGATATGCCGGCGGTTGGGCTCCCAGCGACCAGCATACCGGCGCCGGGAGCCCGACCGCCGGCTTTCCGACAGTGTGGTGAGCGCAAATGAGCCCCTTGCGGGCTCGCTGCGCTCGCCACGCTACGGGCATGGTGGCGCGCTACGGGGGCCACGCTATTTTATTCTCCCTCTAGGGGGGTCGTGGACCCTCACGAGGTAGAATAAGTGTCGGTATGCCGGCTGTCGGGATCCTGGCGCCGGTATACTGTGCGCCGGGATCCCGTCAGTCGGCATACTGAAGACCACCCGATTAAAGCACAAATCTCTCTTAGTTATAACCAATTAATAACAAATAAATGGAGCAAGGAGTAAGGGTATTGGGCAGTTGCCCCCACCCCCCACCCAATGATTTCTGTTGGTTGGGCAAAGGCACCTACACAAAAGCGAAAGGTGATGAATGAATGGAAAATGGGGATTATGCGATGACAGCTTTATTTGAACTCGCCAACTGTTGTCGTTTCTGTTTACCAAAAATGACGTTATCTTCACGTTTTCTCTGCATGCATTTTCTTCTTGCAAACTTTTTTTTTTTCGTAGTGGCCCCACTTATTTTGCTATCACAATTTGCAGTACGCATAAGCAGACACACGAGACCCGGAAGCTGTACTTCCCATTGACTGTACGACAATGGAACAGAGAGAGCGAATGATTGCAGCCTGTGCACAGTTTAAAATGTTAGCAGCAGTCTCATTATCACCAGATTATAGAGTAGACAATGGTTGCCTTGGCAGAGGTGTAGAGCCATGGCATCCACAGCAGGCTCATGTCACGGTGGCCCCACCCCCCCACCATATACAAACTGACACACATTACACATTATAAATCAAGTAACACCCTATGAAACCATTCCCTCAAAAAATCATCAATCCACCCCCTATAGAATCCATTAACCTATTCATCTCCATTCTATCATTTCAACCTCGCAGCACCAAGTAACATTTTCATCCACTATATCAGCTCCCATAAAGATCTTCCCACACAGCACTCAGTAACCTATTCACCCAGTAACACCCCCACGCAGCACACAATAACTTTACCCAACCTTCACTGATTAACCCATTAATTTTACCGATCCAGCACCCATTACCACATTCACTCACCATGTCAGTGCTCATAACCCCCCCCCCCTTCAAAAACCCCCACACACGTTTATTTATTAACAATTTCTTATATAGCGCAGCATACAGATGGGTCAACGGTTATCTTAGCTAGTTTGCTGCGCCTAGGCACAACATGGTTTATTATCATAAACCCTACATCTATTGTTCTCAGTTGCAATACAATACAGAGAACAATACAGCAGGGGATTAAGTCATTACAGCAGGGGATTACGCCCGACTGCCCAGTCTCAGTTAATCCTATTAAAGGCCAAGATAAACATGGACCCATCTGTATTCTGTTGCACTTCACAATTGGAAACAAAAATGATAAAACTAAACTGGGTAATAACAAACAGTCATAGGGGTAGTAAGGCCCTGCTCGCAAGCTTACAGATGCTGTAATGGTTAGCATTACTGCCTCACAGCACTGAGGTCATGGGTTAGATTCCCACCATGGCCCTAACTGTGCGGAGTTTGTATATTCTCCTCGTACTTGCGTGGATTTCCTCCGGGTACTCCAGTTTCTTCCCACAATCCAAAAATATACTTGTAGGTTAATTGGTTCCTAACAAAAATTAAGCCTAGCGTGAATGTGTGTACATGTGGTAGGGAATGTAGATTGTAAACTCCACTGGGGCATGAGAGATGTGAATGGCCAAATATTCTCTGTAAAGCGCTGCGGAATATGTGTGCACTATATAAATAACTAGTAATAAAAACAATAATAATAAGTAAAATAAATTAATAATTGTTGACCAGATTGCAAAGTTTCATGGTGGGCTGTATGATGTCACATAGTGATGTTGGCCTGGGGTCAAGAGGATGGGAAAGTGAAAATATGTGAAGATACACGACTGTACAGAGGGAATGTAACTGGATAGGAAAGGTTGAGTGAGTGGTTCTGGAATGTGATAAGCTAGCCCGAAGAGGTGAGTTTTCAGGGAATGCTTGAAGGTTTGGAGACTAGGGGAGAGTCTTATTCTGCATGGTAGGGCATTCCACAGAGTGGGTACTGCCCAAAGAAAGTCCTGCAATCGTGAATAGGAGCGAATAATGAGTGTGGATGAGAGACGTAGATATTTTGAAGAGCGGAGCGGTCAGGTTCAGAGATATTTTGAGATGAGTGAAGAGATGTACGTTGGTTTAGTTTGGTTAATGGCCATGTGTGTGAGTAAAAATTTTTTATATTGGATACAGAAGAATACAGGTAATCAATGGAGGGACTGACAGAGTAGAAACCCAAAAGAGCTGATTAGTTTGCCCAAGAGATGTGGTATAGATAGAGAAAAGCAGAGGACCTGAGACTGAGCCTTGTGGTACTTCAACTGATAGAGGTAGCGAAGAGGATGTGGATTCCGAGAAGCAGAAACTGAAGGAGCGATTAGATAGGTAGGATAGGAACCAAGAAAGGGCTGTGTCCTGAAGACCTAGGGAATGTAGTGGATGTATGAGAAGAGAGTGGTCAACAATGTCAAAAAACAGAGATCTAGAAGAATAAGAAGTGATTATTGGCCTTTGGACTTTGTCCATGACTAGTTTGTTCACTACTTTAGTCAGTGCAGTCTCCGTGGAGTGTTGAGAATGAAAGTCTGACTGAAGTGGGTCCAATAAATTGTGTGAATTAAGAAAGTGTGTGAGGCGAGTGTAGACAAGTCTCTCATGTAACTTGGAGAGGCATAGCAGCTGAGGGATGGGACTGATATAACAACATGTAAAAACTTTAGACCAATTGCTCTCCTTAATACCGATATTAAATTTTTTTGCGAAAATTATTGCTAAAAGAATAACTCCATATCTGTTAAAAGTAGTTCATCAGGATCAAGTGGGCTTTGTTTCTATGCGACAAGCTTCAGATAATACCTGTAGGGTTTTAAATATAGTAGAATACGCCCAGAAAATTGGTAAAGAATTGCTCATACTCTCATTAGATGCCGAAAAGGCATTTGATCGTTTACACTGGAATTATCTTTTTGAGACATTAAAATAATTTGGTTGTAAAGGGCAAATTCTTAATTCTATCAGGGCACTATATAGTAACCCAGTAGCAAGAATATTTAACAATGGCTTTCTTTACCCTAGTTTCTTAATTAAAAATGGTACAAGACAGGGATGTCCTCTTTCGCCCTTAATGTATGTCCTAGCAGTCGAATCGTTAGCAGCATTAGTTAGATCTAGGCCTACCCTTAATGGATTTAATGTACAGTAGGTACCACTATACATAAAATATGTCTTTTCGCAGATGATATACTTCTCTTTGTGACAAATCCCTCAATATCTTTAGCAACCGTGGATAACATTTTGGATGAGTTTGAAAATTTATAATTTTATAAATTAAATACTTCCAAAACAAAGGCAATGGGGCTAAATTTGAGTAAGGAAAAATGATTTACTCTAATGCAGAGATACCCTTACAACTGGAAAAAGGATTCCATATGTTATCCAAATAAAGTAGAAAAATTTGTTGAATTAAATTTTACACCCTTGTTTAGACAGATCACAGACTTAATGCATGGTTGGCAGGGGTATGAGGTTTCATGGTTGGGCAGATTAGCAATAGTTAAAATGATGCTGTTACCAAAATTAATGTTTCTATTTTGTAATATCCCTTACCATATACCAAACGTAACTATCCATAGCTTACATAAACAAATCCTCTCATATATATTTGGCAAAACAAAACCAACGACTAGCTTTTTCACGTTTAATAAGATCAAAGAGTCAAGGAGGTTTGAAGGTTCCGGATCTATTTGCCTATCAGTATGCTTGTTTAATTACAGAAATGAGTAACTGGGCTCTCCTCAGGGGTTTCAGAATCTGGGTAGACATGGAACAGGATCTCTTACCAAACTAACCCCTTCTAGACCTCTTATGGACCCCAGTTAGTCTGCGTCCAGTTCAGGGAATTTTTCTAAAATCGATAAAAGATTCCTTGAAGGCATGTTTTAAGATATCAAAATGTATATCAGTCCCATCAGGAGCACTTTCCCTACAGGCTATAGCTAGGCTACTACCATTTAAATAGTAAACAGTGGATCCAGAATGGATTGACCTCCTTATAAAAATCTAGTAAGTAATACTGTGATAGTTCCTTTTGTCCAACTCCAAAAGCAAATAGGGCAATTTCCCTCTGATTACTTGACCTATCTTCGTTTAAGACACTGGGTAGTCCAAATGTATAAATCATGTGGCTTGATTCTCAATTTACAGCAGAATATTATTAATAAATTAACTAAAGGCAGTGCCAGAGGACATATCACTTTTTGGTAAAAAGATTGTTTAAGTAGTAACTTAAAAGACAAGGTTAAATCATAAATAAGTTGGGAGAATGATCTTAAAACATCGTTCTCCCCTGAACAATGGAAAATAATATATACACACGCACATAAACTATCAAACTGTTATAATCATATATAACTTCAATACAAGATTTTGAATAGCTCTATTTTACACCGGCCAAGCTCCACTCTATATGGCCTCTCGAGTTTAAACTTTGTTGGCGTAGCTGCATGGATACTGGGGATGTTTTTCATATTTTCTGGAGTTGTGAAGTGCTCTAGCCTCTATGGAACACAGTTTTTGAACTCATTTTTAAGGTTCTAAAATTGCGTTTAGAGAGGTCACCAGCTATTGCTCTGCTTCAGTTCTATCAATCAATCAGAAGTGTCAGTGATAGCTATGTTTTAGGCCACATATTAATAGCGCCGAATGCAGCAATAGCGCAACAATGGAAATCCCCAGTTGCTCCATCATTTATGAAAATTGTACATAAAGATCATCATGCTTATATAATGGAAACCTTCAATACCATTAATATCGGTGGTATCAATCCATTAATAATAAAATGGTCTAAATGGCGAGATTTCATTTTAACAAGAGAAGGAGAGAATCTGCTATCGATAGAAAGGTAAAAATTGTTTACTTAGACCTGTATTTTTTAATTAGTAAGCCATTATTTCGCATTTAGTAGGTGATAACTGTTGGAATAGAATCCTATATATACTTGATATGTATTTGAGGAAATGGTTTTTTTGCTTTGCTATGTATGGAAATACGGCAACAGATATATGTTGTTTAAATGTTCTGTTTTGCACCCTTTATTACCTTGTGTCCCTCTTCCCTTCCCCCCCTTTTTCTATTTTCTTTTTCTATTTGCTTAAAATATCAATAAAAAACTATTGAAAGAGAGATGGGACTGTAGTTTGATTTATGGTAAGAACTTACCATTGTTAAATCTCTTTCTGCGAGGTACACTGGGCTCCACAGGGAAAGACTTGGGGTGTAGAGTAGGATCTTGATCCGTGGCACCAACAGGCTCAAAGCTTTGACTGTTCCCAGAATGCATACCGCCGCCTCCTCTATAACCCCCGCCTCCGTGCATAGGAGCTCAGTTTTTGTTAACCAGTCCAATGCAGTAGCAGGCAAAAGAGATGACAACTGTTAGTAGCCACAAACACCACATTCTCACAACAGGAGAAAATGTCAGTGGCTAATTCCAAAGAAGGAATAAATAGAGATAGTCTGGCGCTATGGTTACTGTGAAAAGTGCCTGCAGCTATGTTCAAGGTTTGGTTCGTAACCTAAAAATAGAGAATATACAAAAAAGGAAAAAGAACAGCGCTGGCACTTTTACACAAAAAATATTTAATTGATTTAATATCACATATTAAAATACATCCTTCATATCCATATCATGTAAAAACAATTATAATATATGTAAATTAAGCGATATATCCCACTGGATAATTCCGCTCTATATACCGAACCAGAGAAAGCTGTTCCTCACTGATTTTATATCATTATATACAGCTGAATTTAAAGCTAGATATTATTTCTTTATGTGCTTTTGACAATAAATCATGACCGCATAGATGTTATCAATCGATACAAATGTCCAGCTGATAGATATATTTAGTCAGTTATTATGATGAGCAATTATCCGGTCAGTTAATTCACACAGATTGCAGTTCTTTTTGGCAAACGCATACAGCCAATAAATTGTACCTTCCAGGTAAACTTCCTCACACCATTAAATTTTCAACCAGTGTGAGCTATAATTATTCTGTTTTGTGATTATAGTTTCTTGTGAAGATGATAAACTGTGCACAGATGTACAGCTTTGCACATATCACATAGATACCTCTCCCGGCTGTCGCTTCCAAAAACAGCCTTATCCGGAGTCCACTGCCTGGTGGATAGCAGGTATAATCTCAGATGTTATCCATAGGTATTAGTGTCTCTGGCCGGCCAGTAATAAATGAAGGTGTCTCACCAAAGGCTCTTTAGCAGTGCATCCGACAAACGCGTTTCCCCGCTTGGATATACAGCTCAGCGGCTTCCTCAGTGTCCATACATGCACTGCAATTTCGCTTTCTGTAATGTTGCTCTAGGTTTCAGCAATACACTTCTATCCATCTGTTCCACTTCTTTATATGCTTTTGCCAGTATATCGGATGGATATCCCTGTTCATGAAATGATTCTAGTAAGGTGGTAGCTTGTATTCTAAATGTCTCAATTGATGTACAATTACGACGTATGCGGATAAGTTGACCCCTGGGGATATTATCCTTCCAGCATGTTTTATGCGAACTTTTATAGTGCAGATAACGATTTTGATCAACAGGCTTTATATATGTCTTGGTACTTAATACCCCATGTTCAACAGACAGTTCTATATCAAGGAAGGTTATTGTATTTGGACTATATTGTGACGTGAATTTGAGTCCAAAAGTATTATTATTAAGACTCTCCGTGAATAATTTTAATGTTTCGATACCACCACCCCATATAATGAATAAATCATCTAAGTCACATTTTTATGTATATACATGCATGGACGTCTGTATATAATTCTACAAACATATTTACTAGGTCGGACACATTTGAATGTTATTTTGATGGATACGTGTGCAGCACTGAATGAATATTGTTTCATATCTATATATATCCGTATATGTTTAAATATTTATATGTGTGTTTTTTTAAAAATATGGTCTAATGTCATGTGAACAGATTAATTTAAGATTATCGGGTGATATCATCCAGAGAGTTTACTATTGAGTTAATACACAGCTTGATAAATAATTAATCAAATGGAACGCATAGAATCCCAATATGTGAAAATCAAAACGAGGTATGGACCGCAACATTGACGTATGCGCCATTAGGGAGGCGCCTGATTTAAAACCCTGTACCATTGCAGTGCATGTATGGACACTGAGGAAGCCGCTGAGCTGTATATCCAAGCGGGGAAACGCGTTTGTCGGATGCACTGCTAAAGAGCCTTTGGTGAGACACCTTCATTTATTACTGGCCGGCCAGAGACACTAATACCTACGGATAACATCTGAGATTATACCTGCTATCCACCAGGCAGTGGACTCCGGATAAGGCTGTTTTTGGAAGCGACAGCCGGAAGAGGTATCTATGTGATATGTGCAAAGCTGTACATATGTGCACAGTTTATCATCTTCACAAGAAACTATAATCACAAAACAGAATAATTATAGCTCACACTGGTTGAAAATTTAATGGTGTGAGGAAGTTTACCTGGAAGGTACAATTTATTGGCTGTATGCGTTTGCCAAAAAGAACTGCAATCTGTGTGAATTAACTGACCGGATAATTGCTCATCATAATAAC
Organism: Pseudophryne corroboree; assembly: GCF_028390025.1. Lineage (NCBI taxonomy): Eukaryota > Metazoa > Chordata > Amphibia > Anura > Myobatrachidae > Pseudophryne > Pseudophryne corroboree. The sequence continues at coordinate 353,739,060 of NC_086447.1, read as the reverse complement.
TGAGGAAATATATCTATCAGCTGGACATTTGTATCGATTGATGCGGTCATGATTTATTGTCAAAAGCACATAAAGAAATAATATCTAGCTTTAAATTCAGCTGTATATAATTATATAAAATCAGTGAGGAACAGCTTTCTCTGGTTCGGTATATAGAGCGGAATTATCCGGTGGGATATATCGCTTAATTAACATATATTATAATTGTTTTTACATGATATGGATATGAAGGATGTATTTTAATATGTGATATTAAATCAATTAAATATTTTTTGTGTAAAAGTGCCAGCGCTGTTCTTTTTCCTTTTTTGTATAATGCCAAAGAAGCCAAGTGCGTCAGGGTGGGCACCCTGTGGAGCCCAGTGTACCTCGCAGAAAGAGATTTAACAACAGTAAGTTCTTACCATAAATCTCGTTTTCTACTGCGGGGTACACTGGGATCCACAGGGAATGACATTGGGGATGTCCTAAAGCAGTTCCTTATGGGAGGGGATGCAGTGTAGTGGGCACAAGAACCCAGCTTCCAAAGGAAGCATCCGGTGAGGCAGATGTATCGAAGGTATAGAACCTTATGAACGTGTTCACTGATGACCACGTAGCCACCTGGCACAATTGTTCAAGGGTCGCACCACGGCGGGCTGCCCAAGAAGGTCCAACAGACCGAGTAGAATGGGCCTTAATAGTAGCAGGAGCTGGGCGGCCAGCCTGTACATAAGCATGTACAATCACCATTCTAATCCATCTGGCCAAGATCTGCTTGTGAGCAGGCCAGCCACGTTTGTGAAAACCAAACAGTACAAAGAGAGAATCAGACTTCCTGATAGGAGCTGTCCTCTTCACATAGATACGGAGAGCCCGTACCATATCCAAAGACCGCTCTTTGGAAGACAATTCAGGAGAGGCAAAGGCCGGAACCACAATCTCCTGATTAAGGTGGAAAGAAGACACCACCTTCGGTAGATACCAGGGACGTGTTCTCAGAACCACCCGGTCACGGTGAAAAATCAGATATGATGACTTACAGGACAAAGCACCCAAATCCGACACTCGTCTGGCAGAGGCAATAACCAGCAGAAACAACACCTTAAGATAAAGCCACTTAAGGTCTGCCAATTCAAGAGGCTCAGACGGAGACCCTTGCAACGCCTCCAGAACCACCGACAACTCCCAGGAGCCACCGGCGGGACGTAAGGAGGTTGAATCCGCAACACACCCTGAGTAAACGTATAAACATCAGGTAAAGTTGCAATTTTTCTCTGAAACCAAACCGACAGGCAGAAATATGTACCTTGATGGAGGCCAGACGAAGGCCAAAGTCCATGCCCTGTTGTAGGAAGCCCAAAAGTTTGGCCATACTAAACTTGTAAGCGTCATGATTGTTAGATGAGCAAAGTAAGAATTCCAGACCCTATGATAAATCCGAGCAGAAGCCAGTTTCCGGGCTGTCAACATGGTTTGAATGACCGCCTCAGAAAATCCTTTGGCCTTTAAGACGGAAGCTTCAAGAGCCACGCCATCAAAGCCAATCGGGCTAAGTCCTGATATACACAGGGGCCCTGAACATGGAGATCTGGGCACTGCAGAAGTAGAGGGGGATGCTCTATCGAGAGACCCTGAAGGTCTGAGAAACAATGCCGACTAGGCCACGCTGGAGCAATCAGAAATAGGATTCCTCCTTCTTGCTTGAACTTCCTTATTACTCTGGGCAGGAGTGACACCGGAGGGAACACGTATGGCAGCCAAAAGTTCCATGGAATTGCCAGTGCATCCACAAACGCTGCTTGAGGATCCCTTGTGATTGTGTTGAGATGCCATCAGGTCCACATCTGGAAGGCCCCACTTGTCCACTAGGAGTTGAAACACATCTGGATGGAGGCTCCATTCTCCGGCGTGTACGTCCTGTTGACTGAGAAAGTCCGCTTCCCAGTTTAGAACCCCCGGAATGATCACTAACGATATGGCTGGCAGATGGCATTCCGCCCACTGAAGAATCCATGATACTTCCCTCATTGCCATGCAGCTTCGAGTGCCGCCTTGATGATTGATGTACGCCACCATGGTGGCGTTGTCCGACTGTACTTGAACAGCTCTGTTCTGTATTAAATGCTGGGCCAAGTTGAACACTGCCCGCAATTCCAGAATGTTTATCGGGAGGAGAGACACCTCCTTGGTCCACCGACCCTGAAGGGAATGTTGCTCCAACATCGTGCCCCAGCCTCTCAGACTGGCATCCGTTGTCAGAAGAACCCAGTTGGAGTTTCAGAAGGGACGACCCCTGCTCAATCGTTGGTCCTGAAGCCACCAGCTCAGTGACAGATGGACCTCCGGAGACAAGGAGATCATTTGAGACCTGTTCCGGTGAGGCAGGCCATCCCACTTTGCCAGAATCAGCTTCTGCAGAGGGCAGGAATGGAATTGAGCGTACTCCACCATGTCGAAAGCCGGCACCATGAGACCTAGCACTTGCATTGCCGAATGTATCGACACTAAGCATAGAATCCTGTCCTGAAGCTTCAGGACTTTCTCCTGAGACAAGAACAACCGCTGGTTGTGAGTGTCCAACAACGCCCCCAGGTGCACCATGCTCTGAGCAGGAACCAGGGAAGATTTCTTCCAGTTGATGAGCCACCCGTGGGCTTGCAGAAACTGGATAGTCAGATCCAGATGGCATAGGAGAATTTCTGGGGAATTTGCCAGGATCAACAAGTCATCCAGGTACGGTAGGATCCTGACCCCTTGACGGCGGAGCACAGCCTTCATTACCGCCATGACCTTGGTGAAGACTCGCGGAGTCGTGGTCAAACCAAAAGGTAACGCCCGAAATTGGTAATGGAGGTTGCCAACTGCAAACCTCAGGTACTGCTGATACGACACTGAAATGGGAATATGCAGGTAAGCATCCTGTATGTCCAGGGAGACCATATAATTCCCAGGTTCCAAGGCCAGAACAATAGAGCGAAGAGTTTCCATACGAAACTTGGAGACCCTCACAAATTTGTTCAAGGACTCGAGGTTGAGAATGGGCCGGGAGGACCCATTCGGTTTCGGGACTAGGAACAGCGGTGAATAGTACCCCATGCCTCTCTGAGCCAGAGGCACCTGTACTACCACTCCTGTGTCCAGGATGGACTGTACCACCGAATGAGGAGTTTTTGCCTTCACCTGACCTGAAGGGACGTCTGTCAGGCAAAATCAATGAGAGGGGCGATTCTTGAAGGGTACGACGTAACCTCGAGTGACGACTTCCCACACCCAGGCATCGGAAGTGGTCTTCAACCATTCCTGGGTATACCCTAGAAGTCAGCCCCCCACCCTGGGATCCCCCAGAGGGAGGCCCGCCCCATTATGTGGCAGGCTTGTCAGTTCTGGAAGCAGGCTGACGGGCAGCCCAGGACCGTTTGGGTTTGGGCTTATTGGGTTTGGAAGTGCGAACCTGTTTCGGGTACGCCTGAACTTTTGCTTTCCCTGAAGGATGAAAGGAGCGAAATGAAGTACTATTAGCCTTCAGCACCGAAGGAGCAGTACTAGGCAGACATGCAGTTTTAGCAGAAGCTAAGTCCGCCACTATCTTGTTGAGGTCTTCTCCGAAAAGAATGTCTCCCTTAAAAGGGAGTACCTCCAGGGTTTTCTTAGAGTCCATATCCACTGACCAGGACCGTAACCAGGGAATCCGGCGAGCCAAAAGGGACGTAATAGAAGCCTTGGCCACCAGAATGTCAGCATCAGAAGCCGCCTTCTTAATGTAGTGAGACGCTGTGACAATATATGGCAAGCATTGTCTCGCATGATCAGAAGCGTTGGAAGGCAACTCCGCCTCCAGCTCCTGAGCCCACGCTTCCACAGCTTCTGCAGCCCATATCGCTGCAATGGTGGGCCTATGCGCAGCACTGGTTAGGGTGTAAATTGCCTTTAAACAACCCTCCACACGCTTATCCGTCGGCTCTCTCAAGGACGTGACGGTAGTTACAGGCAGAGCTGAGGATACCACCAGCCGCGCCACCTGTATCCACTGGTGGGAGTGTTTCCCAATTTTTACTTAGCTCCGCAGCTAGAGGGTAGCGAGCCAGCATCTTTTGTGAGGCGTTAATTTCTTTCCTGGATTTCCCCAGGACTCCTGACATATGTCAACTAAATGGTCAGAGTGAGGTAAAACTTGTTTAACCACTTTCTGACGTTTAAACCTATCCGGTTTCTTAGGGGCAGCATTAGGCTCCGGGTCATCATCAACTTGAAGAATGAGCCTGATAGCCTCCAACAAGTCAGGAACATCCACCCGTGAAACAGCTTCCCCATCAGAAGCATCGGGATCAGAATCTGTGGGGTCAGTATAAACGCCATCCTCATCAGACTGTGAGGAAGTAATTGCCCGCTTGGAGGACCCCTTGTTCGTATGCGGGCGAGGGTTAGACTTCTGAGTAGTCAGTGATTGGTTCAATTGCTGTAACTGATTGGACAGTTGATCTGCCCATGGCGGGTTAACCGCGGAGACCATAAGCGGTTGTACCGGCACAGGAGGTCCCATAGGGGGCGTCAGTCTAGTTACCAGCGTATTCAATAGCATGGAGAAGGTAGCCCAAGGTGGGTCATTTTGAACCCCCATTGCTACATTCCCATTGGGGGGTAAGGAATCCCCAGAAACTGAACCCTCAGCTGCTATGTTATCCTCAAATGTGTCTGCAGCGTCAACACCATGCAATGTGGGATCAGCCCCAGCACCATTGCCCTTTGTAGCTGACATAATCAAAAGCTCAATGCAAGGCAACACAGTATAATATTAGCAGCACAATACCTGACAAGAACCCCCTGTGCAGTGTATTTCAGCACAAACAGGGAATTCTAGAGGTATATGGTGACTAGAAATCACAGAGAAAAATACACATTGAGTATATCCTGTGAACTACCTATAATAATGATAAACCTGACACACTTAGCCCCCTCAGGTTATAGAATATAGGGATAGTGAGATACACGAAATGGAGGTCACACAGCAGCTTTATGCACACACACACACACACACACACACACACACACACACACACACACACACACACACACACACACACACACACAGTTTGTACAATGCAGAAATTATGACATGCAATAAAACTGCACTGGACTAGCAATACAGAGTAGTACTATGTATATACACTTAATAGATATAACAATGCACAGTAAAGACTGGATGTATATCACAGGGTACTTGTACTATATAACTCTGACTAAATGCACTTTTTCTTAACTAACACTGTCAGCAGACATGTAGAATACTTAAGAGTCCTGTAAAATGCACAGCGCTGACAGGCAGGCAGCTTTACAGAGGAGGCTTTGCCCAAACAGTCCCAGGATCAGCTCAGCTTATCCTAATGGCGCCCAAACGCTGACAGGGAGTGAGGGACAGAGAGATATGCAGCTCCAGGGCAGGAAAATTTACTCTAAATGGCACCCTGGGGCTGGGGGAGGGGCTACAGGTCAAAGCCTTATCCCACAGCTGGACTTCACCACCGGGTACTGGGGACTTAAATAAATGGTTTTATGAGAGAAAACCGACCTGTGCCCATGCCCTGGTGGTCTAGTGGGGTCCCTGTACTGCCACAGTGTCCATGCCAGCGCACGCGGCCTGCCTCCCACCGGCAGCGCGGGATCGCGATTTACAGTGGGTCCCGCCGGGGGGACCTACTTACCTCCTCCCTGAGTGCGGCCACGCGATCCAGGAGAGTAGCGGTCGTGTGTGTGTCTAACAAGAAGAAAACCGGAGCCTCTGCTATAGGTACCCAGCAACCAGGGCGCGGGAGTGTACAGCGCCGCTGGGGGAGGTGATGGAGCTGCAGCAGGAGATGTCTGACTGACATCTAACACTTACAGTGCCTCTGCTGCAGCCCTTGAAGTCTTCATTTTTCTTCAAAAAGCTTTTTCCTAGGGCTGCTGGAACAGCCTCCCTGTTGTATGCCTGCTTACTGCATGACACCAACTACAAAACTGAGTTCCTGTGCACGGAGGCGGGGTTATATAGGAGGTGCACTATGCATTCTGGGAACATTCAAAGCTTTGAGCCTGTTGGTGCCTTGGATCAAGATTCTACTCTGCACCCCAATGTCATTCCCTGTGGAGCCCAGTGTACTCCGCAGCAGAAAATGTTTGTTTGGCAGTGTCCAGGCCATTACGATAGGAGTGTCAGACAGTCCTGTTTGTGAGGAAGTCGCTTGGAATACGAGATTTACACCACTGATGTGCTTGTTAATTTAGAGTGCCATGGTTGACATCTAGGCCTACGCGAAGGGCTATTTCTAGAGTGTAGTTCAGGTGTGATAAAGCCGTCTCAGGAGAAGTAAATGCACAAATAGGTGAGAACAGTTATTGCAGAGAGGTTGAAAGTTCTTGAAAATTAATTTTGTTAATATTTCTGTGGATTGAGGAGGATTGGAGGACTTCAGTGACTCTGAGTTTGAAGTAATGGAGGAGAGCATGCAGGTGATAAGGTTGTGATCTGAGAGGGAAATGAGTGTTAGTGAATTCAGAAACTGAGCAATGGGGTCTATTTACTAAGCCTTGGATGGAGATAAAGTGCACAGAGATAAAGTACCAGCCAATCAACAACTACCTGGCATGTCACAGACTGCATTTGAAAAAGGACAATTAGGAGCTGGTTGGTTGGGACTTTATCTCCGTGTACTTTATCTCCATCCAAGGCTTAGTAAATAGACCCCATAGTCTGGTGAAAACTAGATTAAGACAGTGGCCCTCCTGATGAGTAGACGAGTCAGTCCACTGGGAGAGGCAGATAGAGGAGGATAGAGAGAGTAACATGGAGGCATGAGCATCAGATTTTGGATTATCAATAGCAATACTGAAATCGTCCATGATGATGGTGGAGATGTCAGAGGATAAGAAGTAACGGAGCCAGGCAAAAATATCTTCCAGAAATTGTTTGGGTTGCCCAGGTGGGAGATAGATAGCTGCAACATGCAGAGAGAAAGGAGTGTAAATCCTTATAGAATGTTCTTCAAATTATGTAAATGTGAATGGTGGAACCTGTGGTAGAACACTGTGAAACACACACACACACACACACACACACACACACACACACACACACACAAATACTGTACTTTTACACATATGACTGTTTAGTCTGGAGAGGGGGGCGGAGCTTCTTATATCTTTGTATAGCTACAGTCACTGTTACAACTGTCGTAAAATGAGATACCAAACACGAGTACAAGGGCTCCAGGCCCAATAATAGTCCTTGGCCTTTTGCCTCCCCATGACAATTTTCATACCTACTGTACACTCCTGCAAGGCATTTATGTAGGTAATGATAAGACATTACTTTGATGTAACTCAGGACACACATGTTTATCTAATAAAATGAGCATGTTTACTATTATAGTATGCAGACACACATTTTAGATAGATTGTTTTTGTAGGTGTACATGTAAGTGTCTATTGAGCACAAAACAACCTCACTAGGCAGCAGTACAGCTAAAAGTTTTCTCTACATCTGGACATGCCCATACTAAATAACTACTTGTGTTAAGAGTTTTCCACATCCTACTGTAATGGCCAGTCATACTGTACTAGTCACACTGCAGGAAGTATGAAATTGGAGCAACCCAAACATGTGATTGGAGCAGAGATCTGGCTAGCCGAGCATATTTCAACACCTCCCCTGGTTATTTGACTTAAAAAATGTAATTGTCCATTTGCTGTTAAATATAGCAACCAGACATTGCACAAAACAGTCATCTCTGTGCTGCCGGTTTCTAGCCGTCATGGCCCCAACCACTGGAACATTTCACAGAACATACAGTATATGGAGGAAATATATGTTAAATTATCATTCATTCTTGTTTATGATAGCTAACATACTGTACATTTAAGTAGGCTTACCATACCAAACCTTTAAACCGGGACTTGGATTACACAGGTTCTGTGGCTGATTACAATCGGGTGAAATGCTGCTTGAAGTCAGCCAACCACAAAAACTGTGTAATTCATCAGTGTCTCGCTTTAAAGGGATAATATGGCCAGTGGTGCTGAGAGGGGGTGCGGGTACAAATTACCCAGGCCTGGGCTGCTGGAGGGACCCAGAGGGGACCCTTATCCAATACCGCCCCCCCCCCCCCAACAGTATACCTGTACCGCTGTGCTGTTGCCTGCGTCGGCAGTACCATCTTCCTGGTGATCTCTCTGGGAAGATGGCGCCGCACAAAGAAAGCAAAGACTCTGGCACTGTGCCAAAGTCTTTGCTCTCTAGTGGCCAGTGTCATCTTCCCAAATATCACTGGGAAGATGGCGCCGGCCGAAGAGGAGGGACCATACCCTCCAACATGACCCGTCCCACTAGGTACAAAATGCTCTGTTTCTGGACTTCCCTCTTAATTTATTATTGCCATCACCTGTGAAGAAACAGCTATCTTATCATTTAACTAGTTCAACACAGGTGATGGCAATCATAAATTAAGAGGGAAGTCCAGAAACAGAGCATTTTGTACCTAGTGGGGCGGATCATGTTGGAGGGTCTGAGGGACTCGCTTCCTGATAAAGTAAGGTAGGAAGCGGGTGGCCTCCCCTGCTCCCCCATGGGGCTCCACACGGGGGCACAATTCATTTAATACTAATGGGCATCATCACGCTCCTTCTTTAAGCCATACTCCCTTTACCGGGGCCCAGCGTGGCTTTCTACAGCCCTGAGTATGGTAAGCCTAACCCCGACCGACAGCACCCGAATGTAAGTATTGGGGTGAGGGTTAGGGCCCGGGGGGTTAGGGCTAGGCACTAGAGGGAGGGGGGATTAGCCGTAGCCACCACCTCCCTGAGTCTTAGCCCTAGCCGCCACTGCCTGTGACTAGCTATAGCCGACACCCCCTACTATCTTAGCCCTAGCCACCACCTAGGTGGGTTAGGGTTAGGGTAGGGGGCAAGGGCGGGGTAAATGAATTACCCCGTCCTCTGTCGGCATTCTAAAAGTTGGGATGCCGCGGTCACTTATGTGACTGCCGGCATCCCGACTGTCAGGATATCATCTCACACCCCTTTTACATTTGTGAATGTTTCAAGTTCTATCTTTCCATAATAGGTTATCTTCTATGATAAGGTTTATGCCCTTATAAAAGACATTCGGAAATTATATTAATCAGACCAAAATATGCAAATATAATTAAAGTATAAAGGTTAATGTTATCACAAAAAAATATAGGTTATATAAAGCAATTACAGTTTTGTAACACAAATCCGGTATGAGTGGTTTATTTCATACATCTATACCAGTGGTTTTCAACCACTGTGCCGCGGCACACTGGTGTGCCGCCAGTGGCTTTCAGATGTGCCGCCAGAGATGCGCTGCCCGTCATCACACTGGTGAACTTTGGCAACGCAGCGTGACACATCGCCTGTCCGCCCGCCGCAAGCCCGGCTGCCCGCCCGCCGCTGCTGTCGCCAGGCAAGTGCTGCTCCCTACTGCTCCTCACTGCTTACGGCTGCATTAACCCCTGCCTGCCAGCCGCCAGCAAAGTGCTGCTCCCTGCTGCACCTCACTGCTCACTGCTCACGGCTGCATTAACCCCTGCCGGCTGACGCTGAGGGAGGGAGAGGCAAAAGCAAAAGTGATACTGAAACCTTACAGGTATGGTCCAGTGTATTTGTATGAATTTTACAGTAATAGCTGTGTGAACAGTGTGCAGAATTAATGTGGGGGCCAATATGTGTAATAACTGTGGGAGGCCCATGTGTGTAATTACTGTGTGTGTGGGGGGGCCAATGTGTGTAATTGCTGGGCGGGGATGATATGTGTAATTACTGTGGGGGGACAATACGTGCAATTAATGTGGCGGGACAATATGTGTAATTACTGTGGGGGGACAATATGTGCAATTACTGTGGGGACCAATGTGTGTTTTAAGTCCCCATGTGGGCCAAAGTGTGTTGTTGTTGTTGTTTTTTTTGGGGGGGAGGGTTGTTCGTGTGGTACTGATGGTGTGCCTTGGCAATTTTAGAATTTTGTTCGGCGTGCCCCGAATGGAAAAAGGTTGAAAATCACTGATCTATACAAAAAGAGACACATAACAATTTGTTTCCTCTATTCAGCGTGCCATGTAATGAATAGTGTTAAAAACTGAACTTGCTGCAGTAAAATGCTGATTATCAATGTCTCCGTTCACAGCAGCTCTCATTAGATTGAGCATTAATTCCTCAACTACCAGAGACACAGCTAAGATATGTTTCACCTCATCTAGCATGAAAATGTATAGCTTCTGTTCTGAGCAGCTTTTGGGTTATAATAAATTGGTTTATTTTGTTCATACAAAATGCTTAGTAAAAATAAATAAAATAAGATTTTACTCACCGGTAAATCTATTTCTCGTAGTCCGTAGTGGATGCTGGGACTCCGTAAGGACCATGGGGAATAGCGGCTCCGCAGGAGACTGGGCACAACTAAAAGAAAGCTTTAGATCTACCTGGTGTGCACTGGCTCCTCCCTCTATGACCCTCCTCCAGACCTCAGTTAGGATACTGTGCCCGGAAGAGCTGACACAATAAGGAAGGATTTTGAATCCCGGGTAAGACTCATACCAGCCACACCAATCACACCGTATAACTCGTGATACTATACCCAGTTAACAGTATGAACAACAACTGAGCCTCTCAACAGATGGCTCAACAATAACCCTTTAGTTAAACAATAACTATATACAAGTATTGCAGACAATCCGCACTTGGGATGGGCGCCCAGCATCCACTACGGACTACGAGAAATAGATTTACCGGTGAGTAAAATCTTATTTTCTCTGACGTCCTAAGTGGATGCTGGGACTCCGTAAGGACCATGGGGATTATACCAAAGCTCCCAAATGGGCGGGAGAGTGCGGATGACTCTGCAGTACCGAATGGGCAAACTCTAGGTCCTCCTCAGCCAGGGTGTCAAACTTGTAGAATTTAGCAAATGTGTTTGACCCCGACCAAGTAGCTGCTCGGCAAAGTTGTAGAGCCGAGACCCCTCGGGCAGCCGCCCAAGAAGAGCCCACCTTCCTCGTGGAATGGGCTTTCACTGATTTAGGATGCGGCAGTCCAGCCGCAGAATGTGCAAGCTGAATCGTACTACAGATCCAGCGAGCAATAGTCTGCTTTGAAGCGGGTGCATACAGGATAAACAACGAGTCAGTTTTCCTGACACTAGCTGTCCTGGAAACATAAATTCTCAGGGCCATGACTACGTCCAACAACTTGGAAGCCTCCAAGTCTTTAGTAGCCGCAGGCACCACGATAGGTTGGTTCAAATGAAAGGCTGATACCACCTTAGGGAGAAACTGGGGACGAGTCCTCAATTCTGCCCTATCCATATGGAAAATCAGATAAGGGCTTTTACATGACAAAGCCGCCAATTCTGACACACGCCTGGCCGAAGCCAAGGCCAACAGCATGACCACTTTCCACGTGAGATATTTTAATTCCACGGTTTTAAGTGGCTCAAACCAATGTGACTTTAGGAAATCCAACACCACGTTGAGATCCCAAGGTGCCACTGGAGGCACAAAAGGGGGCTGAATATGCAGCACTCCCTTAACAAAAGTCTGAACTTCAGGTAGTGAAGCCAGTTCTCTCTGGAAGAAAATCAATAGAGCCGAAATCTGGACCTTAATGGAACCCAATTTTAGGCCCATAGTCACCACTGACTGTAGGAAGTGCAGAAAACGGCCCAGCTGAAATTCCTCCGTTGGGGCCTTCCTGGCCTCACACCACGCAACATATTTTCGCCAAATGCGGTGATAATGGTTTGCGGTCACTTCTTTCCTAGCTTTAATCAGCGTTGGAATGACTTCCTCCGGAATGCCCTTTTCCTTCAGGATCCAGTGTTCAACCGCCATGCCGTCAAACGCAGCCGCGGTAAGTCTTGGAATAGACAGGGCCCCTGCTGCAGCAGGTCCTGTCTGAGCGGCAGAGGCCATGGGTCCTCTAAGATCATTTCTTGATCAGGAGAGCCCCTAGTGTGCATCCAGCTCAGCCGGGCACAAGATTCTAACTAAGGTCTGGAGGAGGGTCATAGAGGGAGGAGCCAGTGCACACCAGGTAGACCTAAAGCTTTCTTTTAGTTGTGCCCAGTCTCCTGCGGAGCCGCTATTCCCCATGGTCCTTACGGAGTCCCAGCATCCACTTAGGACGTCAGAGAAATATAGTTGAAAACAACATATTAGTGAAAAAATATACAGATATAAAGCTACATTATTACATTATAACAATAATTTGCCACTAGTTTAATATTGTGCTCATACCAGTAGTTTACAGGAACCTACAGTAAGTATAATGCAATACTGGGTGATATTTTTACAGTAAAATATAAAAAGGCTGAAAATAACTAAAGTGAGTGTTTTTAGCTAACACTCCCTTTCCTCTACAAGTAGACTTGTAAGTGTCCGATGCTGGGAAGTTCAGGAGATATCACATACAGTACACCAGCACAGTAATTATTCTTGCCCTCACATCAATAAACGACTTAACACTAGAGATGAGCGCCGGAAATTTTTCGGGTTTTGTGTTTTGGTTTTGGGTTCGGTTCCGCGGCCGTGTTTTGGGTTCGACCGCGTTTTGGCAAAACCTCACCGAATTTTTTTTGTCGGATTCGGGTGTGTTTTGGATTCTGGTGTTTTTTTCAAAAAACCCTAAAAAACAGCTTAAATCATAGAATTTGGGGGTCATTTTGATCCCAAAGTATTATTAACCTCAAAAACCATAATTTCCACTCATTTTCAGTCTATTCTGAATACCTCACACCTCACAATATTATTTTTAGTCCTAAAATTTGCACCGAGGTCGCTGTGTGAGTAAGATAAGCGACCCTAGTGGCCGACACAAACACCGGGCCCATCTAGGAGTGGCACTGCAGTGTCACGCAGGATGTCCCTTCCAAAAAACCCTCCCCAAACAGCACATGACGCAAAGAAAAAAAGAGGCGCAATGAGGTAGCTGTGTGAGTAAGATAAGCGACCCTAGTGGCCGACACAAACACCGGGCCCATCTAGGAGTGGCACTGCAGTGTCACGCAGGATGTCCCTTCCAAAAAACCCTCCCCAAACAGCACATGACGCAAAGAAAAAAAGAGGCGCAATGAGGTAGCTGACTGTGTGAGTAAGATAAGCGACCCTAGTGGCCGACACAAACACCGGGCCCATCTAGGAGTGGCACTGCAGTGTCACGCAGGATGTCCCTTCCAAAAAACCCTCCCCAAAAAGCACATGACGCAAAGAAAAAAAGAGGCGCAATGAGGTAGCTGACTGTGTGAGTAAGATAAGCGACCCTAGTGGCCGACACAAACACCGGGCCCATCTAGGAGTGGCACTGCAGTGTCACGCAGGATGGCCCTTCCAAAAAACCCTCCCCAAACAGCACATGACGCAAAGAAAAAGAAAAGAAAAAAGAGGTGCAAGATGGAATTGTCCTTGGGCCCTCCCACCCACCCTTATGTTGTATAAACAAAACAGGACATGCACACTTTAACCAACCCATCATTTCAGTGACAGGGTCTGCCACACGACTGTGACTGATATGACGGGTTGGTTTGGACCCCCCCCAAAAAAGAAGCAATTAATCTCTCCTTGCACAAACTGGCTCTACAGAGGCAAGATGTCCACCTCATCATCATCCTCCGATATATCACCGTGTACATCCCCCTCCTCACAGATTATCAATTCGTCCCCACTGGAATCCACCATCTCAGCTCCCTGTGTACTTTGTGGAGGCAATTGCTGCTGGTCAATGTCTCCGCGGAGGAATTGATTATAATTCATTTTAATGAACATCATCTTCTCCACATTTTCTGGATGTAACCTCGTACGCCGATTGCTGACAAGGTGAGCGGCGGCACTAAACACTCTTTCGGAGTACACACTTGTGGGAGGGCAACTTAGGTAGAATAAAGCCAGTTTGTGCAAGGGCCTCCAAATTGCCTCTTTTTCCTGCCAGTATAAGTACGGACTGTGTGACGTGCCTACTTGGATGCGGTCACTCATATAATCCTCCACCATTCTTTCAATGTTGAGAGAATCATATGCAGTGACAGTAGACGACATGTCCGTAATCGTTGTCAGGTCCTTCAGTCCGGACCAGATGTCAGCATCAGCAGTCGCTCCAGACTGCCCTGCATCACCGCCAGCGGGTGGGCTCCGTGTTAGCTCCTCCTTCAATGTCTCCAGCTTCTTCTGCAAAAGCCTGATGAGGGGAATGACCTGACTCAGGCTGGCAGTGTCTGAACTGACTTCACGTGTGGCAAGTTCAAAGGGCATCAGAACCTTGCACAACGTTGAAATCATTCTCCACTGCGCTTGAGACAGGTGCATTCCACCTCCTATATCGTGCTCAATTGTATAGGCTTGAATGGCCTTTTGCTGCTCCTCCAACCTCTGAAGCATATAGAGGGTTGAATTCCACCTCGTTACCACTTCTTGCTTCAGATGATGGCAGGGCAGGTTCAGTAGTTTTTGGTGGTGCTCCAGTCTTCTGTACGTGGTGCCTGTACGCCGAAAGTGTCCCGCAATTCTTCTGGCCACCGACAGCATCTCTTGTACGCCCCTGTCGTTTTTAAAAAAATTCTGCACCACCAAATTCAAGGTATGTGCAAAACATGGGACGTGCTGGAATTTGCCCATATTTAATGCACACACAATATTGCTGGCGTTGTCCGATGCCACAAATCCACAGGAGAGTCCAATTGGGGTAAGCCATTCCGCGATGATCTTCCTCAGTTGCCGTAAGAGGTTTTCAGCTGTGTGCGTATTCTGGAAACCGGTGATACAAAGCGTAGCCTGCCTAGGAAAGAGTTGGCGTTTGCGAGATGCTGCTACTGGTGCCGCCGCTGCTGTTCTTGCGGCGGGAGTCCATACATCTACCCAGTGGGCTGTCACAGTCATATAGTCCTGACCCTGCCCTGCTCCATTTGTCCACATGTCCGTGGTTAAGTGGACATTGGGTACAACTGCATTTTTTAGGACACTGGTGAGTCTTTTTCTGACGTCCGTGTACATTCTCGGTATCGCCTGCCTAGAGAAGTGGAACCTAGATGGTATTTGGTAACGGGGGCACACTGCCTCAATAAATTGTCTAGTTCCCTGTGAACTAACGGCGGATACCGGACGCACGTCTAACACCAACATAGTTGTCAAGGCCTCAGTTATCCGCTTTGCAGCAGGATGACTGCTGTGATATTTCATCTTCCTCGCAAAGGACTGTTGAACAGTCAATTGCTTACTGGAAGTAGTACAAGTGGGCTTACGACTTCCCCTCTGGGATGACCATCGACTCCCAGCAGCAACAACAGCAGCGCCAACAGCAGTAGGCGTTACACGCAAGGATGCATCGGAGGAATCCCAGGCAGGAGAGGAATCATCAGAATTGCCAGTGACATGGCCTGCAGGACTATTGGCATTCCTGGGGAAGGAGGAAATTGACACTGAGGGAGTTGGTGGGGTGGTTTGCGTGAGCTTGGTTACAAGAGGAAGGGATTTACTGGTCAGTGGACTGCTTCCGCTGTCGGCCAAAGTTTTTGAACTTGTCACTGACTTATTATGAATGCGCTGCAGGTGACGTATAAGGGAGGATGTTCCGAGGTGGTTAACGTCCTTACCCCTACTTATTACAGCTTGACAAAGGGAACACACGGCTTGACAAATGTTGTCCGCATTTCTGGTGAAATACTTCCACACCGAAGAGCTGATTTTTTTGGTATTTTCACCAGGCATGTCAACGGCCATATTCCTCCCACGGACAACAGGTGTCTCCCCGGGTGCCTGACTTAAACAAACCACCTCACCATCAGAATCCTCCTGGTCAATTTCCTCCCCAGCGCCAGCAACACCCATATCCTCCTCATCCTGGTGTACTTCAACACTGACATCTTCAATCTGACTATCAGGAACTGGACTGCGGGTGCTCCTTCCAGCACTTGCAGGGGGCGTGCAAATGGTGGAAGGCGCATGCTCTTCACGTCCAGTGTTGGGAAGGTCAGGCATCGCAACCGACACAATTGGACTCTCCTTGTGGATTTGGGATTTCGAAGAACGCACAGTTCTTTGCTGTGCTTTTTCCAGCTTGAGTCTTTTCATTTTTCTAGCGAGAGGCTGAGTGCTTCCATCCTCATGTGAAGCTGAACCACTAGCCATGAACATAGGCCAGGGCCTCAGCCGTTCCTTGCCACTCCGTGTGGTAAATGGCATATTGGCAAGTTTACGCTTCTCCTCCGACAATTTTATTTTAGGTTTTGGAGTCCTTTTTTTACTGATATTTGGTGTTTTGGATTTGACATGCTCTGTACTATGACATTGGGCATCGGCCTTGGCAGACGACGTTGCTGGCATTTCATCGTCTCGGCCATGACTAGTGGCAGCAGCTTCAGCACGAGGTGGAAGTGGATCTTGATCTTTCCCTAATTTTGGAACCTCAACATTTTTGTTCTCCATATTTTAATAGGCACAACTAAAAGGCACCTCAGGTAAACAATGGAGATGGATGGATACTAGTATACAATTATGGATGGACTGCCGAGTGCCGACACAGAGGTAGCTACAGCCGTGGACTACCGTACTGTACTGTGTCCGCTGCTAATATAGACTGGTTGATAAAGAGATGTAGTATGTATGTATAAAGAAGAAAGAAAAAAAAACCACGGGTAGGTGGTATACAATTATGGACGGACTGCCGAGTGCCGACACAGAGGTAGCTACAGCCGTGGACTATCGTACTGTGTCTGCTGCTAATATATAGACTGGTTGATAAAGAGATGTAGTATGTATGTATAAAGAAGAAAGAAAAAAAAACCACGGGTAGGTGGTATACAATTATGGACGGACTGCCGAGTGCCGACACAGAGGTAGCTACAGCCGTGGACTACCGTACTGTACTGTGTCTGCTGCTAATATAGACTGGATGATAATGAGATGTAGTATGTATAAAGAAGAAAGAAAAAAAAAACCACGGGTAGGTGGTATACAATTATGGATGGACTGCCGAGTGCCGACACAGAGGTAGCTACAGCCATGGACTACCGTACTGTACTGTGTCTGCTGCTAATATAGACTGGTTGATAATGAGATGTAGTATGTATGTATAAAGAAGAAAAAAAAAAACCACGGGTAGGTGGTATACAATTATGGACGGACTGCCGAGTGCCGACACAGAGGTAGCTACAGCCGTGGACTACCGTACTGTACTGTGTCTGCTGCTAATATAGACTGGATGATAATGAGATGTAGTATGTATAAAGAAGAAAGAAAAAAAAACCACGGGTAGGTGGTATACAATTATGGATGGACTGCCGAGTGCCGACACAGAGGTAGCTACAGCCGTGGACTACCGTACTGTACTGTGTCTGCTGCTAATATAGACTGGTTGATAATGAGATGTAGTATGTATTTATAAAGAAGAAAGAAAAAAAAAACACGGGTAGGTGGTATACAATTATGGACGGACTGCCGAGTGCCGACACAGAGGTAGCTACAGCCGTGGACTACCGTACTGTACTGTGTCTGCTGCTAATATAGACTGGATGATAATGAGATGTAGTATGTATAAAGAAGAAAGAAAAAAAAAACCCACGGGTAGGTGGTATACAATTATGGACGGACTGCCGAGTGCCGACACAGAGGTAGCTACAGCCGTGGACTACCGTACTGTACTGTGTCTGCTGCTAATATAGACTGGATGATAATGAGATGTAGTATGTATAAAGAAGAAAAAAAAAACCACGGGTAGGTGGTATACAATTATGGATGGACTGCCGAGTGCCGACACAGAGGTAGCTACAGCCGTGGACTACCGTACTGTACTGTGTCTGCTGCTAATATAGACTGGATGATAATGAGATGTAGTATGTATAAAGAAGAAAAAAAAAACACGGGTAGGTGGTATACAATTATGGACGGACTGCCGAGTGCCGACACAGAGGTAGCTACAGCCGTGGACTACCGTACTGTACTGTGTCTGCTAATATAGACTGGATGATAATGAGATGTAGTATGTATAAAGAAGAAAGAAAAAAAAACCACGGGTAGGTGGTATACAATTATGGATGGACTGCCGAGTGCCGACACAGAGGTAGCTACAGCCGTGGACTACCGTACTGTACTGTGTCTGCTGCTAATATAGACTGGATGATAATGAGATGTAGTATGTATAAAGAAGAAAAAAAAAACCACGGGTAGGTGGTATACAATTATGGATGGACTGCCGAGTGCCGACACAGAGGTAGCTACAGCCGTGAACTACCGTACTGTGTCTGCTGCGACTGGATGATAAATAATGATATAAAAAATATATATATATCACTACTGCAGCCGGACAGGTATATATTATATAATGACGGACCTGCTGGACACTGTCTGTCAGCAGAATGAGTTTTTTATAGAATAAAAAAACACCACACAAGTCACACGACGAGTGTTTAACTTTTTCAGGCAATCACAATATAGTATACTATACTGGTGGTCAGTGTGGTCAGGTCACTGGTCAGTCACACTGGCAGTGGCACTCCTGCAGCAAAAGTGTGCACTGTTTAATTTTAATAATATGTACTCCTGGCTCCTGCTATAACCTATAACTGCTCCCCAGTCTCCCCCACAATTAAGCTGTGTGAGCACAGTCAGATATTATACATAGATGATGCAGCACACTGGGCTGAGCACAGATATGGTATGTGACTGAGTCACTGTGTATCGTTTTTTTCAGGCAGAGAACGGATTATATTAAATAAAACTGCACTGGTGGTCACTGGTCAGTGGTCAGTCACTAGTAAACTCTGCACTCTCTAGTACTCCTAAGCTCCAGTAAATCAAGTGTCTCTGTCTCAATCTCACTCTCTCTCTTCTAATCTAAATGGAGAGGACGCCAGCCACGTCCTCTCCCTATCAATCTCAATGCACGTGTGAAAATGGCGGCGACGCGCGGCTCCTTATATAGAATCCGAGTCTCGCGATAGAATCCGAGCCTCGCGAGAATCCGACAGCGTCATGATGACGTTCGGGCGCGCTCGGGTTAACCGAGCAAGGCGGGAAGATCCGAGTCGCTCGGATCCGTGTAAAAAAAGCTGAAGTTCGGGCGGGTTCGGATTCCGAGGAACCGAACCCGCTCATCTCTACTTAACACGTGTGCTGACTGTGTAGAACAGGGATGCACAACATAAATGTGTCAGGTTAATTACAGGAAAAGACTGGCTGCTTGATTGTAGTGTCACATGATCACCCCCTCCTGAAAACTAGTTTATCAATTATGCTTTAATCAGTTACTCAAAATTTCACATATCAGACTATGGGCCTAATTCAGCATATATAGCTTTTCAGTCAGGAAATCAAGCGATTATCGTACGACTGCGCATGCGTGAGGGGTAATAGTGACAGAAATTGCGTACAGATTGTAATCTTAATGTAGCTGCTGTTTGACTCACAGGAAGCCGGCATTTCTGGGTGGAAACCTGCTGTTTTCTGGGTGTGTCAGAAAAAATACAGACGTGCCCAGGTATTTTTGGGTAGGGTCTCTGACATAAGTTCTGACCACTTCCAGCCCGTATCAGTTGCAGATTAGTGGCAGCCTCAGACCTACTGACCTTTGCTCAGACGGCAAAGTTTCTTTGATGATCCAGGAATTGCGTATGCATCTGCGAGAGGATAGAGATCTGTGATGCATTCGCAATTTTGCACAGGGCTTTTTTTCTTCCTGCCAGGGCGGCGCCTTTCTACTTGCAGACAACTGCAATTCATACTTGCCTACCTGACCCTCTCCATGAGGGAGAATATGCTCTGTTCCTGGACTTTCCTGGTAATGTATGATTGCCATCACCAGGAAAGTCCTGGAACAGAGCATTTTCTCCCTCATGGAGATGGTCAGGTAGACAAGTATGCTGTAATTTCTCTGAATAGTGATCCATGCTGAATTAGGCCCTATGTCAAGGATGTGATATAACCCTGATGAGTTGACCATATACTTTCCGGGGTACTAACCTCAATCTAAGGGCCTACTTCAGAGAGGAGTATTTTCCCTCAGATGCCTCCTGTGGTATTAGCATATTTTCACATGGTCGCTGCAACCAATTAAACAGCAGTTATGTGAACTGCATCCATCTCTGAATCAGGCCTTAAAGTCTAAATTTACAAATCTGTGATTTTCATAGACGTAGTGTCTTCAACGGTTTTGGTAACTGTAATTAAAATGGCAATAATATCAAATACAAAAACAAGTATGTTTTGTATTTAGCTTTATTGCTGTCACACTATTGTCACACTCCCCTTCAGGGCACTATTTGTGGCTAATAACATTGTCAAAAATGCACCAACTAAATACTGTATAGTGGAGCTCCAATATGACCAATAGACAAAAAGCAGTTAGACCTCCCATAAATCCAATCTGATGACCAGTAAAACAGTAAGAAAAGTAAAGTATGCAAAGCGTAGACTAGTACACTCAGTGCCAGAACAGGGGGATTTTGCGCCCTGTGTTGGCCCATGCCCAGAACATGTGATGTCATGATGTCACACCAATAGGACATGACTGTTACATAGGAGTCTGGGGGGTGGGCAGATACAGGAGGAAAGTGCAGGTTGGTCTCTCCAATTCGAATGCGACTGTGATATACGCCGCTGATCCATGGAAAGCTTACATTTCTGCAGACACCCGGCAGTATTAAATAAAACATTTACTGGTACTGGGTCAGGGGCATAAGTTCATCCAGTCAGCCGGAAGTAAGTTGGAGTTTGGTGTCCCCCCCTTAAAAACATATACATAAATATATATATATTTACGGTCGAGTCACATTATTATGACAACCAGCCATGTGCCATTTGCAGCACGGACATCAGCTAGATGGGGCACACGTCTGGTAGCCCACAGGTTTATTTTGCCAGTGAGCTGCTCCACTGTAGAGTGTCAGTCAGCACTCATGCACCTTCGTAGCCGACGTTCACCTCTCACAACAAAAGGTCACGTAGTGCTAAGCAGTTTCCACGTTAGTTATTTGCAACATTGCTATTTGTCCAATCACGATACATCTTTACCACAACAGCATGCACACAGTTCACATACTGCGCTGTTCATACATACTGCCACCCTTGGCCTGAAAGCCGATAATCATCCCTTTTTGCAGCTCAGATAAATCGCCCCCTTTAACCCATGACAGCAACGAGTGATAAATGTGCAGATGGCCTATCACACACTTAATATACCCACCAAGCCATCGCATGACACGTGATGTTCTTCATGGGCTACGCACTGCCAAAATCAAATGTAGGAGGTGGTCATAATAATGTGACTCAACCATGTATATATAACACACACAACTTACAGAGTTGTATACATAGCACTCTCAGCTGGTCTACAGGGACCAGTGCCTGCAGTGACTTGGCAGGGCTCCAGCTACACTGTGTGACAACGGCTGGTGGGTCAGGGTCAGACTTACGAGATTCAGCCGTCTGCAGCATGCAGAATCAGTGATCACCGGTGGCTCCCATCTCGTAGTCCAGCAGCAGCGGCAGATGCACTGTTGCTTGCTGCAGCTCAAGCTGATTGGTAACTGGCTGGATCCATCCTGTCCCCTGTTGCAGGTGTTAGCAGCAGGGCTCCTGGGACAGAACTGTGTGCTGCAGAGCTCCGTTGGAAGAGCAGCAGTCACACTCAGATCCCGTTGTGAAACACACATGTGCTGCTGTACATGTAGGTGCCCTTTTAGGGCTTGGAGCCCCGGAGGCAGGTGTCTCTAGTGCCTCTGGAAGTTCAGCCCCTGGTTAGGGTTATGTTTAATCAGTGTCGGACTGGGGCATGAAGGGCCCACCGGGGGAATGCAGTTATAGGGGCCCATACTTAGGGGTGTGGCCAGACTACAAAGGGGGTGTGGTCAGCCTCAATAGAGGCTTGAAATACACAATTGTTTAGTGCAGTGTAATGCAACATATCTCCCATGTATAACACAAGTGCACAGTCTGGAACCTGATCCCAAGAGGAAGGAGTGGGCCCTCAGGCAGTGGGGCCTACCGGTGGTTTCCCCTGTACCCCTGTGGGCCAGTCCGACCCTGTGTTTAATCCTGCTCTCCTCTGCTTATTTTGCTTTGCTGTGCTGCCCTGTGTGGAGCATCCGCCACTATTTAGATTAGATGTTGGCATAATGCTCAAGATAACATAAAACTAAGGGGGAGATGTATCAAGCCTTGGAGAGATAATGTGGAGAAGATGTCCAAAACATTCCGATATGTTACTTTAGGCAATGTCTCCACTTTATCTCTGAAAGACTTGATACACCTACCCCTAAGAAACTAAAGGCCTCCATACACCAGCCTGCCATTTCCCCAATGCGACGAGAACCACGATCCATAGTTCAGAACAACTGATCCCGGCCATCAATAGTCGTCAATAATCCGTCAGGGAATCAGGGAAATTCTCCATGTTGGAAATTTGCTAATCCCAACTTGTTGAATATTCACAATTCCCCGACCCAGGCGTTGGGGAATGGTGAAATTGTAACAATGCGTTGCAGATGTACTAGCCCGACGGCCCAACATATTGGATCCTGGGTACACATCAGAACGATCTAATAAAGGATGCGAAAGATCACTGTTCCGTCCTTCATTAGCATAGACCAGGTTGCATGCGATATCGCCCAGTTGTCCATGCAGCACAGCCGACCGGGCGATGTTGCATGTGACCACGGGCACCCGGATATCGGGCATACAAACTGGACGATATGCCGGATATGTTGTTCTGACTCGGCCGGAAACCACGTATCGGGTTGATATTGTCTCAGTGTGTAGCCGGCTTTAGAGATACTGTTTAGGTGAAGGTAGCCTTTAGAACTGTCAGATACAATTTTTTTCTAGATGTCACTGACAAAATATTTCAAATGATATTTCTTATGTCACATTTGATGGAAATCATGTCTCTGTTTATAGTTTCTAAATATTTAGGCATAAATATAAAAGAAAAAAAATCTAATTATCAAAGGTTTATTGATTTTTCCATCATCATGACTGCACTCGATTTTAGGGATTCTTAGGTGTATATTTACTAAAGTGCAGGTTTTTAGAAGTGGAGATGTTGCCCATAGCAACCAATCAGATTCTAGCTATAATCTTCTAGAAGGTGCTAGATAAATGATAAGTAGAATCTGATTGGTTGCTATGGGTAACATCTCCACTTTTGAAAACCAGCACTTTAATAAATATACCCTTTAGAATAATCTTCAAACTTTTCTCCGGTCTAGCAGCATACCCACAGTGCACCGTGCCCAAGAAAATGTACAAGACAATAAAATAGCGTACCATTGGTTAAAGTAATTGTACAGATGATTACAGACTTTTGTTACAAAACAAAAACACAGTAGTGTAGTGTGATTATCAACAGAGAAGTTACCTGGTATTAATTAAGGCAACTAAACTCTTTTATTCATTTTTTTTTATGTTTTAAAAGCGGAGAGTATTATAATAATAATAATAATAACAATAACAATAATAATAACAACAACAATAATAATAATAAAAAAATAATAATAACAATAATAATAATAATAATAATAATAATAATAATAGTAACAACAACGACCATGTTCTAGGATAATCCTGGCTTCTGTAAAGGTGTTACAAAGGGGGGATTCAATTAAAGGTAAAAGGTGCGAATTGCTGTTGCACCCTTTGCCTGGGTACATGGATTGGCTCAAAAGTGCTTGCTACTCTATGGGGTAGTGAACACTTTTAAGCGAGATCCCTCTGCCATAAAGCATGGCGACTGACATGCAGACATCCGTTAGTTCTCAATTGAATTCCCCCCTAAATCTCTTTTCTGTGTGTAATTGACCTGCAGCTCCATTGCTTTTCTTTGTACAAAATCACCATATCACTTACCAAAACCCTTTAGTCAGATATATTCATATGTGGTAATCCTCCCGCAAAACAACATAAAGGCAAGGCCAGACATAGCTATCACAAAAACAATATAAATTGTAAGTAGGGAGGGGCCAGTAACAGTTGCTCATATACGGTAGAGAAGACAGGCATAAAATGATAATGGAACATCTACATTGTATAAGGATAGCTTTTTTTGGTTTAGGAGTGTTTGCAATTATCAATGTTGAAATCTCCATGAATATATATATATATATGTGTGTGTGTGTGTGTGTGTGTGTGTGTATATGTATATGTGTATGTATATGTGTGCGTGTGTGTGTGTGTGTGTGTGTGTGTGTGTGTGTGTGTGACAATCTACAGATATAGCACACATAATTTCCTGAACTCTTTTATGCATGAGTATCATGTCAATGGGAATAGTTCCCCAATGCTATACTGCTAACATATGCTGTCACATAGCACCCACCGGACTGCCTCATGGCACCAAGGAGTTGGAATGAAGTCTGCTATTCATGCATCACTCCTTTTTAAGCTTAAATATATTTAACTCTTTAGGAGATGACCTGATTATCCAACCAGTTCACATAGTTTGACACTTTGGTATATACACCATACACTTGCTTACTTCCACATTCTTCAGGTCCCCCCCAAGATACCAGGCCTTGAGCCACCCATCTTTTTGTGTCAGGATCCTGAATTATAAAGGCCCCTCCACTGTCTCCAAGGCAGGTGTCTTTCCCACCTTCATAATAGCCAGCACAGAACATGTTTTCAGTCACACTATAATTTCCAGAGCGGGATTCATAGCTTGCCTTACACTCAGCATGGAGCACCACTGGTAGCTTCACATATTGCAGTACATCAGACAGTGTTCTCATGCCAGAGCTGATTACTTCATCCACAGTGATATTAGGATTGGAGATACCCCATCCAGCTACAAGGCCAAGAGTATTAGGCTGAGGACCATCTAACTCATGGCTGAGCACAGGCAGGCATACTGGCATTATATATTGGCTCATTAGAACTTTTTCTTTCAATTTTACCAGGGCAATATCATGGTTATAAATTTGTGGATCAAAATCTTCATGCAATATAATCTTCTCTACTGTTCTGGTTATGGCATCTTTTTTATTTCGCACATCATGCAACCCCAAGTAGACAGTCACATGTTCCTTTGAAACAGATATTACAGTGTTGTCACGGCGTTGAGATTTCAACACATGCGCTGCTGTGAGGACCCAGTAATCTGACAGAAGAGCCCCACTGCCAAACCACTTGTTCTCCGGAACACGGGACATATCTTCCACCACAATCAGGACCTGCCAGGGAAAGAATCCTGGTTCTGCATTGCGCCCTCCAATGATCCGTTTGACTATTCCTGGGAGTAATCGTGTGGGCTTTCCACATACTGTCAAAGGAAAACAATGTAAAAAAGAAACATCAGCAAGTGGTAGAGTAAGTGATACTAAAGGTAAAATAATGTATACCCAAGTAGATTATGCCAGGTTTGTCATTCCAATTTCTAGTTCATGTGCAGTGAAAATGTTTTTTTTTTCATCGGATACAGTACTTGTGTAACACTGTAATAAAATCTGAGAATACCCTTCATTATGCCAGCTTTCTGTGTCCACAATCATGTACTCTATGATATGGAGATATATTTTAGGGCTACATAAAGGTTTTATCCAGGCATAATCCACTAACAATGATGTATCAATGGTATGATACATCATTGTATGCTTGAAACCTTGAATACCTGCCAATGTTGTTATTGGTCCATCAAGAACCCTTGTATTTAATGAAAAGATTCACAGCACCAGGACAATAGCAAATATGTCTTTACAGAGGATGTTCTTCAGAATCCCTGTCTGAGCCCAAACCCTCAATAAGGATAAGAAGATCTTCCTGTATGTGTTATGCTCCTTTTTCACCAGAGAGACCAAATCCATAGAAAGAGAATTATAATAAGAGAACAGCAGATAAAACATGGCAGAGCTGCAGTGCCTTCATAACATCCTGGGAAAGTGAAGAGCCGCAGGCTATAACCACACATTAAATGCTAGACCCTACATCTCAGCCACAAGAATGTTCCAAAAATCTTGGCCTGAGTTTTACTTGCAAACAGTGAGCTTTCCTTGGAAACCAAAAATGGCTGGAACATTTACTGTAGCCTCTCCGTCGTCTGGGGCAGAGACATGTTTGGACATCTCTCGGAACAGAATTCTGTCAGAAATCTCTTGACAGTATACTGATGTACATTGCTAAATGGTTTAGAAGCAAAAAACACAGAAGTCCTGCTGAAATAATGAGTAAAATATAGTACCTGGCAGTGACGAGACCAATTGCTCAATGCAAAATGTAGTCACAGGCACCTAAAATGTGTAAGCAAGCATGCATAGACCTATTTGTACAAACTTAATGAAAATCTGGAAGCAATTTATTACTTTAATGTATGTAAGACATTAATTAGATATGACTGATATCCTTGTGGAAACAGAACATGTGTACTATTATACTGTACTTTGTTGAATGCAGATTTTATACATAGAATTAAACATTACATTAAACACTATAATTATCAGTGCATTTCATATTCTGAAAAATGTTCTACACAAAGTTTTTATAATGTAAAGGCTTGTTAGTTATTTTAAATCAGACCATTATGCTTAGCAACAATTTACATATACATTCCAAGCCCTGGTATATTTGCTATACAGTTAAGAGCTTGTTTATTAATGGACTTTTAAGCTGCAAAACAACTAACACCTTAATACTGTATTAAAAATAAGATGAATGATCTCTAATGGGCTACTGTAGTTCACACTACTGAGTTCTAAACCTTTAATGCAATATTTGAAATGTTATCAGTACAATAGATTACACTTTAGTTTTCATGTGTTTACTTTTAGCAAACCTTGAATGTATTGTCTCATCATCATTGGTGTCAAATATAAAGATGAATTAACTATGTACAGTACTTTCAGGTGTATAGCTGGGCACCTTTGCATCCTGTGCCATCACCAGTACCCCACCCCCCACCAACACCCACCTCCCACGACAAATAGTGACATCCCACAAAAAGCTCCAGGAGAGAACTCGGAGCAGTAAGGTGTGTGCTAGGCAGTGGTGTCGTGGGAGGGAAGGGAGAAGGTACAAATTACCCGGGCCCAGGTCTGATGGAGGGGACCAGTGAGGGTCCAGTAGGGGCCCAGGCCCCTTCCCCTTTGCCTGGCAGCAGCAGCTGCAGCTCTTCTACTCAGCCCAGCATACTCTGTTGTGTACTGGGCTGCAGTGTGGCCATGTAGGTGCTTAAAATACAATATTTTTCAGTATTATTTTCTAAGGGTACATGACCATACCTCCTGTGATTAGGCCACTCCTTGAAAAGTACCTGGGCCCAGCCAGGCTCTCACCTACCCTTGTGCTGGGCACATGCTAAAGATGCGCCCTCTAAATTTCTATGTACTGAGCTGCCTCTCCAGGTAACCGACAAGTTGGAAATGGTGACAGCCTGCCTCTCCATGGTGTCAGCAGGGCAGAAAATGTGACGCGCCCTATGCCTTGCTAATTGGGTGAGGAACCACTTACACACCCTTCATTATGGCCTTGTACTTTACACATAGATACAGTAATAAATAATCTAGTAGCAACATTCATAAATCTATATGGTACATTTTTATTTTTAAAAGTACATATTGTAGGAAATTTATCAACTCAGCTATCCAATGGATGCAGAATAACCACAATCATTACATTTAGGTTTCTATTATAAATACTATGAAAGCACAAATATATATTTGACAATCTGGATGCAGGAATTTATAAATGAAACCCCCACAATTCAAATCTTAGTTGTAGAAATGACTTCTAGTACAGTAGTTTGCTTTGACAGTAGTTTGTACCATGAAGTAGTAGTCTGACCCATGACATAATAAGTAGTCACTTTACATATTAGGACCAATAGTTAATTGTATACAGTAAGTGTTTATTATTATTACCTGTCTGACAGAGCGGAAGTTTAGCTCCAATCTCTGAGTTTATCCACAATCCACTTGCATCACAGGTGTATTCAGCTACATTAGAAGGCAAAGAAATCCATTAACGCATTCATGTATTTGCAATATCATGAAGCTCATTCTACAGGATGCAGTTGCGCTTGGGATCCTGGTAGTCAGAATACTGCTGTTGGAATTCCGTCTGACCGCCTTCATGCTGATTACCGGTGTCCCGTACCAAACCCCATTTTACAGTACCACATTTATTTATACATGATTATAAATACTGACTTTGCCTTTTATGATTATAAATACTAAAAAGATAGTTCTTAGTGAACATCAACCAACTCTATTTTTTGTTTTTTTATTGTGGCTGAAATGTTTCTTTCATAGCGTACTCTTACCAGTCATGTTTGGAATCATTGTGTAGTAAGGTTCTCGGCAGGAATATGTAAGAGATGATTGGTAAGTGGTGATATTTGCTGGTGTAGGAAAGGTCACAAATCCATTTTCAAGGTCTATTGGTAACATGCAGTCAACAACTAGAAAAGTAAAAAAGATGTAATTATTAGGCGACTGCGGCTATGCTCCTCTCAGATCTAACAATAACACAAATGACTAATTCTTCTTGTACTATTTTACCTGGACAATCTAATGGAATATTTGATTATATAAAAACAGTTCAGCTCATTAAAGCTACAGCTGGTACAATAATTAGTCTTTAATGGAAAAGTCAGTAATAAATTAATCACTGATTCAGTGGCTAGTTTATTATCTGAAAACATTTTCAGAGTAATTTATACAACACTCCCTTAGTATGAAATCATTCAGTGCATAGGTGTAGTTACAGAGGAAAAATAGCTTCTTAACAAACTGTATGGAACTGATTAAATCTGGCATAATAGGTGAACTTTGCACTCGCAAGTTTGAGTTCAAGTTTATCTTATCGCATCTGAATATTCACCACATTTTTGTATTTTAGTTGAATTACATCCTCACTGGACATTATCCAGAAAGGATGCAGTTTGGCCACCTGGGAATTTGAAGTGAAATTTTTTGAGAAAGTGCTTATCTGGGAGTAGTGCTGGTCCGCCAAAATGTTTTTACCTTTGACTGGAAGCGGCTGGTACTTGGTAAACCACCACAGCCAATAAATTTCAAGGAATGTAGGGACGGGTTCAGTATGAATCACCACTGACCAGGATGCCACTATACCGACAGCGGCATATCGGTCAGTAGTATACCGGTAGCGGGACAAGTGCTCGAAAGACCCTTGTGGGCTAGCTGCGCTCACCATGCTGTGGGCATGGTAGCTCGCTGCACTCGCCACAGGTTATATTTTCCCTCTATGGGTGTCGTGAACACCCACAGAGGGAGAATAGCCTGTCTTGCCAGTATTCCAGCGTCGGCATTGTACCACTTGTCGGGTTTCCGGTGTCAGCATTCTGCCCGCCGGGATCCAGATTCCTGAGCAGTGGTATCTTAACCGCTTCCCGTTGGGACACATACTGTGGTTGCACAACAACAAAAAGCAAAATGTTTACGTAAACAGTCCACAATCATTATTTATTATAACATAAAATATTTCTGGTATTAAAATATAATGGAGAATTCTCATCTCTTTGTAATCCAAAGGGAAATTCTTCTGCTTTTATAATGCCATGTGAGGAAAAATAACTCTGTAAAACCAACTGCTCTCAATGACTTGCTGTTGCTGAATGTAGGTGACTTAATAAATCAGTATTTCCCTTAGCTGCTAGCCAAATATAAGGGCCAGTATAGGAAAATGCTTGTGAATGAATGAGTAACCAAACACAATTCTCAGGCAATCCAAGTCACAGACACTTATTATAGAGCATGCTAAGAGAATATTTCGATTTACTTTTACTTGTAGACTGAAAATGTGTTTTTTTTATTTTTTGCCTAATTTGGCATGATTAGACAAAGGTCTTAGGAACCTTTGTCCATTAATAATATTACTACTAATTATTTTATTTAAATTGTCCAGAAGGACTTATTGTGCTTTATGGAATTCATAAACAGAACATAATACAGTGGTTTATATTTGCAGAAAATACAGAACACCATGAAGATAATACAGGGCAGAAGCAGCCATTTTGGGTCATAAATCCAGGGGTTAGTTATCCTGCCCACAATATTACCAGACATCTTGGGTATACTGCTTAGGTTACAATGGACAGAATAGGGAATTCATTTAAGAGTTGGCAGTGGCACATATAATAGTTGAGCTACAGAGTGCTAAAGTGAAATGCATCTATTAAACTGGGACGGCCAGGGTAAACGAGCTACCATTCCATGGATCCCATTCTCTTTCATTAGTATGCACCCAACTGTAATGGATGTACAGGAATAATTCATATAAATGGGGCAATATGGATTTGGGAGTGTACCATAAACTCTTGCAACCTTGTACATCATATCCAGCACACATAGTGTAGGTGTTGCGCCTTCACTCATATAGGGGTATATGCAATTCACGGCGAATCGCGGCAATTTTTCGCCGTTTTTTAATTCGACTTAATTCGACAAGTGAATTCCGGAAGGTGGCTGCCGGAATTCACCATATTCAATGAAAAACGGATTCGCCAGAACCGCGGGCGAAAATCGGACGATTTGGCGGATTTTGCCGCGATTTTAAAAAACGGGAAAAAACTGGAAAAACCCGGAAAAAAAAATGGCATGGGGTCCCCCCTCCAAAGCATAACCAGCCTCGGGCTCTTCGAGCTGGTCCTGGTTCTAAAAATGCGGGGAAAAATTGGGCAGGGATCCCCCGTATTTTTAAAACCAGCACCGGGCTCTGCGCCTGGTGCTGGTGCCAAAAATACGGGGGACAAAAAGAGTAGGGGTCCCCCGTATTTTTAACACCAGCATCGGGCTCCACTAGCTGGACAGATAATGCCACAGCCGGGGGTCACTTTTATGCCGTGCCCTGCGGCCGTGGCATTAACTACCCAACTAGTCACCCCTGGCCGGGGTACCCTGGGGGAGTGGGGACCCCTTCAATCAAGGGGTCCCCCCCCCCAGCCACCCAAGGGCCAGGGGTGAAGCCCGAGGCTGTCGTCCCCCATCCAATGGGCTGCGGATGGGGGGGCTGATAGCCTTTTGTGATAATAAAAAGATATTGTTTTTTCCAGTAGTACTACAAGTCCCAGCAAGCCTCCCCCGCAAGCTGGTACTTGGAGAACCACAAGTACCAGCATGCGGGAGAAAAACGGGCCCGCTGGTACCTGTAGTACTACTGGGAAAAAAATACCCAAATAAAAACAGTACACAGACACCTTGATAGTAAAACTTTATTACACACTACCGACACACACATACTTACCTATGTTGACACGCCGACTGCCACGGTCTCCGACGATCCGAGGGTACCTGTGAAAAAATTATACTCACCTTCCAGCGTCCAGAGGTACATCCACGTCCAGAGATAATCCACGAACTTGTTAAAAAAACAAACCGAACACCCGCTCCATAGCGGACTGAAAGGGGTCCCATGCTGACACATCAGACCCCTTTCTCCCGAATGCCGGGACATCACGTGACTCCTGTCACTGAAGTCCCTTCAGCCAATCAGGAAGCGCTACTTCCGTGGCGCTCACCTGATTGGCTGTGCGCTGTCTGTGCTGTGACAGCGCATCGCAAAGCCGCTCCATTAGTTTCAATGGTGGGAACTTAGCGGCTAGCGGGGGGGGTTACCCGCGGTCAGCCGCTGATTGAAGGGGTCCCCACTCCCCCAGGGTACCCCGGCCAGGGGTGACTAGTTGGATATTTAATGCCACGGCCGCAGGGCACGGCATAAAAGTGACCCCCGGCTGTGGCATTATCTGTCCAGCTAGTGGAGCCCGATGCTGGTGTTAAAAATACGGGGGACCCCTACTCTTTTTGTCCCCCGTATTTTTGGCACCAGCACCAGGCGCAGAGCCCGGTGCTGGTTTTAAAAATACGGGGGATCCCCTGTCAATTTTTTCCCCGCATTTTTAGAACCAGGACCAGCTCGAAGAGCCCGAGGCTGGTTATGCTTTGGAGGGGGGACCCCACGCCATTTTTTTTAGGATTTTACCGTTCCAGCAATAAATAAAAAAAAAAAAAAAAATATTTTAAAAAATATATAAATAATATTTGTGCCTCCAAAAAAAAAAAAAAAAAGTACCTAATCCCTTCTAATATAAATAGATATGCTATTCCTAAAAAAAAAAACACCAAAAAAAACATGTTTAAAATTTTTTTTATTGTTTTCACCCTCCAAAGTGTGGCGGATTGAAAATGACGAATTTGCTGTCTAAAAGCACTGCTGTCGAATTTCCAAACTTGAATTGAATATGCTTTGGTCGAATTGCAGCACTTGTATCATTGCAGAAAAGTCGAATTTTCAAAAATTCGAATTTCAAAAAGTCGAATTTTGAAAGTCCGTTTTTTGGTCGGAAAGCACTGAATTGCATAGGCGAATTTTTTTTTTGGGCGAAAATGACCCGAAATTCGACAATTTCGGGAATTCGACCGCAATTGCATATAACCCATAGAGATCTCCCTAAATCAGTGTTAAATATAATCCACTTGTGATAGTATGGGACTACACAGGAACTCATACTATCACAAGTGGATTATATTTCTCTAACACTGATTTAGGAAGATCTCTATATGAGTGAAGACGCAACACCTACACTATGTGTGCTGGAAATGATGTAGGCCTACAAAGTTGCAAGAGTTTAATGGTACACTCCCAAATCCACATTGCCCACTTTATATGAATTATTACTATATTGTGTCAGCTTGAACACCAGAGCGGCATCACCACCAACAAGCAGGCTCTATTTGGAAAAAAGGGACCATAAAAAGTATCTAATATCCAAACTGTCGAGTGGAAGACTATATTTGAACTGTATATTATGCATACAGAGAGTGCATCGGATATTGTATGCAGTATCATTAAACGTCTGCTTGTGTTACATACCCTCCAATATGACCCGCCCCACTAGGTACAAAATGCTCTGTTTCTGGACTTCCCTCTTAATTTATTATTGCCATCACCTGTGTTGAACTAGTTAAATGGTAAGAAAGCTGTTTCTTCACAGGTGATGGCAATAATAAATTAAGAGGGAAGTCCAGAAACAGATCATTTTGTACCTAGTGGGGCGGGTCATGTTGGAGAGTCTGGTGTTATAGTGTGCGACACTGCCAACAAGCAGGCATAATATTGCAACCTGTGGGACTATAAAGGAACTCATATTAGCACCAGTAGCTTGTATTTCAATGCAGTGTATCAGACCCATGTGGTAATCTAATAAACACTGACTTTTATATGGGTGAAGGGGGTAATATCCACACTAAGGGGTCTATTCATGTACAAAATAAAAAGTGAGTTGTTACTTATCACTATACATTGCATCAGTTCAATGCGATATATAGTATTGGTAAGTAGCCATTCATGTATAGTCACCTTTCTGGCAATGTGATCCAGTATCCATGGCTCCGTCGTTGACATCTTCAGCTGTGTTCCCTCTGCGCAGAGTGAAGTCAGTCCCTTCTACTCATTCGCCACCTGCTGAGCTCCCAGGAGGCTGCAGGGGCTGTTGGGAGTTCAGGGGGTGGAGCTAGCATTGGGTGTTGGACAGAGAGCAGGGAAGCATTGAGCTTCCCTGCTGTTTCTGCACTGAAGTTCAAATTACGCCATCCTGAGATGGCGAATCTGAACTCCGTGGAGAAGCAGAAAGCTGAGCTTTCCGTTCCTTGATGAATCGCATTCACCAAGGAATGGGGGTGCCACTCACCGGTGGTGCCACTGGAGAAGTCAGGAGCTTCTCCATGGTAACCAGCTTTGTGAATAACCCACAGCAGAGTAAAGCTCTGTTTCCGAATAACAGGGCTTTCCTATGCTTTATGAATGGGCCCCTAAGTGTGTTGGAATTGTGGACCTGATTGTAAGATTATAAAGACACAAATACTGTATAAATCCATATTATCCCTCTCATATAAGTGAACACCACACTATGTTTGCTTATGTACTAGTGAGAACAAACTACCAATAAGCAGGCTTTATTTAAAATTGGTAGTCCAACCTATTCTATTCTATCCCATGTATTCTAGTGACATCATAATACCTGCTTGTGCACTAGCGCCAACAAGCCAGTACAGTTTACAAATTGTGGGATTGTATGTGAAAGTAACTCTGAATCTTGGGACGTCATTATAGTCCCGATACTAGTTGCTCGAGGAACAAGAGTGGCTAATTCAGAGATTCATCTGTTGCAGGAATGTTATGAATCCATGGTGTTATAAGCAGCAAACAATATTGTAACTATTATTTCTATACAGTATTTATACTAAGGAAATATAAAACTATATGTATTCATATTTGGAACCGCTTGCAGGTATTGTGGTGCAGTCATGGCACCAACCTGCCAGGGTGAAATGCCAGATTAGTTGTTGCACATTACAATCTAATAAGATGGGTAACATATTATTGCCATACAGTGCCTATACTTTCGGGCACATTGGAGAACAGCAAGTCACTCAGAATACATGAACCCACTATTAGGAGTAGAGGTGTAAACTCTATCTCGGTCTTCAAAAGTAGCTACTCTAAGGGGGACATTCAAAATAATTGTTGAGATATTTAACTGGTACATACAGTGATACTTACCAAAGGCTCCCTCTGTATAAAGAATTAAGGGGTCTATTCATGAAGCACTGAAAATAGTGGAAAAGTGATCCAGTGGTTGCCCACGGCAACCAATCTGTATAATTTTATAGTATGCATCTGGTAAAACCAAAAAATTATTAGGTTTAACCAAATGTGTATAAAAAAAAGAAGAGCGTTAACATTTGATACAAGAGTGACACCCAGGTTACGCTGAATAGGGCCAGTCTTGAATTAAAATAATAATAAAATGTTAGTGGCTCAATTACATAAATATATTAATAAGGGAGTGATAACTATCCAGAATAAATTCTGATAATTAATCATACTATACTGTACTATACAGTGTGAGTTTTATCACCATTTCTTACTTTTTTGCACATCCTTCAAGTTATCTGCTTTTAATATTTCACAGTATAAGGTTTTATCAACTGAGATTAAAAGTTATTTTTTATAGTGTCATATAATAAATATCTTTGTGCGCCACCAAAGGACAACTGTGTTTTCTTTTTTAGTTTAATATATATATTGTTTTCATAGTGACAGGGACACTCTAAGCTCATTTTAGTGAGAATTATCCCATGAAATCTAGTACTGGCGTTGATGCTAATTATGGATTTTTAGGGCAGTTCTTCCATTAATTTCAATAGACAATTTATTTCCTTGGGGTGTCTATACACAGGAATGGCAGTGATAATTCATAGTGAGCAGCTGCATCAGCTTGCTATTTATCTTTTAATAATGAAGGATATTTTTTTTAAATCACGTATAAAATATGTACAGTATGAACTACAGTGAGATTTAAGAATTTGAATCTACCTATATGTTGTCTTTTAATCTTTATTCTCATCTTTGTATTGTAGTACTTGTCACACACAAAGAGAATGAGTGCACTATTGAGTATATAATATATAAAAATATATATAATATAACGAGTGCAGGTGCACTATTCAAACATTACTAATTTGAATAATAATACATATTGCAATATGAGGGTTTTCGCATAATCTTGGCCAAAACTACAAGTTTACCCACCACTTCACGGTAACCTCATAGTTGAGTAAGGTTTTTTCCCTAACATTCTAGGGGTTCAAGTCTAGAGCATGGATCACCCCCAAAAACAGCCAAGCCAGAACCACCCCAAGGCATCACACTAGTGAGGAAAGTGAAGGGTGAGAGAAAGTTGGATACAAAAGAGCAGATGCTGCATGTATTAGTGTTACAGGGGTGAAAAATAAATGTATGAAAATTGATACATATACAGTATATAAAACAAACAATAAAAGTGCTATAAAGTGCTAAAGAAAGTATTATATTGTGATGCCCTGAAGCAGTTTAAGCAAAGCAATTCAGGGGGACCCACGCCTCAAAATTCACCCTAAGCCACACCTGACATATTATCTTAACTTTTAGGTCTCACCTTCATTGTGCCTTGTTCAAAATGTGCAGTCAGATAATGCTAGGTTCCCTACTTAAGACCAATCAGTGACAGGTGTGTGTGTGTCTGTGGGGGGGGGGGGGGGGGGCTTTTGGGGTGTTAGTCAAGGCTGAAGGGTCTGAAACCTACAAATGCACATAGAAATACACAATATCGAGCATATAGGGAAGGGGCCCTAGACTGTACACAGTAATTGCAAGTAATGAGAGGAGCTACCTTACTGAGACCTGTAGTGCCACATACAAAGAGAACGAGTGCAGGTACACTATTCAAACATTGCTAATTTGAATAATTATACATTTTGCAATAAATTTTGCAATATGAGGTTTTTCGCATAATCTTGGCCAAAATTACGGGCTTACTCACCACTTCCCGGTAACCTTATAGTCGGGTAAGGTTTTTTCCCTAACATTAATGGTTCCTGTATAAACCCTATGGTTTGTGTACACCTCTGATCATGTTTTTTCACTGCGCAAGTGGAGGACCTGTACTGTGCTTGCGTGTCACAGCCTTTCTGAAACCTGTACAAACTGCGTCTATCTCTGAATCAGGCCCATTATATCCCATATTGCTAACTAGACTTTCCACAACCACAATGAGGCATATGTATCAAGGCTTGTAGAATTAAGAAAAAGTGGAGAAAAAGTACCAACTAATCAGCTCTTACTGCCATGTTAGAGGCTGTGTTTGAAAAATTACAGGAGCTGACTGGTACTTTAGGGGAAATGTACAGTATAAAGCAGTGAAAATTGGGGAGAAGCGAGCCAGTGGAAAAATTGACCATGTCGACCAATCAGCTGCTACCTATATTTTTATAGAATGCACTTGATAAGTGCTACCTCAAAGCTAATTGGTTGGGGGATGTCAGCCAAGAATGGTTTGGCCTTGCAAATGATTGCCGCTTTAATGATTGCAGCTTTAAAAATACGGCTATTCTCGGCAAACACCCAGCAACTCCGGCAAACTCAGACCCTTTTTAGAGATGAGCGGGTTCGGTTTCTCTGAATCCGAACCCGCACGAACTTCATGTTTTTTTCACGGGTCCGAGCAGACTCGGATCCTCCCGCCTTGCTCGGTTAACCCGAGCGCGCCCGAACGTCATCATGACGCTGTCGGATTCTCGCGAGACTCGGATTCTATATAAGGAGCCGCGCGTCGCCGCCATTTTCACACGTGCATTGAGATTGATAGGGAGAGGACGTGGCTGGCGTCCTCTCCATTTAGATTAGGGTTGAGAGAGAGAGAGAGAGAGAGAGATTGACCTGAGGCTGTGATACTGTAGAAGAGAGTGCAGAGTTTAGTGACTGACGACCACAGTGACCACCAGACAGTGCAGTTGTTTGTTTTATTTAATATATCCGTTCTCTGCCTGAAAAAAACGATACACACAGTGACTCAGTCACATACCATATCTGTGTGCACTGCTCAGCCCAGTGTGCTGCATCAATGTATATATATATCTGACTGTGCTCAGCTCACACAGCTTATAATTGTGGGGGAGACTGGGGAGCACTGCAGTGCCAGTTATAGGTTATAGCAGGAGCCAGGAGTACATAATATTATATTAAAATTAAACAGTGCACACTTTTGCTGCAGGAGTGCCACTGCCAGTGTGACTAGTGACCAGTGACCTGACCACCAGTATATATAATATTAGTAGTATACTATCTCTTTATCAACCAGTCTATATTAGCAGCAGACACAGTACAGTGCGGTAGTTCACGGCTGTGGCTACCTCTGTGTCGGCACTCGGCAGCCCGTCCATAATTGTATATACCACCTAACCGTGGTTTTTTTTTCTTTCTTTATAGTCATACTAGTTACGAGTATACTATCTCTTTATCAACCAGTCTATATTAGCAGCAGACACAGTACAGTGCGGTAGTTCACGGCTGTGGCTACCTCTGTGTCGGCACTCGGCAGCCCGTCCATAATTGTATATACCACCTAACCGTGGTTTTTTTTCTTTCTTTATACATACATACTAGTTACGAGTATAC
This sequence comes from Pseudophryne corroboree, assembly GCF_028390025.1. NCBI lineage: Eukaryota > Metazoa > Chordata > Amphibia > Anura > Myobatrachidae > Pseudophryne > Pseudophryne corroboree. The sequence continues at coordinate 353,701,111 of NC_086447.1, read as the reverse complement.
TATCTCTTTATCAACCAGTCTATATTAGCAGCAGACACAGTACAGTGCGGTAGTTCACGGCTGTGGCTACCTCTGTGTCGGCACTCGGCAGCCCGTCCATAATTGTATATACCACCTAACCGTGGTTTTTTTTTCTTTCTTTATACATACATACTAGTTACGAGTATACTATCTCTTTATCAACCAGTCTATATATTAGCAGCAGACACAGTACAGTGCGGTAGTTCACGGCTGTGGCTACCTCTGTGTCGGCACTCGGCAGCCCGTCCATAATTGTATATACCACCTAACCGTGGTTTTTTTTTCTTTCTTTATACATACATACTAGTTACGAGTATACTATCTCTTTATCAACCAGTCTATATATTAGCAGCAGACACAGTACAGTGCGGTAGTTCACGGCTGTGGCTACCTCTGTGTCGGCACTCGGCAGCCCGTCCATAATTGTATATACCACCTAACCGTGGTTTTTTTTTCTTTCTTTATACATACATACTAGTTACGAGTATACTATCTCTTTATCAACCAGTCTATATTAGCAGCAGACACAGTACAGTGCGGTAGTTCACGGCTGTGGCTACCTCTGTGTCGGCACTCGGCAGCCCGTCCATAATTGTATATACCACCTAACCGTGGTTTTTTTTTCTTTCTTTATACATACATACTAGTTACGAGTATACTATCTCTTTATCAACCAGTCTATATATTAGCAGCAGACACAGTACAGTGCGGTAGTTCACGGCTGTGGCTACCTCTGTGTCGGCACTCGGCAGCCCGTCCATAATTGTATATACCACCTAACCGTGGTTTTTTTTTCTATCTTTATACATACATACTAGTTACGAGTATACTATCTCTTTATCAACCAGTCTATATATTAGCAGCAGACACAGTACAGTGCGGTAGTTCACGGCTGTGGCTACCTCTGTGTCGGCACTCGGCAGCCCGTCCATAATTGTATATACCACCTAACCGTGGTTTTTTTTTCTTTCTTTATACATACATACTAGTTACGAGTATACTATCTCTTTATCAACCAGTCTATATTAGCAGCAGACACAGTACAGTGCGGTAGTTCACGGCTGTGGCTACCTCTGTGTCGGCACTCGGCAGCCCGTCCATAATTGTATATACCACCTAACCGTGGTTTTTTTTTCTTTCTTTATACATACATACTAGTTACGAGTATACTATCTCTTTATCAACCAGTCTATATATTAGCAGCAGACACAGTACAGTGCGGTAGTTCACGGCTGTGGCTACCTCTGTGTCGGCACTCGGCAGCCCGTCCATAATTGTATATACCACCTAACCGTGGTTTTTTTTTCTTTCTTTATAGTCATACTAGTTACGAGTATACTATCTCTTTATCAACCAGTCTATATTAGCAGCAGACACAGTACAGTGCGGTAGTTCACGGCTGTGGCTACCTCTGTGTCGGCACTCGGCAGCCCGTCCATAATTGTATATACCACCTAACCGTGGTTTTTTTTTCTTTCTTTATACATACATACTAGTTACGAGTATACTATCTCTTTATCAACCAGTCTATATTAGCAGCAGACACAGTACAGTGCGGTAGTTCACGGCTGTGGCTACCTCTGTGTCGGCACTCGGCAGCCCATCCATAATTGTATATACCACCTAACCGTGGTTTTTTTTTCTTTCTTTATACATACATACTAGTTACGAGTATACTATCTCTTTATCAACCAGTCTATATATTAGCAGCAGACACAGTACAGTGCGGTAGTTCACGGCTGTGGCTACCTCTGTGTCGGCACTCGGCAGCCCGTCCATAATTGTATATACCACCTAACCGTGGTTTTTTTTTCTTCTTTATACATACATACTACTACGACATCTCTTTATCAACCAGTCTATATTAGCAGCAGACACAGTACAGTACGGTAGTTCACGGCTGTGGCTACCTCTGTGTCTGCACTCGGCAGGCAGTCCGTCCATAATTGTATACCACCTAACCGTGGTTTTTTTTTCTTTCTTCTTTATACATACATAGTTACATAGACATCTCTTTATCAACCAGTCTATATTAGCAGCAGACACAGTACAGTACGGTAGTTCACGGCTGTGGCTACCTCTGTGTCTGCACTCGGCAGGCAGTCCGTCCATAATTCAGCTTCACATGAGGATGGAAGCACTCAGCCTCTCGCTAGAAAAATGAAAAGACTCAAGCTGGCAAAAGCAGCACAGCAAAGAACTGTGCATTCTTCGAAATCCCAAATCCACAAGGAGAGTCCAATTGTGTCGGTTGCGATGCCTGACCTTCCCAACACTGGACGTGAAGAGCATGCGCCTTCCACCATTTGCACGCCCCCTGCAAGTGCTGGAAGGAGCACCCGCAGTCCAGTTCCTGATAGTCAGATTGAAGATGTCAGTGTTGAAGTACACCAGGATGAGGAGGATATGGGTGTTGCTGGCTCTGGGGAGGAAATTGACCAGGAGGATTCTGATGGTGAGGTGGTTTGTTTAAGTCAGGCACCCGGGGAGACACCTGTTGTCCGTGGGAGGAATATGGCCCTTGACATGCCAGGTGAAAATACCAAAAAAATCAGCTCTTCGGTGTGGAGGTATTTCACCAGAAATGCGGACAACAGGTGTCAAGCCGTGTGTTCCCTTTGTCAAGCTGTAATAAGTAGGGGTAAGGACGTTAACCACCTCGGAACATCCTCCCTTATACGTCACCTGCAGCGCATTCATAATAAGTCAGTGACAAGTTCAAAAAATTTGGGTGACAGCGGAAGCAGTCCACTGACCAGTAAATCCCTTCCTCTTGTAACCAAGCTCACGCAAACCACCCCACCAACTCCCTCAGTGTCAATTTCCTCCTTCCCCAGGAATGCCAATAGTCCTGCAGGCCATGTCACTGGCAATTCTGACGATTCCTCTCCTGCCTGGGATTCCTCCGATGCATCCTTGCGTGTAACGCCTACTGCTGCTGGCGCTGCTGTTGTTGCTGCTGGGAGTCGATGGTCATCCCAGAGGGGAAGTCGTAAGCCCACTTGTACTACTTCCAGTAAGCAATTGACTGTTCAACAGTCCTTTGCGAGGAAGATGAAATATCACAGCAGTCATCCTGCTGCAAAGCGGATAACTGAGGCCTTGACAACTATGTTGGTGTTAGACGTGCGTCCGGTATCCGCCGTTAGTTCACAGGGAACTAGACAATTTATTGAGGCAGTGTGCCCCCGTTACCAAATACCATCTAGGTTCCACTTCTCTAGGCAGGCGATACCGAGAATGTACACGGACGTCAGAAAAAGACTCACCAGTGTCCTAAAAAATGCAGTTGTACCCAATGTCCACTTAACCACGGACATGTGGACAAGTGGAGCAGGGCAGGGTCAGGACTATATGACTGTGACAGCCCACTGGGTAGATGTATGGACTCCCGCCGCAAGAACAGCAGCGGCGGCACCAGTAGCAGCATCTCGCAAACGCCAACTCTTTCCTAGGCAGGCTACGCTTTGTATCACCGCTTTCCAGAATACGCACACAGCTGAAAACCTCTTACGGCAACTGAGGAAGATCATCGCGGAATGGCTTACCCCAATTGGACTCTCCTGTGGATTTGTGGCATCGGACAACGCCAGCAATATTGTGTGTGCATTAAATATGGGCAAATTCCAGCACGTCCCATGTTTTGCACATACCTTGAATTTGGTGGTGCAGAATTTTTTAAAAAACGACAGGGGCGTGCAAGAGATGCTGTCGGTGGCCAGAAGAATTGCGGGACACTTTCGGCGTACAGGCACCACGTACAGAAGACTGGAGCACCACCAAAAACTACTGAACCTGCCCTGCCATCATCTGAAGCAAGAAGTGGTAACGAGGTGGAATTCAACCCTCTATATGCTTCAGAGGTTGGAGGAGCAGCAAAAGGCCATTCAAGCCTATACAATTGAGCACGATATAGTAGGTGGAATGCACCTGTCTCAGGCGCAGTGGAGAATGATTTCAATGTTGTGCAAGGTTCTGATGCCCTTTGAACTTGCCACACGTGAAGTCAGTTCAGACACTGCCAGCCTGAGTCAGGTCATTCCCCTCATCAGGCTTTTGCAGAAGAAGCTGGAGACATTGAAGGAGGAGCTAACACGGAGCGATTCCGCTAGGCATGTGGGACTTGTGGATGGAGCCCTTAATTCGCTTAACAAGGATTCACGGGTGGTCAATCTGTTGAAATCAGAGCACTAAATTTTGGCCACCGTGCTCGATCCTAGATTTAAAGCCTACCTTGGATCTCTCTTTCCGGCAGACACAAGTCTGCTGGGGTTGAAAGACCTGCTGGTGACAAAATTGTCAAGTCAAGCGGAACGCGACCTGTCAACATCTCCTCCTTCACATTCTCCCGCAACTGGGGGTGCGAGGAAAAGGCTCAGAATTCCGAGCCCACCCGCTGGCGGTGATGCAGGGCAGTCTGGAGCGACTGCTGATGCTGACATCTGGTCCGGACTGAAGGACCTGACAACGATTACGGACATGTCGTCTACTGTCACTGCATATGATTCTCTCAACATTGATAGAATGGTGGAGGATTATATGAGTGACCGCATCCAAGTAGGCACGTCACACAGTCCGTACTTATACTGGCAGGAAAAAGAGGCAATTTGGAGGCCCTTGCACAAACTGGCTTTATTCTACCTAAGTTGCCCTCCCACAAGTGTGTACTCCGAAAGAGTGTTTAGTGCCGCCGCTCACCTTGTCAGCAATCGGCGTACGAGGTTACATCCAGAAAATGTGGAGAAGATGATGTTCATTAAAATGAATTATAATCAATTCCTCCGCGGAGACATTGACCAGCAGCAATTGCCTCCACAAAGTACACAGGGAGCTGAGATGGTGGATTCCAGTGGGGACGAATTGATAATCTGTGAGGAGGGGGATGTACACGGTGATATATCGGAGGGTGATGATGAGGTGGACATCTTGCCTCTGTAGAGCCAGTTTGTGCGAGAGATTAATTGCTTCTTTTTTGGGGGGGGTCCAAACCAACCCGTCATATCAGTCACAGTCGTGTGGCAGACCCTGTCACTGAAATGATGGGTTGGTTAAAGTGTGCATGTCCTGTTTTGTTTATACAACATAAGGGTGGGTGGGAGGGCCCAAGGACAATTCCATCTTGCACCTCTTTTTTCTTTTCTTTTTCTTTGCATCATGTGCTGATTGGGGAGGGTTTTTTGGAAGGGACATCCTGCGTGACACTGCAGTGCCACTCCTAAATGGGCCCGGTGTTTGTGTCGGCCACTAGGGTCGCTAATCTTACTCACACAGTCAGCTACCTCATTGCGCCTCTTTTTTTCTTTGCGTCATGTGCTGTTTGGGGAGGGTTTTTTGGAAGGGACATCCTGCGTGACACTGCAGTGCCACTCCTAGATGGGCCCGGTGTTTGTGTCGGCCACTAGGGTTGCTAATCTTACTCACACAGCTACCTCATTGCGCCTCTTTTTTTCTTTGCGTCATGTGCTGTTTGGGGAGGGTTTTTTGGAAGGGACATCCTGCGTGACACTGCAGTGCCACTCCTAGATGGGCCCGGTGTTTGTGTCGGCCACTAGGGTAGCTAATCTTACTCACACAGCTACCTCATTGCGCCTCTTTTTTTCTTTGCGTCATGTGCTGTTTGGGGAGGGTTTTTTGGAAGGGCCATCCTGCGTGACACTGCAGTGCCACTCCTAGATGGGCCCGGTGTTTGTGTCGGCCACTAGGGTCGCTTATCTTACTCACACAGCTACCTCATTGCGCCTCTTTTTTTCTTTGCGTCATGTGCTGTTTGGGGAGGGTTTTTTGGAAGGGACATCCTGCGTGACACTGCAGTGCCACTCCTAGATGGGCCCGGTGTTTGTGTCGGCCACTAGGGTCGCTTATCTTACTCACACAGCGACCTCGGTGCAAATTTTAGGACTAAAAATAATATTGTGAGGTGTGAGGTATTCAGAATAGACTGAAAATGAGTGTAAATTATGGTTTTTGAGGTTAATAATACTTTGGGATCAAAATGACCCCCAAATTCTATGATTTAAGCTGTTTTTTAGTGTTTTTTGAAAAAAACACCCGAATCCAAAACACACCCGAATCCGACAAAAAAAATTCGGTGAGGTTTTGCCAAAACGCGTTCGAACCCAAAACACGGCCGCGGAACCGAACCCAAAACCAAAACACAAAACCCGAAAAATTTCAGGCGCTCATCTCTAACCCTTTTACATATACCGCCATATGTGTGTTGGTATATCACAAAATGTACTATTCATAATAGATCAGCTTTTGCTTTTGTTTAGTTTACTTCAGCATTCCTCTTAAAATAAAAAGTGGAGATGTTACCCATTGCAACCAATCAGAATCTAGCTATCATTTCTCTGGTGCATTCTAGAAAATGATACACAGAATTTGATTGGTTGCTATGGACAAAACTTCCACTTGTCTGTTTTGGAAGCTTTAGTAAATCCACCCCAAAGGAAGGTTTAGTCCCCAAAACAGCATCTCAAGTTGTATATCATTTTATTATTTCAAATACTTTACATGTAAAGTTAGAAAAACTGTACAGGTTGAGTATCCCATATCCAAATATTCCGAAATATGGATTTTTTTTGAGTGAGACTGAGATAGTGAAATCTTTGTTTTCTGATGGCTCAATGTAAACAAACTTTGTACACAACGTTATTAAAAATATTGTATTAAATGACCTTCAGGCTGTGTGTATAAGGTGTATAAGGTGTATATGAAACATAAATGACTTGTGTGAAAGTCTTTCTGTCCAGCAGTTTTGTACTCTGTACAACATTGCCTTATACCTGCAGTTCAGTTTCTACACTAGTCTCTTTTTTTAAACTAGAAATTCATGTAAATCCAGTTATAATTGATGTATAAAATGTATATGTAAGATAGCTGTAATTTGGTAGCTTTGCTGCTGGTTACTGTAACATCACGCATAACCTGTGACATCACTAGCCTGTGACATCACAATGCTTCATCCTATAACATTCTATCTACAGCTGCTTAAGTTTCCAGTTACCATGCAGGAAGACAGGTAGGAGGAGGTGAGTCCTACATAGCAGGGTATGATGGAGGGGGTAAGGAAGTCAGAGTGCAGTATAGTCAGCTGAAGGGCAAGACAAGAGAGACAGAATAGGGAATATACAGTAGGTACAAGCACACATAATTAGGGGAAGCTCAGGAAGAAATGACATACTGTATTTAGGAATAAAAATATAGTGTTACAGAAATAAAGAGGGCAGTATGGAGGATAAGTACACATACAGGGGATGCAGATAAGTCTCTATGAGGTAGGATCTTGCTTTGGGATGAAAAACTAAATATAAAAGATAAATTGCAAATTGATAAACTTGAAAGTATATTTGGTTTAAGGAAAATTGGAAAAGTGGTTGACTCATGGTCGTTTTATTGTACTTCTGTTTCTATTGTACTTAAACTAGTACTATGCTTAAGGATAGTCTTTTGTGTTTTTTCATCAAAATAGTTCTGGCAAAGAGATTTGCAGAGTGTCGGGTGACCGGCAAAGAGATCTGCAAAGTGTCAGTTGAAGATGATGGGAGGGGTTGCAGAGGCAGCAATGACTGGAGGATAACATACAGGAGGTAAGTTACCATACTTGTGTAATTGTGTGTGTGTGTGTGTGTGTGTGTGTGTGGTGGTGGTATTGAGAGCACAGTACAAAACAGAGACTACTGTATGGTGAGGGAGAGTTGACAATACAAAACATGCAGAAGGGGGCAGCTCAGTATAGGACATACAGATGGTGTGGGACGGGCAGGGGCGGTGCTAGGGTGTTCGTCGTCCCATTGCAAACTACAAATTTGAGCCCTCCCATACTTTGCAAATTGACAGCGAGCTGCCTGAAAAATGGGTGTGGTGTCACAAAGAAGGGGCATGGCCACACAATAGTATTCCAAATTCAGATTTCGCCACACAAAAGCACAATCTTATTCACATTACACCGCACATAGTGCCCCTCATTCATAGTACGCCACATAGTGTCCCTTTTTCACATTATGCCACACAGTAGCACCCCCTAGTCACCTTATGCTACACAGTAGTGCCCATGACACTCATAATGCCCACAATGGTAATGTCCCTTACAAATAATGGCCACAGTAGTAGTGCTGTTTATGCACATCATGTCCACAGTAGTGCCCCTAATATGCATAATGTCAACAGTAGTAATGCCTCTTATGCACATATGTGCTTAGTAGTAGAACCACTTATACACATAGGGCCCACAGTAGTAGTGCCGCTTATACCCATAATGCCCATGTTAAGCGTGCTGCTTATGCGCATAATGTCCACAGTAGTAGTGCCTCTAATATACATAACACCCATAGTAGTGGTACCCCATATACACATAATGCCCACAGTAGTAGTGCTCCTATACACAATGCCCGCAACAGTGCCTCTATACACATAATGTCCACAGTAGTAGTGGCCCTTGTACACCTAATGCCATACAGTAGTGCCCTTTATACATAATGCTTTATACACATTGCCCATAGTAGTACCCCTTATACATAATGTCCACATTAGTGCCCCTTATACACATAATATCTCTTACACATAATGCCCACAGTATTAGTGCTCCTTATACACATAATGCCCTCAGTAGTAGTGTCCCTTACACATAATGCCCACAGTAGTAGTGCCCCTTATACACATAATGCCCACAGTAGTAGTGCCCCTTACACATAATGTGCACAGCAGTAGTTCCCCTTATACACATAATGCACACAGTAGAAGTGCCGCTTATACACATAATGTAATTTCTAATATAAAGGATATTTACAATAGCTCTATCATTATGACTGTAACTTGCACACTGTAAGTATTGTATGATACTAACATGGTCCTAGCACTAGGAAAGATAAAATCTAGATCAGATAACTTGGGTCTCTATGAGACAGGATCTTGGTTTTGGATAAAAAAAGTCAATAAAATAGCTAAATTGCAAATTAATAAAATTGGAAGTATGTAACAAAATGTAGTAGTACAATTATATGTACACATAGTATGTTTGACCAAGAAATTCTGGTTGTTTAGATCATCATCTGGAAAAGTTCTGGCAAAGAGATTTGCAGAGTGTCGGGTGACCAGCAAAGAGATCTGCAAAGTTGCAATTGAAGACGACGGGAGGGGTCGCAGAGGTAGCAAGGACTGGCGTATAATATGCAGTAGGTAATTTACCATACTTGTGTAATTGTGTGTGGTGGGGGTATTGAGAGCACAGTACAAAACAGAGACTATAGTATGGTGAGGGAGAGTGGACAATACAAAACATGCAGAAGGGTGCAGCTCAGTATGGGACATACAGATGATGTGGGGGCAGGGGCATTCAGCGCCCCCTGCAAGCTATAAATTTGAGCTCTCCCATAGTTTGTAAAGTGACAGCGAGCTGCCTGAAAAGAAAAAAAACTAACAACCAATCAGTTACTATCTGTCATTTTTCAAACAGCCTGTAACATGGCAGTTAGAAGCTGATTGGCTAGTATTTTATCTCTCTCCACTTTATCACTTTGCAGGGCTTATTACATCTCCCCCATAGAATAACCAAATGATGAAATGGAACAATATGGTATAAATTATGTAAAACAGAGCTGTGACAAGTGACTGTTTCCCTATCTTTGCATATAATAAAAGTGACAGATCTTTTCCTAGAGTCCCTTACCGCACAGGGGGCATGATTCAGATGTGGATGCAAAGCTACTGCTGCCAGGGGTGTAGCGAGGCTGGCTCCAGTGGAGCGCGAGCTCCTGGCAGTGAATAAGTTAGAGAGTGCACCACCACCAGACCACCCCCCTCCCTCCGTCCACTATACCGCGGGCTGCTGTACAGACAGTCACAGAACAGGAGGAGCAGAAGCAGAGGGGACGGACACTGACTCGGACTCAGAGATTAGGTAGGGAACAGGACAGGCCAGAGGCGACAGCAGGAGACACTGACAGCCAGCAAATGCCGGAGCTCTGCCCATCCTATTTATATATCTCAGTGTCTGCTTGTAGTTGTGTAGCAGGGTTATTTCTCTCCTGTGTTTCTGCTGAAGAGCCCTCTGTGTCTAGGAGACTTGCTCATCCTACGACTGCTCAGACTCACCTAGGGTGGACTGCGATGCAATTGCGAATGGCAAAAGATTGCAGCAACGATCACTTTAACAACCACAACTGAATCAGGCCCACAATTACACCATTATATTTTACTATTTTATAGCATTTAACAACTAAGGGGTCAATTTAATTTGGTGCGAGTTTGTCTTACAACAGCCGCACTTTCCGGCAGCCCAAACTCGCTCAAAAGTGCCCGCAGCCCTACATGGCCACAAAGGGTGTCGTTGCCAGTGTTGAAACATTGCAGCAATGGCAGCTTGTATCTAATTAGATTGACCACTAAATGTTAGCAATTTATAGCTTTCATTATTTACTGGTCAAATTTATTTTTTGAAGGTACTGTACCCACTTATTACTCTAAGAGAACTTATCCCCGCCAATGTGTGTATTGTATAAAAACAATAGACCCTTTGGGTTAACTGTCCTTATTTTAGGCATTTTCCATGTCCTTAATAGTAGTGATGAGCGGGTTCGGTTCCTCGGAAACCGAACCCCCCCGAACTTCACCCATTTTACACGGGTCCGAGGCATACTCGGATTCTCCCGTATGGCTCGGTTAACCCGAGCGCGCCCGAACGTCATCATCCCGGTGTCGGATTCTCGTGAGATTCGGATTCTATATAAGGTGCCGCGCGTCGCCGCCATTTTCACTCGTGCATTGGAAATGTTAGGGAGAGGGCGTGGCTGGCGTCCTCTCCGTTTATTAATGTTGATGCAAATATTTGTGCTTATTGCTTAATTGTGGGGACTGGGGAGCAGCTGTATTATATAGGAGGAGTACAGTGCAGAGTTTTGCTGATCAGTGACCACCAGTTTTATCCGTTCTCTACCTGAAAAACGCTCCATATCTGTGCTCAGTGTGCTGCATATATCTGTGCTCACACTGCTTAATTGTGGGGACTGGGGAGCAGCTGTATTATATAGGAGGAGTACAGTGCAGAGTTTTACTGATCAGTGACCACCAGTTTTATCCGTTCTCTGCCTGAAAAACGCTCCATATCTGTGCTCAGTGTGCTGCATATATCTGTGCTCACACTGCTTAATTGTGGGGACTGGGGAGCAGCTGTATTATATAGGAGGAGTACAGTGCAGAGTTTTGCTGATCAGTGACCACCAGTTTTATCCGTTCTCTACCTGAAAAACGCTCCATATCTGTACTCAGTGTGCTGCATATATCTGTGCTCACACTGCTTTATTGTGGGGACTGGGGACCAGCAGTATTATATAGGAGGAGTACAGTGCAGAGTTTTGCTGACAGTGACCACCAGTATATATAGCAGTACGGTACGGAAGGCCACTGCTCTACCTACCTCTGTGTCGTCAAGTATACTATCCTTCTAGATTCTATACCTGTGGTGCATTTTAGTTTTGCAGTTTGCTGACAGTGACCACCAGTATATATAGCAGTATGGTACGGAAGGCCACTGCTCTACCTACCTCTGTGTCGTCAAGTATACTATCCATCTAGATACTATACCTGTGGTGCATTTTAGTTTTGCAGTTTGCTGACAGTGACCACCAGTATATATAGCAGTACGGTACGGAAGGCCACTGCTCTACCTACCTCTGTGTCGTCAAGTATACTATCCATCTAGATTCTATACCTGTGGTGCATTTTAGTTTTGCAGTTTGCTGACAGTGACCACCAGTATATATAGCAGTACGGTACAGAAACCACTGCTCTACCTACCTCTGTGTCGTCAAGTATACTATCCATCTAGATTCTATACCTGTGGTGCATTTTAGTTTTGCAGTTTGCTGACAGTGACCACCAGTATATATAGCAGTACGGTACGGAAGGCAACTGCTCTACCTACCTCTGTGTCGTCAAGTATACTATCCTTCTAGATTCTATACCTGTGGTGCATTTTAGTTTTGCAGTTTGCTGACAGTGACCACCAGTATATATAGCAGTATGGTACGGAAGGCCACTGCTCTACCTACCTCTGTGTCGTCAAGTATACTATCCATCTAGATACTATACCTGTGGTGCATTTTAGTTTTGCAGTTTGATGACAGTGACCACCAGTATATATAGCAGTACGGTACGGAAGGCCACTGCTCTACCTACCTCTGTGTCGTCAAGTATACTATCCATCTAGATTCTATACCTGTGGTGCATTTTAGTTTTGCAGTTTGCTGACAGTGACCACCAGTATATATAGCAGTACGGTACAGAAACCACTGCTCTACCTACCTCTGTGTCGTCAAGTATACTATCCATCTAGATTCTATACCTGTGGTGCATATTAGTTTTGCAGTTTGCTGACAGTGACCACCAGTATATATAGCAGTACGGTACGGAAGGCCACTGCTCTACCTACCTCTGTGTCATCAAGTATACTATCCATCTAGATTCTAAACCCGTGGTGCATTTTAGTTTTGCAGTTTGCTGACAGTGACCACCATTATATATAGCAGTACGGTACGGAAGGCCACTGCTCTACCTCCCTCTGTGTCGTCAAGTATACTATCCATCTAGATTCTATACCTGTGGTGCATTTTAGTTTTGCAGTTTGCTGACAGTGACCACCAGTATATATATATAGCAGTACGGTACGGAAGTCCACTGCTCTACCTACCTCTGTGTCGTCAAGTATACTATCCATCTAGATTCTATACCTGTGGTGCATTTTAGTTTTGCAGTTTGCTGACAGTGACCACCAGTATATATATATAGTAGTACGGTACGGAAAGCCACTGCTCTACCTACCTCTGTGTCGTCAAGTATACTATCCATCCAGATTCTATACCTGTGGTTCATTTTAGTTTTGCAATTTGCTGACAGTGACCACCAGTATACAGCAGTACGGTACGGAAAGCCACTGCTCTACCTAACTCTGTGTCGTCAAGTATACTATCCATCCAGATTCTATACCTGTGGTGCATTTTAGTTTTGCAGTTTGCTGACAGTGACCACCAGTATATATAGCAGTACGGTACGGAAGGCCACTGCTCTACCTACCTCTGTGTCGTCAAGTATACTAACCATCTAGATTCTATACCTGTGGTGCATTTTAGTTTTGCAGTTTGCTGACAGTGACCACCAGTATATATAGCAGTATGGTACGGAAGGCCACTGCTCTACCTACCTCTGTGTCGTCAAGTATACTATCCATCTACATTCTATACCTGTGGTGCATTTTAGTTTTGCAGTTTGCTGACAGTGACCACCAGTATATATAGCAGTACGGTACAGAAGGCCACTGCTCTACCTACCTCTGTGTCGTCAAGTATACTATCCATCTAGATTCTATACCTGTGGTGCATTTTAGTTTTGCAGTTTGCTGACAGTGACCACCAGTATATATAGCAGTACGGTACGGAAGGCCACTGCTCTACCTACCTCTGTGTCGTCAAGTATACTATCCATCTAGATTCTATACCTGTGGTGCATTTTAGTTTTGCAGTTTGATGACAGTGACCACCAGTATATATAGCAGTACGGTACGGAAGGCCACTGCTCTACCTACCTCTGTGTCGTCAAGTATACTATCCATCTAGATTCTATACCTGTGGTGCATTTTAGTTTTGCAGTTTGCTGACAGTGACCACCATTATATATAGCAGTATGGTACGGAAGGCCACTGCTCTACCTACCTCTATGTCGTCAAGTATACTATCCATCTAGATTCTATACCTGTGGTGCATTTAATTTTGCAGTTTGCTGACAGTGACCACCAGTATATATAGCAGTACGGTACGGAAGGCCACTGCTCTACCTACTTCTGTGTCATCAAGTATACTATCCATCTAGATTCTATACCTGTGGTGCATTTTAGTTTTGCAGTTTGCTGACAGTGACCACCAGTATATATAGCAGTACGGTACAGAAGGCCACTGCTCTACCTACCTCTGTGTCGTCAAGTATACTATCCATCTAGATTCTATACCTGTGGTGCATTTTAGTTTTGCAATTTGCTGACAGTGACCACCAGTATACAGCAGTACGGTACGGAAAGCCACTGCTCTACCTACCTCTGTGTCGTCAAGTATACTATCCATCTAGATTCTATACCTGTGGTGCATTTTAGTTTTGCAGTTTGATGACAGTGACCACCAGTATATATAGCAGTACGGTACAGAAGGCCACTGCTCTACCTACCTCTGTGTCGTCAAGTATACTATCCATCTAGATTCTATACCTGTGGTGCATTTTAGTTTTGCAGTTTGCTGACAGTGACCACCAGGATATATAGCAGTACGGTACGGAAGGCCACTGCTCTACCTACCTCTGTGTCGTCAAGTATACTATCCATCTAGATTCTATACCTGTGGTGCATTTTATTTTTGCAGTTTGCTGACAGTGACCACCAGTATATATAGCAGTACGGTACGGAAGGCCACTGCTCTACCTACCTCTGTGTCGTCAAGTATACTATCCATCTAGATTCTATACCTGTGGTGCATTTTAGTTTTGCAGTTTGCTGACAGTGACCACCATTATATATAGCAGTACGGTACGGAAGGCCACTGCTCTACCTACCTCTGTGTCGTCAAGTATACTATTCATCTAGATTCTATACCTGTGGTGCATTTAATTTTGCAGTTTGCTGACAGTGACCACCAGTATATATAGCAGTACGGTACGGAAGGCCACTGCTCTACCTACTTCTGTGTCATCAAGTATACTATCCATCTAGATTCTATACCTGTGGTGCATTTTAGTTTTGCAGTTTGCTGTCAGTGACAACCAGTATATATATATATATATATATATATATATATATATAGCAGTACGGTACGGAAGGCCACTGCTCTACCTACCTCTGTGTCATCAAGTAGACTATCCATCCATACAAAAAAAGAAGAATGGAGGCTGCGCTATGTAGAGGAAAAAACAGTATAAACACTCAATAGGTAAATAAAAAATTTATTATAAAACATGAATTCTTTAAAAGCAGGAATTCTGTGCAAGATGATGTGCCAAATATATGCAGAAAAAATAGGTTTGCCAGTATTATGCAAAGGTTGGAGTTTACCCAAAATGCTGGTACAGGATTAGTGGGAATTGTTCTCTAGAATCCGTTCCATATTTTGCCCATCAATATGGTGTCCAGTTATGATCCGGTATGGAGGGTACCTTTTAATATTGCTGAAGAGAGTCCATAGAAGACTTCCATATACCGCTAGAGGATTAGTGCAATGTCTCTTAGATGTAGAGTACCTCATGCAATGCGGAAATAGGCTGGTGATGTGTTTTCTTTTTCCACAAGTTCCACACTCTGCACCTCCTGGCTCTGGTTCCAGCAAGGCTCCTTACTGCAGGGGCTTTTTTGTATTGTCTTCTTGGGAGTGACTCCCCTGTAATATTGGCTGCTGCTTAGCGAACCATCCCGCCTCACAGCGCCCGAATACCTTTGGGTACATTTTACCTTATTCTTGCACCGACTATCCATCCATACCTGTGGTGCATTTCAGTTGTGCGCAGTATATATAGTAGTAGGCCATTGCTATTGATACTGGCATATAATTCCACACATTAAAAAATGGAGAACAAAAATGTGGAGGGTAAAATAGGGAAAGATCAAGATCCACTTCCACCTAGTGCTGAAGCTGCTGCCACTAGTCATGGCCGAGACGATGAAATGCCATCAACGTCGTCTGCCAAGGCCGATGCCCAATGTCATAGTAGAGAGCATGTAAAATCCAAAAAACAAAAGTTCAGTAAAATGACCCAAAAATCAAAATTAAAAGCGTCTGAGGAGAAGCGTAAACTTGCCAATATGCCATTTACGACACGGAGTGGCAAGGAACGGCTGAGGCCCTGGCCTATGTTCATGGCTAGTGGTTCAGCTTCACGTGAGCATGGAAGCACTCATCCTCTCCCTAGAAAACTGCAGTGCCACTCCTAGATGGGCCAGGTGTTTGTGTCGGCCACTTGTGTCGCTTAGCTTAGTCACACAGCGACCTTGGTGCGCCTCTTTTTTTCTTTGCATCATATGCTGTTTGGGGACTATTTTTTTGAAGTGCCATCCTGTCTGACACTGCAGTGCCACTCCTAGATGGGCCAGGTGTTTGTGTTGGCCACTTGTGTCGCTTAGCTTAGTCACACAGCGACCTTGGTGCGCCTCTTTTTTTCTTTGCATCATGTGCTGTTTGGGGACAATTTTTTTTAAGTGACATCCTGCCTGACACTGCAGTGCCACTCCTAGATGGGCCAGGTGTTTGTGTCGGCCACTTGTGTCGCTTAGCTTAGTCACACAGCGACCTTGGTGCACCTCTTTTTTTCTTTGCATCATGTGCTGTTTGGGGACAATTTTTTTGAAGTGACATCCTGCCTGACACTGCAGTGCCACTCCTAGATGGGCCAGGTGTTTGTGTCGGCCACTTGTGTCGCTTAGCTTAGCCATCCAGCGACCTCGGTGCAAATTTTAGGACTAAAAATAATATTGTGAGGTGTGAGGTGTTCAGAATAGACTGAAAATGAGTGAAAATTATGGTTATTGAGGTTAATAATACTATGGGATCAAAATGATCCCCAAATTCTATGATTTAAGCTGTTTTTGAGGGTTTTTTGTAAAAAAACAACCCGAATCGAAAACACACCCGAATCCGACAAAAAATTTTCACGGAGGTTTTGGCAAAACGCGTCCGAATCCAAAACACGGCCGCGGAACCGAATCCAAAACCAAAACACAAAACCCGAAAAATTTCCGGTGCACATCACTACTTAATAGTTACAGTAATATATTTACATAGAGCACATTTTCTCTCTACACAACCACACCACTGTTTGCAGTTTGTCTCTCTGCTTGTTCATCCACTAACAATGTTTTTTTTAATCTTTTCCTCTTAGTCTACACAGCAGTTGATCTTTGGCAAGTATAGGCAGGTAGAGGTAAGTATTGAACCCCTCCCATTACCTATAGCTCCCGGCAGTGACGGAACTAGCAAGCGGTGGGCCAGGTGCGACAAAATGCTTTGGCCCCCCCTCCATCCCATCCAAGTCCACCCCCTCACCCCTGGAGAGGATCTGGTGAGGGGGACCTGCTCAGGGCCAGGGAAATGGATACCTAGCAACAGTGCCGTAACTAGACATTTCAGCGATGTGTGCAAGAAACGGCATTGGAGTCTCCCCCTATGTAAAACAGGGGCAGTGCAAGCCGTAGGCGTGCGCCAAAAATATAGGGGCGTGTCCACAAAATAATACCAATTCATATAACAGTGCACAGTAGTCTCCATTATTCAAATGACGCCACACAGTAGCACCACTACACCAGGTAGAACGTAGAGACCCTTTTACACATTACGGCAGACAGATTCCCCTTTTCTCATACGTCCTAGAGGATGCTGGGGATGACATCAAAACCATGGGGTATAGACGGGATCCGCAGGAGACATGGGCACTCTAAAGACTTTTCATTGGGAGTGAACTGGCTCCTCCCTCTATGCCCCTCCTCCAGACCTCAGTTTTAGAAATGTGCCCAGGCAGACTGGATGCACTCCAGAGGAGCTCTCTGAGTTTCTCTGAAAAGACTTATGTTAGGTTTTTTATTTTCAGGGAGAACTGCTGGCAACAGTCTCCCTGCTTCATGGGACTGAGGGGGCAGAAGTAGGAACCAACTTCCTAAAGAGTTTCATGGCTCTGCTTCTGGCTGACAGGACACCATTAGCTCCTGAAGGGAACTGAACGCTAGCCGTGCCTAGATGCTCACTCCCACAGCGCGCCGTCACCCCCTCACAGAGGCAGAAGTCAGAAGACAGGTGAGTGTTAGAAGATAGATCTTCAATCAAGAAAGTGATGGCTAAAGATACCGCGCGGCTGACGGGAGCGCAGCGCACCATGTTGCCCACACATACACAGGCACTGCAGGGTGCAGAGCGTGGGGGGGGGGAGGCTCCCTGGGCAGCATGAAACCTATGGTAACTGGCATAAATAAGGGGCATAAATTGCTGAGGCACAGTCCTACCCCCGCCAGTATAAAAAATTACCTCATAAAAGCTGAGGAGAAACACGCCATTGAAGAGTGGAGCTTCCTCCTCAGTCAGCCAGATCACTGCTCAGCGCCATTTTCTCTCTCTTAGGCTGCAGAGACAAAGCTGGTCCGCCTCCACTACTGAACAAGTATCAGGGTGCAAAACAGGGGGGGCCACAGTGAATTTGGTGCTATATAATTGTGTTATTAGCATTATAAAAGCGCTGCATGTCAGTGGGCATTTTGAGTTCACAGACATTGTGTTACTGGCGCTGGGATGTGAACTGGCAAATCCTATATGTGTCCCTCTGACAGATTTTACTGTGGGTCTGTCCCCTATACCCGGAGTGTCTGTGGTGTGGTTGTGCATGTGACATGTCTGAGGCAGTGAACTCTTCCTCTGTGGGAGACATGTTAGAGACACAGAGGGGTAATATGACACCAAGAGCCTGACTGGGTGAAAGGTTACATGATAGTGTGAATCACTACTGAATCTCATACAGAAAACTGAATATAATCTGTTGAAGATGTGATTTTTAATAGTTCTGCCTTTCATCCACAGGGACCCCTCTGGGTCATTTGCCCAAGTAGTACAAACTGATACCGACACGGACTCTGATTCCTGTGTCGACACTAGTGATTCCAGAGGAATAGGTCCTAAGTTAGCAAAAAGCATTCAAACCATGTTTTAGCTATAAAGGAGGTGTTGGAAGTTACGAAGCCCCCTCTTTTACCACAAGGAGAGGGTCTACTTTAGTAAAGAAGTAATGTAATTTTCCCCCCACCTCAGGAGTTGAACAGTATCTTGGATGGAGTCTGATTTAACCTGAAAAGAAATTTCAGATTCCCAAAAGGAAGTCAGGCAGCTTACCTTTTTCCAAAAGGTGGGAGTCACCCCGCATTTTAGACAGGGCCCTATCATAAAACAGAAAAGGTGTTTCTCCCTGCACCTGGAATGGCTTCACTTAAGGAGCCGACAGACCGCAAGTGAGTGAGGTGATCTATTGATGTGGCCAATGGGACACTAATCAGGCCTACCATTGTCTATGCGTGGGTGAGTAGTGCTATTGAAAAGTGGTCAGAAAACTTGTCATTAGACATTGACACAATAGATGGAGACGAGATACTCCTAACGTTAGGTCATATCAAAGACGCTGCTGCGTACGTACTAGAAACCATGAAATATATTGGTCTCTTGGGATCAAGAACCACTACCATGGCAGTATCGGCTCGGAGGACGTTGTGGATTCGCCAGTGGAATGCTGATGCAGATTCCAAAAGAAATATGGACGCTCTCCTGTATAAAGGTGAGGCCTTGTTTGGTGATGGGCTGGATGCGTCAGTCTCGGCGGCTACCGCAGGTAAGTCGACATTCTTGCCTTCTACTCCTGCACCATAAAAAAAAAAGAAAAAGAAAAGACACATCACTCTCACATGCAGTCCTTTCGGCCCAACAAATACAAAAAGGCCAAAGGTTCCCCCTTCTTGGCAGGTAGGGAAGGGGAAAAGGAAAGAAGTCTGCAGCGTCTCCAGGATCCCAGGAGCAGAAGTCAACCCCTGCTCCTGCCAAATCTGCAGCATGACACTGGGGCTTCCTTGCGGGTGGGAGCACGTCTGAAACTTTTCAGCCAAATCTGGATTCAATCTGGCCTGGACTCATGGGTCTTACAAATAGTGTCCCATGGGTACAAACTAGAGTTTCAAGACGTCCCCCCATGTCGATTTTTCAAATCGACCTTGTCAGCTTCTCTTCCAGGAAGAGAGGCATTAACAACGGCAATTCAAAAATTATGTCAAGACCAGGTAATTGTCCTGGTACCCTTGTCACAGCAAGAAGGTTTTTATTCAAGCCTCTTCGTAGTTCCGAAGCCGGATGGCTCGGTCAGACCGATTTTAAACCTGAAAAATCTGAATCTCTACCTGAAAAGGTTCAAGTTCAAGATGGAATCCCTGAGGGTAGTGATTTTGAGTCTGGAGGAGGGGAACTTCATGGTGTCAGTAGACATAAAGGATGCTTACTTGCATGTTCCCATTTATCCTCCTCACCAAGTTTATCTGAGATTCGCAGTACAGGATTGCCATTACCAGTTCCACACGTTGCCGTTCGGACTCTCCACGGCACAGAGGGTATTCACCAAGGTGATGGCGGAGATGATGGTCCTCCTTCGTCAAAAAGGAGTCAATATAATTCCTTATCTGGACGATCTCCTGATAAAAGCGAGATCCAGGGAACAGTTGGTGCAGAACATCGCACTCTCCCTGTCAATACTCCAACAACACGGTTGGATCATGAATTTTCCAAAGTCACAGTTGGAACCGACAACAAGATTGTCCTTTTTAGGGATGATTCTAGACACAGAAGTACGGAGAGTATTTCTTCCGGTAGAAAAGGATCTGGAAATCCAGAAAATGGTCAAACAAATATTGAAACCAACAAGCGTGTCGATCCATCAATGCATTCGGTTGTTGGGGAAAATGGTAGCGGCCTATGAGGCCATACAGTTTGGCTGATTTCATGCCAGAGTATTCCAGTGGGAACTGTTGGACAAGTGGTCCGGATCCCACCTACACTTGCACCAGAAAATAATCCTGTCCCCCAAAGCCAGGATTTCGCTCCTGTGGTGGCTACACAGTTCTCACCTACTAGAGGGATGCAGGTTTGGGATTCACGACTGGGTCCACTCCTAATAACCACGGATGCAAGTCTCCGAGGCTGGGGAGCTGTCACACAGGGGGAAAGCTTCCAAGGAAAATGGTCAAGTCAGGAAGCCTGCCTTCACATAAACGTTCTGGAATTGAGAGCCATTTACAACAGCATTCTACAAGCGGTACATCTTCTTCAAGATTATCCCGTGCAGATCCAGTTGGACAATCTAACAGCAGTCGTGTGCATAAACAGGCAAGGCGGAATGAAAAGCAGAGCGGCAATGGCAGAGGTGACAAGGATTCTCCTCTGGGCAGAAAGACATGTTAGAGCTCTGTCAGCAATTTTTATTCTGGGAGTGGACAACTGGGAAGCAGACTTCCTCAGCAGACACGATCTCCATCCAGGAGAGTGGGGCCTCCACCAAGAAGTCTTCACAGAGGTGACAAGTCTTGGGGGAGTTCCTTAAGTAGACATGATGGCATCTTGTCTAAACAAGAAGCTTCAGAGATATTGTTCCAGGTCGAGAGACCCTCAAGCAATAGCAGTGGATGCACTGGTGACCCAGTGGGTATTTCGGTCGGTATATGTTTTCCCTCCACTTCCACTGATTCCAAAAGTTCTCAAAATAATAAGAAGAACAAGAGTTTGAGCAATCGTCATTGCCCCAGACTGGCCAAGGAAGACTTGGTTTCCAGATCTTCAGGAGTTGCTCATAGAAGATCCTCGGCCTCTTCCTCCTTGAGAGGACCTACTACAGCAGGGGCCGTGTGTGTATCAAGATTTACTGCGGCTACATTTGACGGCATGGCTGTTGAGAATCGGATCCTAGCCCAAAAGGGTATTCCCAAGGAAGTCAACCCCACTCTTATTCAGGGCAGGAAAGGAGTAATGTCTAAACATTACCACCGTATTTGGAGAAAATATGTCTCTTGGTGTGAAACCAAGAAGGCTCCTACAGAAGAGTTTCAGTTAGGACGTTTTCTCCATTTTCTGCAGGCAGGTGTGGATGCGGGCCTAAGATTTGGTTCAATCAAGGTCCAGATTTCGGCCTTGTCAGTTTTCTTCCAAAAACAATTGTCCTCTCTTCCAGAGGTTCAGACCTTCGTGAAAGGGGTTCTGCACATCCAGCCTCCATTCGTGCCTCCAGTGGCACCATGGGACCTTAACGTGGTATTGCAGTTCCTTCAATCGGATTGGTTTGAGCCTCTGCAAAAGATAGAGTTGAAGTTTCTCACTTGGAAAGGCGGGTGTCTGAGTTGGGGGCCTTGTCTCACAAGAGCCCTTACCTGATCTTCCATGAAGATAGGGCAGAGTTGAGTACTCGACAACATTTTCTTCCGAAGGTGGTTTCATATTTCCGCATAAACCAACCTATTGTAGTGTCAGTAGTTACTGACACATTCACTGATTCAAAATCTCTAGATGTGGTTAGAGCTTTGAAAATCTATTTTGCTAGAACGGCTCGTATACGGAAAACAGAGGTTCTGTTTGTCCTGTATGCTCACAACAAGATTGGCTGTCCTGCTTCCAAGCAGACTATTGCACGTTGGATCAGAAATACGATTCAGCAAGCTCATACTACGGCTGGATTGCCGTTACCGACGTCGGTAAAGGCCCACTCCACTAGGAAGGTGGGCTTATCCTGGGCGGCTGCCCGGGGGGTCTCGGCATTACAACTTTGCCGAACAGCTACTTGGTCAGGGTCAAACACATTTGCTAAGTTCTACAAGTTTGACACCTTGGCCGATGAGGACCTATGGTTTGGTCAACTGGTGCTGCAGGGTCATCCGCACTCTCCCGCCCGTACTGGAGCTTTGGTATAGATCCCATGGTCTTGATGTCGTCCCCAGCATCCTCTAGGACGTATGAGAAAATAGGATTTTGATACCTACCAATAAATCCTTTTCTCCTAGTCCGTAGAGGATGCTAGGCGCCCGGCCCAGTGCGTACTTTACCTGCAGTTTAGTTTTTAGAGTTACACAAGTTGTGTTATCTTGGTTTTCAGCATGTTGTTGCATTTGGTTCATACCTGTTGGCGTGTGTTATGTTGAATGCCATGTGTGCGGCATGGTTGAGGGTGTGAGTTGGTAGATATCTCACCACTAGTTAAGTAATTCTTTCCTGGAAATGCCAGTCTCCCTGGGCACAGTTCCTACAACTGAGGTCTGGAGGAGGGGTATAGAGGGAGGAGCCAGTTCACACCCAATGAAAAGTCTTTAGAGTGCCCATGTCTCCTGCGGTGGTCTTGATGTCGTCCCCAGCATCCTCTACGGACTAGGAGAAAAGGATTTACCAGTAGGTATCAAAATCCTATTTTTACACATTACGGCAGACAGCGTCCCCTTTTTTCACATTACGGCAGACAGCGTCCCCTTTTTACACATTACGGCAGACAGCGTCCCCTTTTTACACATTACGGCAGACAGCGTCCCCTTTTTACACATTACGGCAGACAGCGTTCCCTTTTTTACACATTACAGCAGACAGTCCCCCTTTTTTTACACATTATGGCAGACAGCGTCTCCTTTTTACACATTACGGCAGAAAGCGTCCCCTTTTTTACACATTACGGCAGACAGTCCCCCTTTTTTACAAATTACGGCAGACAACGTCCCCTTTTTACACATTATGGCAGACAGCATCCCCTTTTTTACACATAACGGCAGACAGCGTCCCCTTTTCTACACTTAACGGCAGACAGCGTCCCCATTTTACACATTACGGCAGACAGCATCCCCCTTTTTACACATTACAGCAGACATTATCCCATTTTTACACATAATGGCAGACAGCGTCCCCTATTTACACATAATGGCAGAGAGCGTCCCCTTTTTTACACATAATGGCAGAGAGCGTCCCCTTTTTTACACATTACGGCAGACAGCGTCCCCTTTTTACACATTACGGCAGACAGCGTCCCTTTTTTACACAATACGGCAGACAGTCCCCCTTTTTTAACACATTAAGGCAGACAGCGTCCCCTTTTTACACATTAAGGCAGACAGCATCCCCTTTTTTACACATAACGGCAGACAGCGTCCCTTTTTTACACTTAACAGCAGACAGCATCCCCTTTTTTACACATTACGGCAGACAGCATCCCCTTTTTACACATTACGGCAGACAGCGTCCCTCTTTTTACACATTATGGCAGACAGTGCCCCCTTTTTACACATTACAGCAGACTGCGTCCCCTTTTTACACATTAAGGCAGAGGCGGAGGACAGCCTATGGTGAAGGCGAGGGACAGCTGCAGCAGAGCCTCCACCAATTACACTGCGATGCTGTGGCTCCCTCCTCCACCTCCCTCCTCCTTCCCCCTCCGTGGTGCAGCACTTTTCTCCTTGGCGGGCGGCGGACAGTGGTATGTAATGAGTCAGTTTGACTCATTACATGCCGTGCTGGCTTTGGGCCCCTGGACTGTGGCGGGCCCCAGTGCAAGACACTGCTTGCACTGGTTGTAGTTCCGCCACTGGCTCCCGGGGGTGTTAGATTTAAACTGCGGGTGGGGAGAGGTTAGGGTTAGGCTGCAGTTAGGGTGGGTTAGGGTTAGACATCCCCAGGGGTGGTTAGGCTGCAGGGGAGGGAGGGTTAGGTTTAGGCAGCGGGGATGGAGATTAGGATTAGGCACCTCTGCGGTTAGAGTCAAGCACAAAGGGGGGGTTGGGTTAAGGGGGTGGGGAAAACACCTCTTCACTCACCCACAGAGGTATCGGAATGGGTGGGGCAAGGGGGCAGCTTGCCCCTTCAAACAAGAGAGGCGCTGGCTAATCTACCCAGGAGGAGCGATATGCTGCACATCACAACCACCATGCAGTGCAGGGACTAGGCAATGGCACTCCCCCACCCCTAACTCCCAGCAGAGCAGTGCCAAACTACCACGAATCGCGGGTGTTTTGGGGGCACGGCCTAATGCCGAGGAGTGCCCGCGTCCTGTGCTGCTGTGTAATCAGGACAGGTACAATAGTGTCTCTCTCACTCCATCTCGCTCCATAACACTCTCTCCCCTCTCTCTCTCTCCCTAACTCTCTCTTTCCTCTCTCACTCTCTCTCCCTAACACTCTCTCCCTAACACTCTCGCTCCTCTCTCTCCCTAATACTCTCTCTACTCTCTCCCTAACACTCTCTCCTCTCTCTCTCTCTCCCTCTCTTTCCTCTCTCTCCCTAACACTCTCACCCCTCTCTCTCTCCCTAACACTCTCGCTCCTCTCTCTCCCTAACACTCTCTCTCCTCTCTCCCTAACACACACTCTCTCTCCCCCTAACACTCTCTCCCCTCTCTCTCTCTCTCCCTAACACTCTCTCTCCCTAACACTCTCTCTCCTCTCTCCCTAACACTCTCGCTACTCTCTCTCTCCCCCTCTCTCTCTAACACTCTTGCTCCTCTCTCTTTCTCTCCCTAACACTCTCTCTATTCTCTCCCTAACACTCTCGCTCCTCTCTAACACTCCAGCTTCTCTCTCTCTCCCTAATATTCTCTCTCCTCTTGCTCTTCTCTCTCCTTGACACTGTTTCTATCTCTACCAGACACTGTCCCTTTCTCTCCCTCACTCTCCCTGACACTTAGGTGGTCATTCCGAGTTGATCGCTCGCTAGCAGTTTTTGCAGCCGTGCAAATGCTATGCCGCTGCCCTTTGGGAGTGTATTTTAGCTTACCAGAAGTGCGAACAAAGGGATCGCAGAGCGGCTACAATTTTTTTTGGTGCAATTTCAGAGTAGCTCAAAACCTACTCAGCGTTTGCGATCACTTCAGACTGTTCAGTTCCTGTCTTGACATCACAAACACGCCCTGCATTCTCCCAGCAACGCCTGTGTTTTTTCTGCCACGCCTGCATTTTTCTGAACACTCCATGAAAATGGTCAGTTGACACCCAGAAACGCCCACTTCATGTCAATCACTCTGCGGCCAGCAGTGCGACTGAAATGGTACGCTAGACCCGATATGAAACTACATCGTTCGTTGTAATAGTGCGTTGCACGTGCGCATTGCACCGCATACGCATGCGCAGAAGTGCCTTTTTTGTGCCTCATCGCTGCACAGCGAACGAATGCAGCTAGCAATCAACTCGGAATGACCACCTTAGTCTCTTTCTTTCTCTCCCTCTTTCTTTCCCTGACAGTCTCCCTCTCTCTTCTCACCTGCTCCCCACCATGGTGCTGCCTCCATTTTGTCCCTGTAGTATGGCCTCCTCCTCCCAGGGGGGACCAAATGAGGAGCTATCTTGCCCCCCCCCCCCCCCCCCAGCCCATAAATGCTCACCCCTGTCTGCCTTTTTTACACCGGGATCCCGGCGTCAGTATTATGATCACTGGGATCCCATGTGCTGGGATATCATACTGATCCCCCTATTAGTACACCTCTTAATGCCCAGAGGGAAGGGCAAACCTGAGGCCATGGTTCCCCAGAGGTTTCCCCCCAAGGGGGTTTTTCCTCTCCTGAGTGCTGAAGGATGACTCTTGTGAGTCCAGAGGTGTAGCTATTATGCCATAATCAATCTCATGACCGTCCCTGCAATGTATAAAAAGTAAAATAATCGCTAATGCGATCACTTTACTTCAGGGTTTAGACCCCGGCTGCGCTACTTCACATGTGCATTCGTCACACTGCGTATGTGAGAGCAGACAGTAATGCAGAGGGATCCCAAGGATCCTTCTCCTGGGAAGAATTGCATAATGTAGCCCACGGCTACAAAAGCCATTTAGAAATGGCATTAGCTGCCGGGCCAAGCTCAGAAATGCTTTGCAATCTGGAGCTTGGCAAGTTTCGCAGTTTACCAACTTCCGTAGAATCTTTTGGTGGCTGCTTTTGTGATCAAAATAGGAGGAACGCAACAGATATCTCCAATATCCATTGCAGTCCCCAATACATACATTCAGTGGCTGGTTAATATTTGTGGGCAGCCCTCAAAACTGACTGTTTTTGGAGATGTCTCTCAAATATTATTTGTTAAATATTCCACATAATAAATTTTTTATATTTTAACATAAACTAAAAAATGTTTTATGTATTCATTGACTGAGTCTCCTGTCTTTATTGCATGCATTTCACAGGGACTGCAAATTATTACTGATATGACTGTTACTCTACTGTCCTGCTGGTGCTCCTGGCCTGCTGTATAGCAGCGAGACATATTTTATATACAGCACTCTTGGAGATATGTATCAAACCTGGAGAGAGCTAAAGTAGAGATAGCACCCAATCATCTTATGTCACTTATCTAGCACAGTATATGAAATAATAAGAATTTACTTACCGATAATTCTATTTCTCGGAGTCCGTAGTGGATGCTGGGGTTCCTGAAAGGACCATGGGGAATAGCGGCTCCGCAGGAGACAGGGCACAAAAGTAAAGCTTTCCGATCAGGTGGTGTGCACTGGCTCCTCCCCCTATGACCCTCCTCCAAGCCAGTTAGGTACTGTGCCCGGACGAGCGTACACAATAAGGGAGGAATTTTGAATCCCGGGTAAGACTCATACCAGCCACACCAATCACACCGTACAACTTGTGATCTAAACCCAGTTAACAGTATGATAACAGCGGAGCCTCTGAAAAGATGGCTCACAACAATAATAACCCGATTTTTGTAACTATGTACAAGTATTGCAGATAATCCGCACTTGGGATGGGCGCCCAGCATCCACTACGGACTCCGAGAAATAGAATTATCGGTAAGTAAATTCTTATTTTCTCTATCGTCCTAGTGGATGCTGGGGTTCCTGAAAGGACCATGGGGATTATACCAAAGCTCCCAAACGGGCGGGAGAGTGCGGATGACTCTGCAGCACCGAATGAGAGAACTCCAGGTCCTCCTTAGCCAGGGTATCAAATTTGTAGAATTTAGCAAACGTGTTTGCCCCTGACCAAGTAGCTGCTCGGCAAAGTTGTAAAGCCGAGACCCCTCGGGCAGCCGCCCAAGATGAGCCCACCTTCCTTGTGGAATGGGCATTTACATATTTTGGCTGTGGCAGGCCTGCCACAGAATGTGCAAGCTGAATTGAATTACACATCCAACTAGCAATAGTCTGCTTAGAAGCAAGAGCACCCAGTTTGTTGGGTGCATACAGGATAACAGCAAGTCAGTTTTCCTGACTCCAGCCGTCCTGGAACACATTTTCAGGGCCCTGACAACATCCAGCAACTTGGAGTCCTCCAAGTCCCTAGTAGGTGCAAGGCACACCAATAAGCTGGTTCAGGTGAAACACTGACACCACCTTAGGGAGAGAACTGGGGACGAGTCCGCAGCTCTGCCCTGTCCGAATGGACAAACAGATATGGGCTTTTTTGAGAAAAAAACACCAATTTGACACTCGCCTGGTCCAGGCCAGGGCCAAGAGCATGGTCACTTTTCATGTGAGATGCTTCAAATCCACAGATTTGACTGGTTTTAAACCAATGTGATTTGAGGAATCCCAGAACTACGTTGAGATCCCTCAGTGCCACTGGAGGCACAAAAGGGGGTTGTATATGCAATACTCCCTTGACAAACTTCTGGACTTCAGGAACTGAAGCCAATTCTTTCTGGAAGAAAATCGACAGGGCCGAAATTTGAACCTTAATGGACCCCAATTTGAGGCCCATAGACACTCCTGTTTGCAGGAAATGCAGGAAACGACCGAGTTGAAATTTCTTTGTGGGGCCTTCCTGGCCTCACACCACGCCATATTTTCACCACATGTGGTAATAATGTTGTGCGGTCACCTCCTTTCTGGCTTTGACCAGGGTAGGAATGACCTCTTCCGGAATGCCTTTTTCCCTTAGGATCCGGCTTTCCACCGCCATGCCGACAAACGCAGCTGCGGTAAGTCTTGGAACAGACATGGTACTTGCTGAAGCAAGTCCCTTCTTAGCGGCAGAGGCCATAAGACCTCTGTAAGCATCTCTTGAAGTTCCGGGTACCAAGTCCTTCTTGGCCAATCCGGAGCCATGAGTATAGTTCTTACTCCTCTACGTCTTATAATTCTCAGCACCTTAGGTATGAGAAGCAGAGGAGGGAACACATACACGACTGGTACACCCACGGTGTTACCAGAACGTCCACAGCTATTGCCTGAGGGTCTCTTGACCTGGCGCAATACCTGTCCCGTTTTTTGTTCAGACGGGACGCCATCATGTCCACCTTTGGTATTTCCCAACGGTTTACAATCATGTGGAAAAAACTTCCCGATGAAGTTTCCACTCTCCCGGGTGGAGGTCGTAACTGCTGAGGAAGTCTGCTTCCCAGTTTCCATTCCCGGGATGAAACACTGCTGACAGTGCTATCACATGATTTTCCGCCCAGCGAAAAGTCCTTGCAGTTTTAGCCATTGCCCTCCTGCTTCTTGTGTCGCCCTGTCTGTTTACGTGGGCGACTGCCGTGATGTTTTTCCCACTGGATCAATACCGGCTGACCTTGAAGCAGAGGTCTTGCTAAGCTTAGAGCATTATAAATTTACCCTTAGCTCCAGTATATTTATGTGGAGAAAAGTCTCCAGACTTGATCACACTCCCTGGAAATTTTTTCCTTGTGTGACTGCTCCCCAGCCTCTCGGGCTGGGCTCCGTGGTCACCAGCATCCAATCCTGAATGCCAAATCTGCGGCCCTCTAGAAGATGAGCACTCTATAACCACCACAGGAGAGACACCCTTGTCCTTGGATATAGGGTTATCCGCTGATGCATCTGAAGATGCGATCCGGACCATTTGTCCAGCAGATCCCACTGAAAAGTTCTTGCGTGAAATCTGTCGAATGGAATTGCTTCGTAGGAAGCCACCATTTTTACCAGGACCCTTGTGCAATGATGCACTGTTTTTAGGAGGTTCCTGACTAGCTCGGATAACTCCCTGGCTTTCTCTTCCGGGAGAAACACCTTTTTCTGGACTGTGTCCAGAATCATCCCTAGGCACAGCAGCCGTGTCGTCGGGATCAGCTGCGATTTTGGAATATTTAGAATCCACCCGTGCTGTTGTAGCAGTATCCGAGATAGTGCTACTCCGACCTCCAACTGTTCCCTGGACTATGCCCTTATCAGGAGATCGTCCAAGTAAGGGATAATTAAGACGCCTTTTCTTCGAAGAAGAATCATCATTTCGGCCATTACCTTGGTAAAGACCCGGGGTGCCGTGGACAATCCAAACGGCAGCGTCTGAAACTGATAGTGACAGTTCTGCACCACGAACCTGAGGTACCCTTAGTGAGAAGGGCAAATTTGGGACATAGAGGTAAGCATCCCTGATGTCCCGGGACACTATATAGTCCCCTTCTTCCTGGTTCGTTATCACTGCTCTGAGTGACTCCATCTTGATTTGAACCTTTGTAAGTGTTCAAAAAAATTTTTAGAATAAGTCTCACCTAGCCTTCTGGCTTCAGTACCACAATATAGTGTGGAATAATACCCCTTTCTTGTAGTAGGAGGGGTAATTTAATTATCACCTGCTGGGAATACAGCTTGTGAATTTTTTCCCATACTGCCTCCTTGTCGGAGGGAGACCTTGGTAAAGCAGACTTCAGGAGCCTGCGAAGGGGAAACGTCTCGACATTCCAATCTGTACCCCTGGGATACTACTTGTAGGATCCAGGGGTCCTGTACGGTCTCAGCGCCATGCTGAGAACTTGTCAGAAGCGGTGGAACGCTTCTGTTCCTGGGAATGGGCTGCCTGCTGCAGTCTTCTTCCCTTTCCTCTATCCCTGGGCAGATATGATCTTATAGGGACGAAAGGATTGAGGCTGAAAAGACGGTGTCTTTTTCTGCAGAGATGTGACTTAGGGTAAAAACGGTGGATTTTCCAGCAGTTGCCGTGGCCACCAGGTCCGATGGACCGACCCCAAATAACTCCTTTATACGGCAATACACCTTTGTGCCGTTTGGAATCTGCATCACCTGACCACTGTCGTGTCCATAAACATCTTCTGGCAGATATGGACATCGCACTTACTCTTGATGCCAGAGTGCAAATATCCCTCTGTGCATCTCGCATATATAGAAATGCATCCTTTAAATGCTCTATAGTCAATAAAATACTGTCCCTGTCAAGGGTATCAATATTTTTAGTCAGGGAATCCGACCAAGCCACCCCAGCTCTGCACATCCAGGCTGAGGCGATCGCTGGTCGCAGTATAACACCAGTATGTGTGTATATACTTTTTATGATATTTTCCAGCCTCCCGTCAGCTGGTCCTTGAGGATGGCCCTATCTATAGACGGTACCGCCACTTGTTTTGATAAGCGTGTGAGCGCCTTATCCACCCTAAGGGGTGTTTTCCAACGCGCCCTAACTTCTGGCGGGAAAGGGTATACCGCCCATAATTTTCTATCGGGGGGAACCCACGCATCATCACACACTTTATTTAATTTATCTGATTCAGGAAAAACTATGGTAGTTTTTTCACATCCCACATAATACCCTCTTTTGTGGTACTTGTAGTATCAGAAATATGTAACACCTCCTTCATTGCCTTTAACGTGTGGCCCTAATAAGGAATACGTTTGTTTATTCACCGTCGACACTGGATTCAGTGTCCCTGTCTGTGTCTGTGTCGACCGACTAAAGTAAACGGGCGTTTTAAAACCCCTGACGGTGTTTTTGAGACGTCTGGACCGGTACTAATTGTTTGTCGGCCGTCTCATGTCGTCAACCGACCTTGCAGCGTGTTGACATTATCACGTAATTCCCTAAATAAGCCATCCATTCCGGTGTCGACTCCCTAGAGAGTGACATCACCATTACAGGCAATTGCTCCGCCTCCTCACCAACATCGTCCTCCTACATGTCGACACACACGTACCGACACACAGCACACACACAGGGAATGCTCTGATAGAGGACAGGACCCACTAGCCCTTTGGAGAGACAGAGGGAGAGTTTGCCAGCACACACCAAAAACGCTATAATTTTATATAGGGACAACCTTATATAAGTGTTTCTCCCTAATAGCATCTTTATATAGATATTTATATCGCCAATTAGTGCCCCCCCTCTCTGTTTAAACCCTGTTTCTGTAGTGCAGTGCAGGGGAGAGCCTGGGAGCCTTCTCTCCAGCCTTTCTGTGAGAGAAAATGGCGCTGTGTGCTGAGGAGATAGGCCCCGCCCCTTTTCCGGCGGCCTCGTCTCCCGCTCTTTAGTGAA
Source organism: Pseudophryne corroboree (assembly GCF_028390025.1). Taxonomy (NCBI): domain Eukaryota; kingdom Metazoa; phylum Chordata; class Amphibia; order Anura; family Myobatrachidae; genus Pseudophryne; species Pseudophryne corroboree. The sequence goes on along the minus strand of NC_086447.1, from coordinate 353,669,317 downwards.
GTTTGGCAGGGGTTAAATATCTCCATATAGCCTCTGGGGGCTATATGTGAGGTATTTTTAGCCAGTATATAGGTTTACATTTGCCTCCCAGGGCGCCCCCCCCCAGCGCCCTGCACCCTCAGTGACTGCGTGTGAAGTGTGCTGAGAGGAAAATGGCGCACAGCTGCAGTGCTGTGCGCTACCTTTAGAAGACTGCAAGGGTCTTCAGCCGCCGATTCTGGACCTCTTCTTACTTCAGCATCTGCAAGGGGGCCGGCGGCGCGGCTCCGGTGACCATCCAGGCTGTACCTGTGATCGTCCCTCTGGAGCTGATGTCCAGTAGCCAAGAAGCCAATCCATCCTGCACGCAGGTGAGTTCACTTCTTCTCCCCTCTGTCCCTCGTTGCAGTGATCCTGTTGCCAGCAGGACTCACTGTAAAATAAAAAACCTAAGCTAAACTTTCTCTAAGCAGCTCTTTAGGAGAGCCACCTAGAATTGCACCCTTCTCGGCCGGGCACAAAAAACTAACTGGCTTGGAGGAGGGTCATAGGGGGAGGAGCCAGTGCACACCACCTGATCGGAAAGCTTTACTTTTGTGCCCTGTCTCCTGCGGAGCCGCTATTCCCCATGGTCCTTTCAGGAACCCCAGCATCCACTAGGACGATAGAGAAAATACCTATAGTTAGAAGCATCATTTACTTTGGGGAAATACTCAACTTTACCTCTCTCCACGGATGATACATCTTCAGGAAAATATCATGTACCCCTTTCACTTAATTAACAGGTTAAATTAATAATTGACAATGTCTTTGTCTTGGAAACAGGGTAAGAAATTCACAGTATAAGATAATGTTAAAAAGGTTTCCATCTTCCAATAACTTATTGGCTTGTCAATACCCTCCTGGTACATTTACTTTGATTTATCATTCACGTTTCTTCCATGGCAGACAGGGGTGGATTGGGAACTTAACGTGGCCCTGGAAAAATATGAAAAGTGGCCTCATGTAGGTTTGATTAAGTCAGCTATAAGCGGGCCCAACACAAATTGGGGGTTAGCAAATTGTTAGCATTAGTTACAATGGTAGTAAGCAAGGCCAATGCAGCATGGTAGGCAATCACAGTGCCTGCAGGAGGATCCTGTCACAGTAGGTGGAGATCACACCAGTAGGTGAGGTATTGCCCTGGTAGGCAGCACACCAGGGTGACAAATACACACATTAAATGATTAATACTACTTAATCCAACAGCAGGGAATTCCAAAGATTAGCACCGATTTGGGAAAAGGGCATCATTAAAATAGATCATTCTTACTGGGGTCTCATCCATTGCTAAACACCCACTGGTCTCATATGTTTTCTTGCAGTGTAAAAGAAAAAGTTAAATCACAATTCTAGTGATATTCAATACAAGAAGCATCCCAGTGGCCATCATGCAATGCCCATAGCAAGCAACCAGGTTCTAGCTATCATTTTATAGAATATATTTGATAAATGATAGTTAGAAGCTCATTGGTTGCTATGGGCAACAAACTTATTAGAAGGTTTGCTACATCTCTCCCTCAGGTATTGCTGTAATGCCCGGCTGAGCACATATCAGGCACTTATGGTAGTGCCCAAATCTCAGGTTTTCTCTTGCCCCTCCATGTTGTAATGCCGGTAGGACACAATGTGCCGTTGGAGCCCCTGAACTGGTGTGGCCCTGTCCGGCTCAGATTCGGCCAAAAATAAAAGAAAAAAGTCATGTTACAGAACAGTCTTCTTAGCTAATATGGGGGTTCAGATGCAGCAGCGCATTACAGAATCCTGGGCTACTTTTTCACTTAAAACACCTCATGCAGCTTTTGCATAATTCTGCACAACTGCAGAGGTGCCATTAGCGTCCACCTCTAAATCAGTCCCATAATTATATAGAGGCAAGGGCGTAACTAGAACTTTGTGGTCCACACAGCAACATTTTTAAGGGGCCCCCAACTCAGGTCTCCAGAGAGAGAATGACAGCAGAGACATAGAGACAGAGAGAGTGGTAGCAGGGACACTAGAGAGAGGGTGCCGGCAAAGACATAGAGACAGAGACAGGCAGCAGGGATGCAGGAACAGAAAGAAGCAGCAGGGACATAGAAACAAAGAGGCAACAGGAATGTAGGGTCAGATAGAGAGGCAACAGGGACATAAAGACAGATAGAGGGTCAACAGGGGCTTAGGGAGCTGCAATTTGGATGAGGAGAGAGGCAGCATGGATGTAGAAATAGATAGAGGCAGCAGGAACATAGAGACAGAGAGAGTGGCAGCAGGGACACAGAGACAGAGAGAGTGGCAGCATGCACAGAGAGAGAGAGAGAGAGAGAGAGAGTGCCGGCAAAGATAGAGGGACAGAGATAGGAAGCAGGGACTTAGGGACTGAAAGAGAGGCAGCAGAGACGTAGGGACAGATAGAGAGGAAGCAGAGACATAGGGACAGAGAGAGAGGCAGCAAAGACGTAATTGCAACATGCAATAAAATACAGTAGGAGGAAATGAAGGGATTGGATATTATGGGTATATAAGGATTGATTGGATGGACTAGCAACATGCATTACCTTGAAAAAGACCCCAGAGGGGGCTGAAACGCATTAGTGGGGATCAGGCAACTGGATGGTGCAAGGAGGACATTACCTTAAGGAGTGGAGTGCCTGCGAGTCTACCCGGGATACCGCATGGTGATATACAGTATCATCCTCCCTATTCCCTTTTGGGACTGATGGAAACCCAATTACAAGATTTCTGTTAATTACCCATTTGCAATCGCTGCCTGTCTGATACCATTCTTGAGTGTTGTATACATGTACCTTTGGACTTATTTTATTGTATGATGTTTATCATAAAAAAAGGTATTATGCTAGGCTTTTTTTCACTCTTTTTCGCATGTACTGAAAAAATATGAGACATCATTGAAAGAGGCATTTGGCACAGTACTGATGACATTTCTAATGGAAAAAAATCGAATATATATACATATATATATATATATACACACACACATATATATATATATATATATATATATGGGTGCAATGTGTGCGGTGCACACGGGCCCTGGGTACAGGGGGGGGGGGGGGTCCACACTGCACACATGTTGTTTTATACTTACCTTTCCGGAGTCCCACGACGGGCGCAGTAGTAAATTTGTCTCAGGACCATGGCGGGTGCCATGTTTCCAGAGACCTGAGCATGTGCAGTAAACTCTGGCACAGCGGTGCTGTGGATATATATGTTTATTTTATTACACACATTTAAAGAACACTGCAAGAAAATGGATTTGGACACATCCTCTTCATACCCCATTCATGCACTTAACCCAAGAGCTCACCGCCATTCAGCCACAATACCCTTTATTAAATAATACAGGGGGTAATTCTGAGTTGATCGCAGCAGGAATTTTGTTAGCAGTTGGGCAAAACCATGTGCACTGCAGGAGAGGCAGATATAACATGTGCAGAGAGAGTTAGATTTGGGTGGGTTATTTTGTTTCTGTGCAGGGTAAATACTGGCTGCTTTATTTTGCACTGCAAATTAGATTGCAGATTGAACACACCCCACCCAAATCTAACTCTCTCTGCACATGTTACATCAGCCTCCCCTGCAGTGCACATGGTTTTGCCCAACTGCTAACAAAATTCCTGCTGCGATCAACTTGGAATTACCCCCTCATTCCAATATACTGTCACACCAGGGACTCCAACCCACAACCTGCTGCATCCCAGCCAAACACCCCACCCACTGACCCACTTGATCCCGCATAAAAACTATGAGATTTCTATCTATATGAAGCTACCTGTACCCCATAAAAAAAATAACCAGAACCATAATTGAGCAGATCCATGCTGTGTGCAGCCACACATCGAATCTCTTTCAGCCACACACACTACATATATCTGCCCAGCCGTAAAGCTGATCAGCCCTTCACAAAGTACAAGGTAAGCGTCAAATAGTTAGAACTCTCCAGCTTGGAATTCTCAAGCTTTCTCTGCAAAGGCAAATAGCTGAATGAATAGTGTCCAACTGCAATGCCATAGGCGATGGGTTCGAATCATGGGCACATCCACACCCCGAAATGTAATAAATGACAGTGTGACTGAACAACAAAGAGCTATCAAGTCAAGTCCATGAATGCTATATAGCACACATGTCAAACTCAAAATCCCAACTGTCCCGAATTATCAATGTCCAAGTCTTGTGTGGGCCGCAAGAAAGAGATATTTCTATATAAGTATCCTTGAGAAAGGACATGCCACCTGAAACGCGTTGGTTACTGCACATTAGACACCAGCTACAGCCCCCGAAGGATGCAAGTCCAATATCTGCTACCAACAGGCACACGGGAGAAGCCGCAAGATAATACATTGGAACACTTAAAGCTTTTAATCTGTGGACTCTCTAATCATCACACTTAAAAGAGCTGTAAACAGTATTATCTAACATTTTTTCCCCACAGCTGTGCATTCACATACAAACAAGCGCTCTGTTATTAATACAGATGCCACTGGGTTGCCAGGAGCGGACTGGGCAATATAAGAGGCCTGGCAGGTGAGCAGATCCGCACCGTGCTGCAGGTGAGATGCTGGGTGGGAGGTGATGAAGTCGCTTCCCTGCTCACTGCTCTCGCTGGTTGTGCTGTGTGTGCTGGGGGCCGTGTTGCTGGCCTGTGCTGGGGAGCCTCCTCCTCAGCCTACTGCCCCTGCTCTAGCCCACTCCCCTCCTCGCTCTCTGCTGCTGTCTGAAACCCGCTCCTTCCCACGGTGCCGCCGCCACTGGGGCTGAGGGGTGGCGGCTGCTGAGCAGGATCCTGGTCATCCTATGGAGCTCGAATGAGGTTGGCTACAGCCTGAAGTGGGGGCTGCTAACCTGGTCAGCGTTCTGGCTCAATTCCCTGCCAATGGACCACATAAGGACCCATGGCCAGGGGCCACAAAAGGATGTGAAAGTAATTAAAACAAGCAATTGACAAGTGCTGCCAACAGCGCCCCCTACCCTGCAGCGCTATGTGCTGTACCCCTTCCGCACACACATAGTTACGGCCCTGTCTTAAATCATATACTGTACACCTGTTGTGTTTTATAGAGCTCTTCTGAGTTTAACTATTATTCCAAGTTCCACTGGAGTCTATGGCTCATTTCATTTTACCAAGGCTGAAGAAACAGCAGAAAAAAGTGAATCCTCTATTTAAAAGTATGTCTGCCCATGTATTACTAAAAATGTAAATTACTGGACAGTATTTACCTTTGAAAACACACAGTAGGGATAAAGGGAAGGATGTAATAAAGTCAGAGATGGCCGGAGGTGTGGGTTCCTGGCCGAACTAGGAAGTATTTTTAAAGTGACAATAATGTACAAGGTAAAACCATGCCTTGTAAATGATTGACACTTTAAAAAATCTTTAGAGTTCAGTCAGGGACACGTACCTCCGGCCAACTCGGACTTCATTATATCCAGCCAAAAATATTGATTAAGCAGCAAAATCAAATGAAGAGGCAAGTGGATGAATATGTTATGTTTAAAAGAAATTGAGCTATTTAGAGTTGAAGATAAATGATACCCCTTTCACACTGCACCTCGGAGCCTGGATATTGTCGGGGCATTCCTGGTCATGTGTTGGAGTGAAAAGGTCGACCCGCGTTGTGTGTCTTTGGATCTCGACCATGGTCTCGACCAGGGTTATTCTTGGTACAGATCCAAGTAGGCTGTGGTGTGAAAGGGGGGACCTGTGTAACATTGCCCTGAGTCAACCCTATTCACACCGACGCATGACCAGGGTTGGCCTAACAATATCAGACCTAAATCAAAGGTTCTTGCCTCAATGTGAAAGGGTTTGAAACAGTTATCAAAGCTTGACACCATGTTAATGATCCCGGATTGGACCTGGGATTTTGGTCTGAAACGCAAGAATTGGACTTAGCAACATTGTCACTATGATTCCTACCCTAAACGCAGCACACTTTCATTCTTTAAATAAACGAGTTTTATGGTAAGAACTTACCCTTGTTAAAACTCTTTCTGCGCGGTACACTGGGCTCCACAAGGAATGGACAATGGGGTGTAGACTAGGATCTTGATCCGAGGCACCAACAGGCTCAAAGCTTTGACTGTTCCCAGAATGCATAGCGCCGCCTCCTATATCACCCCGCCTCCCTGCACAAGATCTCAGTTTTTAGTTAACCAGTCCAATGCAGTAGCAGGAAAAGAGACGATAATGGTTAGTAGCCACAACACCGCATTCTCACGACAGGAGACGTGTCAGCGGCTAATGCCATACCAACCCAAAGAAGCTAAGTGCGTCAGGGTGGGGGCCTTGTGGAGCCCAGTGTACTTCGCAGAAAGAGTTTTAACAAGGGTAAGTTCTTACCATAAAACTTGTTTTCTGCTGCGGGGTACACTGGGCACCACAAGGAATGAACAATGGGGATGTCCGAAAGCAGTTCCTTATGGGAGGGGACGCACTGTAGCGGGCACAAGAACCCGGCGTCCAAATGAAGCATCCTGGGAAGCGGCAGTATCGAAGGCATAGAACCTTATGAACGTGTTCACAGAGGACCACGTAGCCACCTTGCACAATTGTTCAAGGGTTGCACCACGTTGGGCCGCTCAAGAAGGTCCAACAGACCGAGAAGAATGGGCCTTAATGTGATCAGGAGCAGAGAGACCAGCCTTCACATAAGCATGTGCAATCACCATTCTAATCCATCTGGCTAGAGTTTGCTTGTGAGCAGGCCAGCCACGTTTGTGAAACCCAAACACAACAAAAAGAGAATCAGATTTCCTAATAGGAGCAGTTCTCTTCACATAGATATTGAGAGCCCGTACCACATCCAAAGACCGCTCTTTGGGAGACAGATCAGGAGAAACAAGTGCCAGAACTACAATCTCCTGATTAAGGTGGAACGAAGAAACCACCTTAGGTAGATAGCCGGGACGAGTCCTAAGAACCGCCCGGTCACGGTGAAATATCAGATATGGGGAACTACAGGACAAGGCACCCAAATCCAACACTCTTCTAACTGAAGCAATAGCCAGCAGAAACACCACCTTAAGGGAAAGCCACTTAAGGTCAGCTGAACCAAGAGGTTCAAACGGAGACTCTTGTAACGCCTCCGAAACCACCGACAAGTCCCAAGGAGCCACAGGCGGGACATAGGGAGGTTGGATACGCAACACGCCCTGAATAAAGGTATGCACATCAGGTAAGGTCGCAATTTCTCTGACGTCCTAAGTGGATGCTGGGACTCCGTAAGGACCATGGGGAATAGCGGCTCCGCAGGAGACTGGGCACAACTAAAAGAAAGCTTTTGGTCTAACTGGTGTGCACTGGCTCCTCCCCCTATGACCCTCCTCCAGACCTCAGTTAGAATCTTGTGCCCGGCTGAGCTGGATGCACACTAGGGGCTCTCCTGAGCTCCTAGAAAGAAAGTATATTTTAGGTTTTTTATTTTACAGTGAGATCTGCTGGCAACAGACTCACTGCAGCGAGGGACTAAGGGGAGAAGAAGCGAACCTACCTGCTTGCAGCTAGCTCCAGAGGGATCGAACACAGGACCCGACCTCGATCGTTCGGTCCCGGAGCCGCGCCGCCGTCCCCCTTACAGAGCCAGAAGCAAGAAGTGGTCCGGAAAATCGGCGACAGAAGACCTCGGTCTTCAACAAGGTAGCGCACAGCACTGCAGCTGTGCGCCACTGCTCCTCATGCACACCTCACACTCCGGTCACTGATGGGTGCAGGGTGCTGGGGGGGGGGGGGGGGCACCCTGAGCAGCAATATAAACACCTTGGCTGGCAAATCATCACAATATATAGTCCCAGAGACTATATATGTGATAAATTACCCCTGCCAGAATTCCTGAAAAAAGCGGGAGAAGTCCGACGAAAAAGGGGCGGGGCTAACTCCCTCAGCACACTGGCGCCATTTTTCCCTCACAGCTCCGCTGGAAGGATCGCTCCCAGGCTCTCCCCTGCAGTATCAAGCTACAAAGGGTAAAAAAGAGAGGGGGGGCACTAAATTTAGGCGCAGTATAACTTATATAGCAGCTATAAGGGGAAATAATTCAGTTAATCCCTGTATTATTATAGCGCTCTGGTGTGTGCTGGCATACTCTCTCTCTGTCTCCCCAAAGGGCTTTGTGGGGTCCTGTCCTCTGTCAGAGCATTCCCTGTGTGTGTGCGGTGTGTCGGTACGGCTGTGTCTACATGTTTGATGAGGAGGCTTATGTGGAGGCGGAGCAGATGCCGATAAATGTGATATCACCCCCTGCGGGGCCGACACCTGAGTGGATAGACTTGTGGAAGGAATTACGTGAAAGTGTCAACTCCTTACATAAAAGGTTTGATGACATACCAAATATGGGACAGCCGGCTTCTCAGCCTGTGCCTGCCCAGGCGTCTCAAAAGCCATCAGGGGCTCTAAAACGCCCGCTACCTCAGATGGCAGACACAGATGTCGACACGGATACTGACTCCAGTGTCGACGACGATGAGACTAATGTAACTTCCAATAGGGCCACACGTTACATGATTGAGGCTATGAAAAATGTGTTGCACATTTCTGATGTTACCCCAGGTACCACAAAAAAGGGTATTATGTTTGGAGAGAAAAAACTACCAGTAGTTTTTCCTCCATCTGAGGAATTAAATGAAGTGTGTGAAGAAGCGTGGGCTTCCCCCGATAAGAAACTGGTAATTTCTAAAAGGTTACTAATGACGTACCCTTTCCCGCCAGAGGATAGGTCACGTTGGGAAACATCCCCTAGGGTGGATAAAGCGCTCACACGCTTGTCAAAGAAGGTGGCACTACCGTCTCCGGATACGGCCGCCCTAAACGAGCCTGCTGGTAGAAAGCAGGAAGCTATCCTGAAGTCTGTATATACACACACACAGGTATTATACTGAGACCAGCTATTGCTTCAGCATGGATGTGCAGTGCTGCAGCTGCGTGGTCAGATTCCCTGTCGGAAAATATTGATACCCTAGACAGAAATTTATGTTTCCAGGACAGCTGGCGTCAGAAAGACTGACTCGCTATTTATCCTGCATGCGCCCAACAAGTTGGGTGCACCTGCTTCAAAGCAGACTATTGCTCACTGGATCTGTAGTACGATTCAGCTTGCACATTCTGCGGCTGGACTGCCGCATCCTAAATCAGTGAAAGCCCATTCCACGAGGAAGGTGGGCTCTTCTTGGGCGGCTGCCCGAGGGGTCTCTGCTTTACAACTTTGCCGAGCAGCTACTTGGTCGGGGTCAAACACATTTGCTAAATTCTACAAGTTTGACACCCTGGCTGAGGAGGACCTAGAGTTTGCCCATTCGGTGCTGCAGAGTCATCCGCACTCTCCCACCCGTTTGGGAGCTTTGGTATAATCCCCATGGTCCTTACGGAGTCCCAGCATCCACTTAGGATGTCAGAGAAAAATAAGAATTTACTCACCGGTAATTCTATTTCTCGTAGTCCGTAGTGGATGCTGGGACTCCGTAAGGACCATGGGGAATAGCGGCTCCGCAGGAGACTGGGCACAACTAAAAGAAAGCTTTTGGTCTAACTGGTGTGCACTGGCTCCTCCCCCTATGACCCTCCTCCAGACCTCAGTTAGGATACTGTGCCCGGAAGAGCTGACACAATAAGGAAGGATTTTGAATCCCGGGTAAGATTCATACCAGCCACACCAATCACACCGTATAACTCGTGATACAATACCCAGTTAACAGTATGAACAATAACTGAGCCTCTCAACAGATGGCTCAACAATAACCCTTTAGTTAAACAATAACTATATACAAGTATTGCAGACAATCCGCACTTGGGATGGGCGCCCAGCATCCACTACGGACTACGAGAAATAGAATTACCGGTGAGTAAATTCTTATTTTTCTCTGAAACCACACCGACAAGGCAGATATTTGAACCGTGAGGGAGGCCAGACGCAGGCCTAAGTCAAGGCCCTGCTGAAGAAAAGCCAACAACTTGGCCAGGGCCGAAACTAGGGGGGGGCTAGGGGGGCAGGCGACCTGGGCGCCGGATTGGAGGGGGCGCCGAGACCCCCTAACACCCGCCGCGGCACTTTTAGACTTTGAAACCCCCTTCTCCCGAGTGCCCAGCTCGGGGGGCGGGGTATCGCGGAATGACGCGATTGCGTCGTGACGTCACGGCGCAAACGCGTCATTCCACGAAACCCCGCCGGAGGAGGGAGAAGGGGGAGCCGCGCAGATGAGGAGGGAGAGGCGGCTGAAGAGCGGCGAGAACCGCTTCAAATGTAAGTCAGCCCCTCTCCCTTCCTCTCTCTCTCTCTCTCTCCCTCCACCACCTGCCGCAATGTGTAAAATGGGGACCTGTGCCTGCTGTTTCAGATGTATTACACAAACACCTGCCGCAATCTGTAAAATGGGGACACTTTTTCCTGCCGCAATGTGTAAAATGGGGACACTTTTTCCTGCCGCAGTGTGTAAAATGGGGACACTTGCCAGCGTACTGTGTAAAATGGGGACCTGTGCCTGCCGCAATGTGTAAAATGGGGACACTTTTTCCTGCCGCAATGTGTAAAATGGGGACACTGTTTCCTGCCGCAATGTGTAAAATGGGGACACTTGCCAGCGTACTGTGTAAAATGGCGACCTGTGCCTGCCGCAATGTGTAAAATGGGGACACTTTTTATTGCCGCAATGTGTAAAATGGGGACACTGTTTCCTGCCGCAATGTGTAAAATGGGGACACTGTTTCCTGCCGCAATGTGTAAAATGGGGACACTTGCCATCGTACTGTGTAAAATGGCGACCTGTGCCTGCCGCAATGTGTAAAATGGGGACACTTTTTCCTGCCGCAATGTGTAAAATGGGGACACTGTTTCCTGCCGCAATGTGTAAAATGGGGACACTTGCCAGCGTACTGTGTAAAATGGCGACCTGTGCCTGCCGCAATGTGTAAAATGGGGACACTTTTTCCTGCCGCAATGTGTAAAATGGGGACACTTTTTCCTGCCGCAATGTGTAAAATGGGGACACTTGCCAGCGTACTGTGTAAAATGGGGACACGTGCCTGCCGCAATGTGTAAAATGGGGACACTTTCCTGCCGCAATGTGTAAAATGGGGACACTTTTTCCTGCCGCAATGTGTAAAATGGGGACACCTGTCTGCCGCAATGTGTAAAATGGGGTCACCTGTCTGCCGCAATGTGTAAAATGGGGAATGGGGACACTTGCCTGTCGTACTGTGTAAAATGGGGACACTTTTTCCTGGATATGAAATTTATGTTAGAAAAGGCAATTATTCAGGTAAAAAAGTTCTGAAAGAGATATATATAGATATATATATATATATATATATATATATATATATATATAAATAATATTTTTATTCATATAGTTATTTATTTTAAATTGCTTTTTTTATTATTTTTATTTATTTATTGTAAAATAATTTTTTTATTTTTTTTTGCGGGGGGGGGGGTGTCAAATGACTACCTTGCCCCGGGTGACAAAAATCCTAGTTTCGGCCCTGACTTGGCTATACTAAACTTGGAAGCATCATAATCGTTAGATGCGCACCAAACAAAGTAAGAATGTGATTGTGTTGAGACGCCATCAGATCTACGTCTGGAAGGCCCCACCTTTCAACTAGGAGTTGAAACACTTCTTGATGGAGGCCCCACTCGCCGGCATGCACGTCCTGACGACTGAGAAAGTCCGCTTCCCAATTCAGGACTCCCAGAATGAATATTGCCGATATGGCCGGTAGATGGCGTTTTGCCTACTGTAGAATCCGTGAGACTTCCTTCATTGCTAGGCGGTTTCGAGTGCCGCCCTGATGATTTTTGTAAGCCACTGTGGTGGCGTTGTCTGACTGTACTTGAACAGGACGGTTCTGAATTAAATGCTGGGCTAGGTTCAAGGCATTGAAGACCGCCCGCAACTCCAGAATATTGATCAAGAGGAGGGACTCCTCCTTGGTCCACCGCCTCTGAAGGGAGTGTTGCTCCAGCACCGCGCCCCAACCTCTTAGACTGCCATCTGTTGTCAACAGGACCCAGTCGGATATCCAGAACGGATGGCCCCTGCACAGTTGTTGGTCCCTGAGCCACCAAAGCAGCGACAGACGGACCTCCGGAGTCAATGAGATCATTTGAGACTGATCCGGTGAGGCAGGCCGTCCCATTTTGCTAGAATCAACCTCTGGAGAGGGCGAGAGTGAAATTGAGCGTACTCCACCATGTCGGATGCTGACACCATGAGGCTCAGCACCTGCATTGCCGAATGTATCTACACTTGCGGACGAGATAGGAAGCAACGAATCCTGTCCTGAAGTTTCAGGACTTTCTCCTGAGACAGGAACAACCGCTGGTTGTGAGTGTCCAATAGTGCTCCCAGATGCACCATGCTCTGAGCAGGGATCAGGGATGACTTCTTCCAGTTGATGAGCCACCCGTGAGCTTGCAGAAACCGGACCGTCACATCTAGATGATGCAGGAGAAGTTCTGGGGAATTTGCCAGGATTAACAAGTCGTCCAAATACGGCAGTATCCTGACCCCTTGACGGCGGAGTACCACCGTCATCACCGCCATGACGTTTGTAAAGACTCACGGAGCCGTTGTTAAACCAAAAGGTAACGCCTGAAACTGGTAATGGCAGTTGCCAATCGCAAATCTCAGGTATTGTTGATGAGACACTGCTATAGGAATATGCAGGTAAGCATCCTGTCTATCCAGGGAGACCATGAAGTCCCCAGGTTCCAAGGCCAGAACTATAGAGCGAAGGGTTTCCATCCGGAACTTGGAAACCTTCACAAACCTGTTCAATGCCTTGAGGTTGAGAATGCGCCGGAAGGACCCATTCTGTTTTAGGACTAGAAACAGCGGAGAATAGTACCCCCGGCCCATCTGCGCAAGAGGCACCTGTACTACGACTCCTGTATCCAGGAGGGTCTGTACCACCGAATGTAGAGTATTTGCCTTTGTCTTGTCCAACGGGACATCTGTCTGGCAAAATCGATGAGGGGGGCGGTTTTTGAAGGCTATGGCGTAACCTCGAGTGACAACTTCCCGTACCCAGGCATCTGAAGTGGTCTTCAACCATTCCTGGGTATACCCTAGAAGCCGGCCCCCCACCCTGGGATCCCCCAGAGGGAGGCCCGCGCCGTCATGCGGCAGGCTTATCTGTCTTGGAAGCTGGCTGACGGTTACCTGAAGGACGAAAGGGGCGAAAGGAAGTACCTTTAGCCTTTGACACAGAAGGAGCAGTACTTGGCCGACAGGCAGTTTTGGCAGTAGCCAAGTCAGCCACAATCTTATTTAAATCCTCCCCAAACAGAATATCTCCCTTAAAAGGGAGTACCTCCAGGGTTTTTCTAGAGTCCAGATCCACAGACCAGGATCTCAGCCACAATATCCGGCGAGCCAGGACTGACGTAGTAGAGGCCTTGGCTGCCAGGATACCGGCATCAGAAGCTGCCTCTTTAATATAACGAGAAGCTGTGACAATATAAGACAAGCATTGTCTAGCATGGTCAGAGGAGATTTTAGCATCTAAATCCAAGGCCCATGCTTCAATGGCCTCTGCAGCCCAAGTAGCTGCAATAGTGGGCCTTTGTGCAGCACCCGTGAGGGTGTAAATCGCTTTCAGACAACCCTCCACATGTTTATCCGTAGGCTCTTTTAGAGACGTGACAGTGGTGACCGGTAGAGCTGAGGAAACCACCATCCTAGCCACATGTGAGTCCACTGGAGGAGGCGTTTCCCAATTCTTAGACAGCTCCGACGCGAGGGGATAGCGAGCCAGCATCTTCTTTTGAGGCACAAGCTTCGTACCCGGGTTTTCCCAGGGTTCCTGACGTATATCAATTAGGTGGTCAGAGTGAGGTAAAACTTGTTTAATCACCTTCTGACGCTTGAACCTATCTGGTTTCTTAGGAGGAACGGATGGCTCGGGATCATCCATAATCTGTAAAATTAACTTAATAGCCTCGAAAAGATCAGGAACATCCACATGTGAACCACCCTCCCCATCAGTCGTATCTGAGTCAGAACATGTGGGGTCAGTGTAAGTGCCGTCTTCATCCGACGAGGTGTCAGTGACAGCAGTGGATTGTGAGGAGACAAGCGCTCGCTTAGAGGACCCCTTGGACGTAGGCGAGCGACGGTCAGACTTTTTAGTAGTCAGGGACTGGTTCAACTTCTTTATTTGAGCAGATAAATCGTCCGCCCACGGCGGGTTAGCTGCAGGGACCACAAACGGTTGTACCGGCATTAAGGGTCCCATAGGGGGTGTTCGTTTATAAACTAGCAGAAGCGTATGCAGAAGCGTGAAAAAAGTAGCCCACGGCGGGTCATTATTTGTCCCCGTTGCCACCGTCCCACTGGGGGGCAAGGAGCCCCTAGAACCAGAGCTCAAAGCTGCTATATTCTCCTCATAGGTATCTGCGACTTCAGCAACACCGGCAGTGTGTTCAGCCCCAGAACCGTTACCCTCAGAAGCAGACATGATATAACTTGCAGTATCAGGTAACACAGTACAATTTGTCAGCAGCACAATACCTCTAGCCCAAACCCCTGCGCAGTGTAGTCAGCACCAGCAGAGATAAAGGAGAGATATGGTGACTAAATCACAGAGAAAAATACGTAATACAGTATATCTTTGTGAAAAACCTATATTAGATAAAACCTGACGCACCAAGCCCCCTCAGGTTAGAGAATATAGGGATAGCAAGTTGAGTGAAAGACACGAAATGGACCCCACTCAGCTATCAAATGCACACACAAATAGTCACAGTTTGTACAATGCAGAGGTTATTACTAACAATAATACTGCACTGGACTAGCTTACACAGCTATATAACAATAGATTTAACAGTACACAGTAAGAACTGGATGTATATCACAGGGTAATTGTACTAGGAAACTCTGACTAAATGCCCTCTTTCTTAACTAACACTGAATAAAATAGGCAGGTAGAATACTTAAGTGTCTTGTAAAGTCACAGCACTGACAACCAGGCGGCTTTACATAGGAGGATTTGCCCAAGCATTCCCAGGAACAGTGAGCTGAGGGATAATGGCGCCGCAGACACTGCCAGGGAGTGAGGGAGAAACAGATATGCAGCTCCAGGTCGGGAACATTTGCAGAAAATGGCGCCCTGGGGCTGGGGGAAGGGCTTCAGGTCCAAGCTCTATCCCCCTGCTGGCAAAAACACTGGGTACTGCGGGCTCTAATAAAAAGGTTTTAAGAGAAAACCTGACCTGTCCCATGCCCTGGTGATCTAGTGGGATCGCCTGTACTGCCACAGTGTCCACCACCAGCGCGCGCGGCCCGCCTCCCACTGACCGCGCCGGATAGCGATAAAGACCGGGTCCCGCAAGCGGGACCCACTTACCACCTCCCGAAGCGCGGCCACGCGATCCCGGAGAGCCCCCGTCGTGTGTGTTGACAAGAAGAAAACCAGAGCCTCCTGCTGTAGTTACCCGGCAACCAGGGCTCGGGAGTGTACTGCGCCGCTGGGGAGAGCCGGAGCTGCAGCCGTGAATGTCCACTGACATGAAACACTGCTGCTGCCCTTCAAGTCTTCACTTTTTTCCTCAGAAAAAAAGCTCTTCTTAGGGCTGCCTGGAGCAGCCCCTCTGTTAAGTGCCTGCTACTGCAGCACCAACTACAAAACTGAGATCCTGTGCAGGGAGGCGGGGTGATATAGGAGGTGGCGCTATGCATTCTGGGAACAGTCAAAGCTTTGAGCCTGTTGGTGCCTCGGATCAAGATCCTACTCTACACCCCATTGTCCATTCCTTGTGGAGCCCAGTGTACCCCGCAGCAGAAAAACTAATTTTTCAGAAAATGATTACATAGTAACACATTCATGCACTTGCTGTTGCTGTAATTGCACAGTATATAGCAGTGGCGTAACTACCTGGGTGCAGGGGTTGCAGCTGCTTTGGGGCTCAAGCTGCTTCCAGGGCCCACTGCTCCCCCTGCACCTGGTCAGGAGCTGCCCCCAAGCCCCGCCGCTCCCCCTTCACCCCTGCCACATTGAGAATGGCCACCGCCACCAATAGCACCCTCTCCTCCCCAGGCTGCAGCCATGAGGAGGATGTAGAGGCGGGTGTAGGGGCCCTACCTGGACGGCTCCGAGTCTCTAGTGCCGCAATTCATGGGTATTTAGGGAGCAGAACAGGTAATATATCTCCTGCTCATTCCCCCTCCCTCTCTATCTCTCCCCCTCTCTCTCCCTGACACTCATTCTCTCTTGCTCCTGTCTCTCTTCCTCTCTCTCTCCCCGATACTGCCCCATCTATCTCTCTCTCAACATCCCTCCCTGACACTGTCTGTCTGTCTCTCTCTCTCTCTCTGAGACTGTCTCTCCCTGATATTGGACGGGATGCATCAAACTGTGTTCGCAGCGGTTCCCCGCCTCTAACAGTGATCGCTGATGCGCTATTGCAGTTTCTAGTACCTGCGGTGTTTCTCCCGTCCTCCTCCCAGCTCTGCTCGCATTCCCCTGCTCATCGCATCTCTCCCTCATTGAAAATAACTGTTGGCTTCAACTTCCGGGTATGCGTCATTGAGGGACGCGCACTCCTCTCCTCGGTCAGAGCTCTTCTTTCTACGCCATCTTGTGGTGGCGATGTACACCATTTAGGGCTAGTTATTCCTTTCCAAAGGCAGTATTGTTTATATTGTTTGTTAGTTTGCTGTTAGGACATATTTAGCAAGGTATATTTCTCTGACGTCCTAGTGGATGCTGGGAACTCCGTAAGGACTAGAGATGAGCGCCGGAAATTTTTCGGGTTTTGTGTTTTGGTTTTGGGTTCGGTTCCGCGGCCGTGTTTTGGGTTCGACCGCGTTTTGGCAAAACCTCACCGAATTTTTTTTGTCGGATTCGGGTGTGTTTTGGATTCGGGTGTTTTTTTCAAAAAACCCTAAAAAACAGCTTAAATCATAGAATTTGGGGGTCATTTTGATCCCAAAGTATTATTAACCTCAAAAACCATAATTTCCACTCATTTTCAGTCTATTCTGAATACCTCACACCTCACAATATTATTTTTAGTCCTAAAATTTGCACCGAGGTCGCTGTGTGAGTAAGATAAGCGACCCTAGTGGCCGACACAAACACCGGGCCCATCTAGGAGTGGCACTGCAGTGTCACGCAGGATGTCCCTTCCAAAAAACCCTCCCCAAACAGCACATGACGCAAAGAAAAAAAGAGGCGCAATGAGGTAGCTGTGTGAGTAAGATAAGCGACCCTAGTGGCCGACACAAACACCGGGCCCATCTAGGAGTGGCACTGCAGTGTCACGCAGGATGTCCCTTCCAAAAAACCCTCCCCAAACAGCACATGACGCAAAGAAAAAAAGAGGCGCAATGAGGTAGCTGACTGTGTGAGTAAGATAAGCGACCCTAGTGGCCGACACAAACACCGGGCCCATCTAGGAGTGGCACTGCAGTGTCACGCAGGATGTCCCTTCCAAAAAACCCTCCCCAAACAGCACATGACGCAAAGAAAAAAAGAGGCGCAATGAGGTAGCTGACTGTGTGAGTAAGATAAGCGACCCTAGTGGCCGACACAAACACCGGGCCCATCTAGGAGTGGCACTGCAGTGTCACGCAGGATGTCTCTTCCAAAAAACCCTCCCCAAACAGCACATGACGCAAAGAAAAAAAGAGGCGCAATGAGGTAGCTGACTGTGTGAGTAAGATAAGCGACCCTAGTGGCCGACACAAACACCGGGCCCATCTAGGAGTGGCACTGCAGAGTCACGCAGGATGTCCCTTCCAAAAAACCCTCCCCAAACAGCACATGACGCAAAGAAAAAAAGAGGCGCAATGAGGTAGCTGACTGTGTGAGTAAGATAAGCGACCCTAGTGGCCGACACAAACACCGGGCCCATCTAGGAGTGGCACTGCAGTGTCACGCAGGATGTCCCTTCCAAAAAACCCTCCCCAAACAGCACATGACGCAAAGAAAAAAAGAGGCGCAATGAGGTAGCTGACTGTGTGAGTAAGATAAGCGACCCTAGTGGCCGACACAAACACCGGGCCCATCTAGGAGTGGCACTGCAGTGTCACGCAGGATGGCCCTTCCAAAAAACCCTCCCCAAACAGCACATGACGCAAAGAAAAATAAAAGAAAAAAGAGGTGCAAGATGGAATTGTCCTTGGGCCCTCCCACCCACCCTTATGTTGTATAAACAAAACAGGACATGCACACTTTAACCAACCAATCATTTCAGTGACAGGGTCTGCCACACGACTGTGACTGATATGACGGGTTGGTTTGGACCCCCCCCAAAAAAGAAGCAATTAATCTCTCCTTGCACAAACTGGCTCTACAGAGGCAAGATGTCCACCTCATCAACATCCTCCGATATATCACCGTGTACATCCCCCTCCTCACAGATTATCAATTCGTCCCCACTGGAATCCACCATCTCAGCTCCCTGTGTACTTTGTGGAGGCAATTGCTGCTGGTCAATGTCTCCGCGGAGGAATTGATTATAATTCATTTTAATGAACATCATCTTCTCCACATTTTCTGGATGTAACCTCGTACGCCGATTGCTGACAAGGTGAGCGGCGGCACTAAACACTCTTTCGGAGTACACACTTGTGGGAGGGCAACTTAGGTAGAATAAAGCCAGTTTGTGCAAGGGCCTCCAAATTGCCTCTTTTTCCTGCCAGTATAAGTACGGACTGTGTGACGTGCCTACTTGGATGCGGTCACTCATATAATCCTCCACCATTCTTTCAATGGGGAGAGAATCATATGCAGTGCCAGTAGACGACATGTCCGTATCCGTAATCATTGTCAGGTCCTTCAGTCCGGACCAGATGTCAGCATTAGCAGTCGCTCCAGACTGCCCTGCATCACCGCCAGCGGGTGGGCTCGGAATTCTGAGCCTTTTCCTCGCACCCCCAGTTGCGGGAGAATGTGAAGGAGGAGATGTTGACAGGTCGCGTTCCGCTTGACTTGACAATTTTCTCACCAGCAGGTCTTTCAACCCCAGCAGACTTGTGTCTGCCGGAAAGAGAGATCCAAGGTAGGCTTTAAATCTAGGATCGAGCACGGTGGCCAAAATGTAGTGCTCTGATTTCAACAGATTGACCACCCGTGAATCCTTGTTAAGCGAATTAAGGGCTCCATCCACAAGTCCCACATGCCTAGCGGAATCGCTCCGTGTTAGCTCCTCCTTCAATGTCTCCAGCTTCTTCTGCAAAAGCCTGATGAGGGGAATGACCTGACTCAGGCTGGCAGTGTCTGAACTGACTTCACGTGTGGCAAGTTCAAAGGGCATCAGAACCTTGCACAACGTTGAAATCATTCTCCACTGCGCTTGAGACAGGTGCATTCCACCTCCTATATCGTGCTCAATTGTATAGGCTTGAATGGCCTTTTGCTGCTCCTCCAACCTCTGAAGCATATAGAGGGTTGAATTCCACCTCGTTACCACTTCTTGCTTCAGATGATGGCAGGGCAGGTTCAGTAGTTTTTGGTGGTGCTCCAGTCTTCTGTACGTGGTGCCTGTACGCCGAAAGTGTCCCGCAATTCTTCTGGCCACCGACAGCATCTCTTGCACGCCCCTGTCGTTTTTTAAAAAATTCTGCACCACCAAATTCAAGGTATGTGCAAAACATGGGACGTGCTGGAATTTGCCCATATTTAATGCACACACAATATTGCTGGCGTTGTCCGATGCCACAAATCCACAGGAGAGTCCAATTGGGGTAAGCCATTCCGCGATGATCTTCCTCAGTTGCCGTAAGAGGTTTTCAGCTGTGTGCGTATTCTGGAAACCGGTGATACAAAGCGTAGCCTGCCTAGGAAAGAGTTGGCGTTTGCGAGATGCTGCTACTGGTGCCGCCGCTGCTGTTCTTGCGGCGGGAGTCCATACATCTACCCAGTGGGCTGTCACAGTCATATAGTCCTGACCCTGCCCTGCTCCACTTGTCCACATGTCCGTGGTTAAGTGGACATTGGGTACAACTGCATTTTTTAGGACACTGGTGAGTCTTTTTCTGACGTCCGTGTACATTCTCGGTATCGCCTGCCTAGAGAAGTGGAACCTAGATGGTATTTGGTAACGGGGGCACACTGCCTCAATAAATTGTCTAGTTCCCTGTGAACTAACGGCGGATACCGGACGCACGTCTAACACCAACATAGTTGTCAAGGCCTCAGTTATCCGCTTTGCAGCAGGATGACTGCTGTGATATTTCATCTTCCTCGCAAAGGACTGTTGAACAGTCAATTGCTTACTGGAAGTAGTACAAGTGGGCTTACGACTTCCCCTCTGGGATGACCATCGACTCCCAGCAGCAACAACAGCAGCGCCAGCAGCAGTAGGCGTTACACGCAAGGATGCATCGGAGGAATCCCAGGCAGGAGAGGAATCATCAGAATTGCCAGTGACATGGCCTGCAGGACTATTGGCATTCCTGGGGAAGGAGGAAATTGACACTGAGGGAGTTGGTGGGGTGGTTTGCGTGAGCTTGGTTACAAGAGGAAGGGATTTACTGGTCAGTGGACTGCTTCCGCTGTCGGCCAAAGTTTTTGAACTTGTCACTGACTTATTATGAATGCGCTGCAGGTGACGTATAAGGGAGGATGTTCCGAGGTGGTTAACGTCCTTACCCCTACTTATTACAGCTTGACAAAGGGAACACACGGCTTGACAAATGTTGTCCGCATTTCTGGTGAAATACTTCCACACCGAAGAGCTGATTTTTTTGGTATTTTCACCAGGCATGTCAACGGCCATATTCCTCCCACGGACAACAGGTGTCTCCCCGGGTGCCTGACTTAAACAAACCACCTCACCATCAGAATCCTCATGGTCAATTTCCTCCCCAGCGCCAGCAACACCCATATCCTCCTCATCCTGGTGTACTTCAACACTGACATCTTCAATCTGACTATCAGGAACTGGACTGCGGGTGCTCCTTCCAGCACTTGCAGGGGGCGTGCAAATGGTGGAAGGCGCATGCTCTTCACGTCCAGTGTTGGGAAGGTCAGGCATCGCAACCGACACAATTGGACTCTCCTTGTGGATTTGGGATTTCGAAAAACGCACAGTTCTTTGCTGTGCTTTTTCCAGCTTGAGTCTTTTCATTTTTCTAGCGAGAGGCTGAGTGCTTCCATCCTCATGTGAAGCTGAACCACTAGCCATGAACATAGGCCAGGGCCTCAGCCGTTCCTTGCCACTCCGTGTGGTAAATGGCATATTGGCAAGTTTACGCTTCTCCTCCGACAATTTTATTTTAGGTTTTGGAGTCCTTTTTTTACTGATATTTGGTGTTTTGGATTTGACATGCTCTGTACTATGACATTGGGCATCGGCCTTGGCAGACGACGTTGCTGGCATTTCATCGTCTCGGCCATGACTAGTGGCAGCAGCTTCAGCACGAGGTGGAAGTGGATCTTGATCTTTCCCTAATTTTGGAACCTCAACATTTTTGTTCTCCATATTTTAATAGGCACAACTAAAAGGCACCTCAGGTAAACAATGGAGATGGATGGATACTAGTATACAATTATGGATGGACTGCCGAGTGCCGACACAGAGGTAGCTACAGCCGTGGACTACCGTACTGTACTGTGTCTGCTGCTAATATAGACTGGTTGATAATGAGATGTAGTATGTATGTATAAAGAAGAAAGAAAAAAAAACCACGGGTAGGTGGTATACAATTATGGACGGACTGCCGAGTGCCGACACAGAGGTAGCTACAGCCGTGGACTACCGTACTGTACTGTGTCTGCTGCTAATATAGACTGGATGATAATGAGATGTAGTATGTATAAAGAAGAAAAAAAAAACCACGGGTAGGTGGTATACATTTATGGATGGACTGCCGAGTGCCGACACAGAGGTAGCTACAGCCGTGGACTACCGTACTGTACTGTGTCTGCTGCTAATATAGACTGGTTGATAATGAGATGTAGTATGTATGTATAAAGAAGAAAGAAAAAAAAACCACGGGTAGGTGGTATACAATTATGGACGGACTGCCGAGTGCCGACACAGAGGTAGCTACAGCCGTGGACTACCGTACTGTACTGTGTCTGCTGCTAATATAGACTGGATGATAATGAGATGTAGTATGTATAAAGAAGAAAGAAAAAAAAACCACGGGTAGGTGGTATACAATTATGGACGGACTGCCGAGTGCCGACACAGAGGTAGCTACAGCCGTGGACTACCGTACTGTACTGTGTCTGCTGCTAATATAGACTGGATGATAATGAGATGTAGTATGTATAAAGAAGAAAGAAAAAAAAAACACGGGTAGGTGGTATACAATTATGGATGGACTGCCGAGTGCCGACACAGAGGTAGCTACAGCCGTGGACTACCGTACTGTACTGTGTCTGCTGCTAATATAGACTGGATGATAATGAGATGTAGTATGTATAAAGAAGAAAAAAAAAACCACGGGTAGGTGGTATACAATTATGGATGGACTGCCGAGTGCCGACACAGAGGTAGCTACAGCCGTGGACTACCGTACTGTACTGTGTCTGCTGCTAATATAGACTGGATGATAATGAGATGTAGTATGTATAAAGAAGAAAGAAAAAAAAACCACGGGTAGGTGGTATACAATTATGGACGGACTGCTGAGTGCCGACACAGAGGTAGCTACAGCCGTGGACTACCGTACTGTACTGTGTCTGCTGCTAATATAGACTGGATGATAATGAGATGTAGTATGTATAAAGAAGAAAAAAAAAACCACGGGTAGGTGGTATACAATTATGGATGGACTGCCGAGTGCCGACACAGAGGTAGCTACAGCCGTGGACTACCGTACTGTACTGTGTCTGCTGCTAATATAGACTGGTTGATAATGAGATGTAGTATGTATGTATAAAGAAGAAAGAAAAAAAAACCACGGGTAGGTGGTATACAATTATGGACGGACTGCCGAGTGCCGACACAGAGGTAGCTACAGCCGTGGACTACCGTACTGTACTGTGTCTGCTGCTAATATAGACTGGATGATAATGAGATGTAGTATGTATAAAGAAGAAGGAAAAAAAAACCACGGGTAGGTGGTATACAATTATGGACGGACTGCCGAGTGCCGACACAGAGGTAGCTACAGCCGTGGACTACCGTACTGTACTGTGTCTGCTGCTAATATAGACTGGATGATAATGAGATGTAGTATGTATAAAGAAGAAAGAAAAAAAAACCACGGGTAGGTGGTATACAATTATGGATGGACTGCCGAGTGCCGACACAGAGGTAGCTACAGCCGTGGACTACCGTACTGTACTGTGTCTGCTGCTAATATAGACTGGATGATAATGAGATGTAGTATGTATAAAGAAGAAAAAAAAAACCACGGGTAGGTGGTATACAATTATGGATGGACTGCCGAGTGCCGACACAGAGGTAGCTACAGCCGTGGACTACCGTACTGTACTGTGTCTGCTGCTAATATAGACTGGTTGATAATGAGATGTAGTATGTATGTATAAAGAAGAAAGAAAAAAAAACCACGGGTAGGTGGTATACAATTATGGATGGACTGCCGAGTGCCGACACAGAGGTAGCTACAGCCGTGGACTACCGTACTGTACTGTGTCTGCTGCTAATATAGACTGGATGATAATGAGATGTAGTATGTATAAAGAAGAAAGAAAAAAAAACCACGGGTAGGTGGTATACAATTATGGACGGACTGCCGAGTGCCGACACAGAGGTAGCTACAGCCGTGGACTACCGTACTGTACTGTGTCTGCTGCTAATATAGACTGGATGATAATGAGATGTAGTATGTATAAAGAAGAAAGAAAAAAAAACCACGGGTAGGTGGTATACAATTATGGATGGACTGCCGAGTGCCGACACAGAGGTAGCTACAGCCGTGGACTACCGTACTGTACTGTGTCTGCTGCTAATATAGACTGGATGATAATGAGATGTAGTATGTATAAAGAAGAAAAAAAAAACACGGGTAGGTGGTATACAATTATGGATGGACTGCCGAGTGCCGACACAGAGGTAGCTACAGCCGTGGACTACCGTACTGTAC
Source organism: Pseudophryne corroboree (assembly GCF_028390025.1). NCBI lineage: Eukaryota > Metazoa > Chordata > Amphibia > Anura > Myobatrachidae > Pseudophryne > Pseudophryne corroboree. Next base: position 353,645,302 of record NC_086447.1, on the reverse strand, counting down.
TGTGTCTGCTGCTAATATAGACTGGATGATAATGAGATGTAGTATGTATAAAGAAGAAAGAAAAAAAAACCACGGGTAGGTGGTATACAATTATGGACGGACTGCTGAGTGCCGACACAGAGGTAGCTACAGCCGTGGACTACCGTACTGTACTGTGTCTGCTGCTAATATAGACTGGATGATAATGAGATGTAGTATGTATAAAGAAGAAAAAAAATCCACGGGTAGGTGGTATACAATTACGGATGGACTGCCGAGTGCCGACACAGAGGTAGCTACAGCCGTGGACTACCGTACTGTACTGTGTCTGCTGCTAATATAGACTGGTTGATAATGAGATGTAGTATGTATGTATAAAGAAGAAAGAAAATAAAACCACGGGTAGGTGGTATACAATTATGGACGGACTGCCGAGTGCCGACACAGAGGTAGCTACAGCCGTGGACTACCGTACTGTACTGTGTCTGCTGCTAATATAGACTGGATGATAATGAGATGTAGTATGTATAAAGAAGAAAGAAAAAAAAACCACGAAAAAACCACGGGTAGGTGGTATACAATTATGGACGGACTGCCGAGTGCCGACACAGAGGTAGCTACAGCCGTGGACTACCGTACTGTACTGTGTCTGCTGCTAATATAGACTGGATGATAATGAGATGTAGTATGTATAAAGAAGAAAGAAAAAAAAACCACGGGTAGGTGGTATACAATTATGGATGGACTGCCGAGTGCCGACACAGAGGTAGCTACAGCCGTGGACTACCGTACTGTACTGTGTCTGCTGCTAATATAGACTGGATGATAATGAGATGTAGTATGTATAAAGAAGAAAAAAAAAACCACGGGTAGGTGGTATACAATTATGGATGGACTGCCGAGTGCCGACACAGAGGTAGCTACAGCCGTGGACTACCGTACTGTACTGTGTCTGCTGCTAATATAGACTGGATGATAATGAGATGTAGTATGTATAAAGAAGAAAGAAAAAAAAAAACACGGGTAGGTGGTATACAATTATGGATGGACTGCCGAGTGCCGACACAGAGGTAGCTACAGCCGTGAACTACCGTACTGTGTCTGCTGCGACTGGATGATAAATAATGATATAAAAAATATATATATATCACTACTGCAGCCGGACAGGTATATATTATATAATGACGGACCTGCTGGACACTGTCTGTCAGCAGAATGAGTTTTTTATAGAATAAAAAAACACCACACAAGTCACACGACGAGTGTTTAACTTTTTCAGGCAATCACAATATAGTATACTATACTGGTGGTCAGGTCACTGGTCAGTCACACTGGCAGTGGCACTCCTGCAGCAAAAGTGTGCACTGTTTAATTTTAATAATATAATATGTACTCCTGGCTCCTGCTATAACCTATAACTGCTCCCCAGTCTCCCCCACAATTAAGCTGTGTGAGCACAGTCAGATATTATACATAGATGATGCAGCACACTGGGCTGAGCACAGATATGGTATGTGACTGAGTCACTGTGTATCGTTTTTTTCAGGCAGAGAACGGATTATATTAAATAAAACTGCACTGGTGGTCACTGGTCAGTGGTCAGTCACTAGTAAACTCTGCACTCTCTAGTACTCCTAAGCTCCAGTAAATCAAGTGTCTCTGTCTCAATCTCACTCTCTCTCTTCTAATCTAAATGGAGAGGACGCCAGCCACGTCCTCTCCCTATCAATCTCAATGCACGTGTGAAAATGGCGGCGACGCGCGGCTCCTTATATAGAATCCGAGTCTCGCGATAGAATCCGAGCCTCGCGAGAATCCGACAGCGTCATGATGACGTTCGGGCGCGCTCGGGTTAACCGAGCAAGGCGGGAAGATCCGAGTCGCTCGGATCCGTGTAAAAAAAGCTGAAGTTCGGGCGGGTTCGGATTCCGAGGAACCGAACCCGCTCATCTCTAGTAAGGACCATGGGGAATAGCGGCTCCGCAGGAGACTGGGCACAAAAAGTAAAAGCTTTAGACTAGCTGGTGTGCACTGGCTCCTCCCCCTATGACCCTCCTCCAAGCCTCAGTTAGATTTTTGTGCCCGAACGAGAAGGGTGCAAGCTAGGTGGCTCTCCTGAGCTGCTTAGAAGTAAAAGTTTAAATAGGTTTTTTATTTTCAGTGAGTCCTGCTGGCAACAGGCTCACTGCATCGTGGGACTAAGGGGAGAAGAAGCGAACTCACCTGACTGCAGAGTGGATTGGGCTTCTTGGCTACTGGACATTAGTTCCAGAGGGACGATCACAGGTTCAGCCTGGATGGGTCCCGGAGCCGCGCCGCCGGCCCCCTTACAGAGCCAGAAGAGCGAAGAGGTCCGGAGAAAGCGGCGGCAGAAGACGTTCCTGTCTTTAAATAAGGTAGCGCACAGCACTGCAGCTGTGCGCCATTGCTCTCAGCACACTTCACACTCCGGTCACTGAGGGTGCAGGGCGCTGGGGGGGAGCGCCCTGAGACGCAATAAAAATGAGATAAAAACCTTATATGGCTAAATAAAATGCATCACATATAGCTCCTGGGCTATATGGATGCATTTATCCCCTGCCAGTTTCCTGAAAAAAGCGGGAGAAAAGGCCGCCGTGAAGGGGGCGGAGCCTTTCTCCTCAGCACACAAGCGCCATTTTCTTTCACAGCTCCGCTGGAAGGACGGCTCCCTGACTCTCCCCTGCAGTCCTGCACTACAGAAACAGGGTAAAACAGAGAGGGGGGCACTATTGGCAGCTAATATATAAATACAGCAGCTATAACAGGGAGTAACACTTATATAAGGTTATCCCTGTATATATATAGCGCTCTGGTGTGTGCTGGCAAACTCTCCCTCTGTCTCCCCAAAGGGCTAGTGGGGTCCTGTCCTCTATCAGAGCATTCCCTGTGTGTGTGCTGGGTGTCGGTACGATTGTGTCGACATGTATGAGGAGGAAAATGATGTGGAAGCAGAGCAATTGCCTGTGTTAGTGATGTCACCCCCTAGGGAGTCGACACCTGACTGGATGGTAGTAATTAAAGAATTACGTGACAATGTCAGCACTTTGCAAAAAACTGTTGACGACATGAGACAGCCGACAAATCAATTAGTGCCTGTTCAGGCGTCTCAGACACCGTCAGGGGCGCTAAAACGCCCGTTACCTCAGATGGTCGACACAGACCCTGACACGGATACTGAATCCAGTGTCGACGGTGACGAGACAAACGTAATGTCCAGTAGGGCCACACGTTACATGATCACGGCAATGAAGGAGGCATTGCACATTTCTGACACTACAAGTACCACAAAAAAAGGGTATTATGTGGGGTGTGAAAAAACTACCAGTGGTTTTTCCTGAGTCAGATGAATTAAATGAGGTGTGTGATAAAGCGTGGGTTTCCCCCGATAAAAAACTGCTGATTTCTAATAAATTATTGGCACTATACCCTTTCCCGCCAGAGGTTAGGGCACGTTGGGAAACACCCCCTAGGGTAGATAAGGCGCTCACACGCTTATCAAAACAAGTGGCGTTACCGTCTCCTGATACGGCCACTCTCAAGGAACCAGCTGATAGAAGGCTGGAAAATATCTTAAAAGGTATATACACACATACCGGTGTTATACTGCGACCAGCGATCGCCTCAGCCTGGATGTGCAGCGCTGGAGTGGCTTGGTCGGATTCCCTGACTGAAAATATTGATACCCTGGATAGGGACAGTATATTGTTAACTATAGAGCATTTAAAGGATGCATTACTATATATGCGAGATGCACAGAGGGATATTTGCACCCTGGCATCTAGAGTAAGTGCGATGTCCATTTCTGCCAGAAGAACGTTATGGACGCGACAGTGGTCAGGTGATGCGGATTCCAAACGACATATGGAAGTATTGCCGTATAAAGGGGAGGAGTTATTTGGGGTCGGTCTATCGGACCTGGTGGCCACAGCAACGGCTGGAAAATCCACCTTTTTACCCCAGGTCACCTCTCAGCAGAAAAAGACACCGTCTTTTCAAACCCAGTCCTTTCGTCCCTATAAGGGCAAGAGGGAAAAAGGCCGCTCGTTCCTGCCCCGGGGCAGAGGAAGGGGAAAAAGACTGCACCATGCAGCCTCTTCCCAAGAGCAGAAGCCCTCCCCCGCTTCTGCCAAGTCCTCAGCATGACGCTGGGGCTCTGCAAGCAGACTCGGGCACGGTGGGGGGCCGTCTCAAGAATTTCAGCGCGCAGTGGGCTCACTCGCAAGTGGACCCCTGGATCCTGCAGGTAGTATCACAGGGGTACAAATTGGAATTCGAGACGTCTCCCCCTCGCCGGTTCCTGAAGTCTGCTCTACCAACGTCTCCCTCCGACAGGGAGGCAGTATTGGAAGCTATTCACAAGCTGTATTCCCAGCAGGTGATAATCAAGGTACCCCTCCTACAACAGGGAAAGGGGTATTATTCCACGCTGTTTGTGGTACCGAAGCCGGACGGCTCGGTGAGACCAATTTTAAATCTAAAATCTTTGAACACTTACATAAAAAGGTTCAAATTCAAGATGGAGTCACTCAGAGCAGTGATAGCGAACCTGGAAGAAGGGGACTATATGGTATCTCTAGACATCAAAGATGCTTATCTCCATGTCCCAATCTACCCTTCTCACCAAGGGTACCTCAGGTTTGTGATACAAAACTGTCATTATCAGTTTCAGACGCTGCCGTTTGGATTGTCCACGGCACCACGGGTCTTTACCAAGGTAATGGCCGAAATGATGATTCTTCTTCGAAGAAAAGGCGTATTAATTATCCCTTACTTGGACGACCTCCTGATAAGGGCAAGGTCCAGGGAACAGTTAGAGGTCGGAGTAGCACTATCTCAGGTAGTGCTACGTCAGCACGGGTGGATTCTAAATATCCCAAAATCACAGCTGATTCCAACAACACGTCTACTGTTCCTAGGGATGATTCTGGACACAGTCCAGAAAAAGGTGTTTCTCCCGGAGGAGAAGGCCAGGGAGTTATCCGAGTTAGTCAGGAACCTCCTAAAACCAGGACAAGTGTCAGTGCATCAGTGCACGAGAGTCCTGGGAAAAATGGTGGCTTCTTACGAAGCGATTCCATTCGGAAGATTCCATGCAAGAACTTTTCAGTGGGATCTGCTGGACGTCACACAGGGAAGAAATTTCCAGGGCTTGTGGTCAAGCATGGAAACGTCTCTTCACATAAATATCCTAGAGCTAAGGGCCATTTACAATGCCCTAAGTCAAGCAAGGCCTCTGCTTCAGGGTCAACCGGTATTGATCCAGTCGGACAACATCACGGCTGTCGCCCACGTAAACAGATAGGGCGGCACAAGAAGCAGGAGGGCAATGGCAGAAGCTGCAAGGATTCTCCGCTGGGCGGAAAATCATGTGATAGCACTGTCAGCAGTGTTCATTCCGGGAGTGGACAACTGGGAAGCAGACTTCCTCAGCAGACACGACCTCCACCCGGGGGAGTGGGGACTTCATCCAGAAGTCTTCCAAGTGATTGTAAACCGTTGGGAAAAACCAAAGGTGGACATGATGGCGTCCCGTCTCAACAAGAAACTGGACAGATATTGCGCCAGGTCAAGGGACCCTCAGGCAATAGCGGTGGACGCTCTGGTAACTCCGTGGGTGTTCCAGTCGGTATATGTGTTCCCTCCTCTTCCTCTCATACCAAAAGTACTGAGAATCATAAGAAGGAGAGGAGTAAGAACGATACTCGTGGCTCCGGATTGGCCAAGAAGAACTTGGTACCCGGAGCTGCAAGAGATGCTCACGGAGGACCCGTGGCCTCTACCTCTAAGGAAGGACCTGCTCCAGCAGGGACCTTGTCTGTTCCAAGACTTACCGCGGCTGCGTTTGACGGCATGGCGGTTGAACGCCGGATCCTGAAGGAAAAAGGCATTCCAGATGAAGTCATCCCTACCCTGATCAAGGCCAGGAAGGATGTAACTGCAAAACATTATCATCGCATTTGGCGAAAATATGTTGCGTGGTGTGAGGCCAAGAAGGCCCCTACGGAGGAATTTCAACTGGGTCGTTTCCTACATTTCCTGCAAGCAGGATTGTCTATGGGTCTAAAATTAGGATCCATTAAGGTTCAAATTTCGGCCCTGTCGATCTTCTTCCAGAAAGAACTGGCTTCAGTGCCTGAAGTTCAGACGTTTGTCAAAGGGGTACTGCATATACAGCCTCCTTTTGTGCCTCCAGTGGCACCTTGGGATCTCAATGTAGTTTTAGGGTTCCTAAAATCACATTGGTTTGAACCACTTGCCACAGTGGATTTGAAATATCTCACATGGAAAGTGGTAATGCTGTTGGCCCTGGCTTCAGCCAGGCGCGTATCAGAATTGGCGGCTTTATCCTATAAAAGCCCTTACCTGATATTTCATTCGGATAGGGCGGAATTGAGGACTCGTCCTCAATTTCTCCCTAAGGTGGTTTCAGCGTTTCACATGAATCAACCTATTGTGGTACCTGTGGCTACTAGGGACTTGGAGGACTCCAAGTTGCTGGACGTAGTCAGGGCCCTGAAAATATATGTTTCCAGGACGGCTGGAGTCAGAAAATCTGACTCGCTGTTTATACTGTATGCACCCAACAAGCTGGGTGCTCCTGCTTCTAAGCAGACGATTGCTCGTTGGATTTGTAGTACAATTCAACTTGCACATTCTGTGGCAGGCCTGCCACAGCCAAAATCTGTAAAAGCCCATTCCACACGGAAGGTGGGCTCATCTTGGGCGGCTGCCCGAGGGGTCTCGGCTTTACAACTTTGCCGAGCAGCTACTTGGTCAGGGGCAAACACGTTTGCTAAATTCTACAAATTTGATACCCTGGCTGAGGAGGACCTGGAGTTCTCTCATTCGGTGCTGCAGAGTCATCCGCACTCTCCCGCCCGTTTGGGAGCTTTGGTATAATCCCCATGGTCCTTACGGAGTTCCCAGCATCCACTAGGACGTCAGAGAAAATAAGAATTTACTTACCGATAATTCTATTTCTCATAGTCCGTAGTGGATGCTGGGCGCCCATCCCAAGTGCGGATTGTCTGCAATACTTGTATATAGTTATTGTTACAAACAAATCGGGTAGTTTATTGTTGGAAGCCATCTTTTCAGAGGCTCCTACGGTTATCATACTGTTAACTGGGTTCAGATCACGAGTTGTACGGTGTGATTGGTGTGGCTGGTATGAGTCTTACCCGGGATTCAAGATCCTTCCTTATTATGTACGCTCGTCCGGGCACAGTATCTTAACTGAGGCTTGGAGGAGGGTCATAGGGGGAGGAGCCAGTGCACACCAGCTAGTCTAAAGCTTTTACTTTTTGTGCCCAGTCTCCTGCGGAGCCGCTATTCCCCATGGTCCTTACGGAGTTCCCAGCATCCACTACGGACTATGAGAAATAGAATTATCGGTAAGTAAATTCTTATTTTTTAGATTTGTATTTGTTTTTTTTAATCTGAATTTTTATATTTACTCAGTATTTCATGTTGATATATCTGTTTAATTCTTTTTGTCAATTTATGCACCACCACATATATATATTTAATACAGGGGTATCATCTACACCAGCTGTCTGATGGATGCTCATTTAGGACCACAGAAGGTGTATCAGGCATGTAGTACCTATACGGAACAGGGGGAACCATGCCTCTGATAAGTTAATAAGCAGCCCCGCCACCACATCACCCTAAACAGCCCGAGATAGACTTACCCAAACACACGCAGCAGAGTCTCCTCACACACGCACTGGCGTCTGGTGACATCTACTGCGCATGTCTGTACAGCGCACGCGGGCATGTGCAGTACAAAGAAACAGACAGCGCGGAAAACTGAGGCATCGTGGTGACTGCTTGATAACGCAGTCACCGCTATGCGGGGGGAGAGATGATGCATGCTGGCGAAAACAGAAATGGGAGCGCACCCGTAAGGTGCGTACCTCCCAGCCCTACCGCAGCGACCTTTGATACATCACGTCCATTGTCTCTCTTTCTTTCTCCCTCTCTGACACTGCCTTTTTTCTCCCTCTCTCTCTGACACCTTCTCTCCCTCTCTCTCCATAATACTGTCTCTCTCTCCCTGACACTCTCTCTCCATCTCTCTCATCCTGACACTGTCTCTCTCTATTTTACACTCTCTCTCCCCCTGACACTCTCTCTCTCTCCCTCCCGAACATTCATTCTCACTTGCTCCTGTCTCTTCCTCGCTCTCCCCTCTCTTTCCCTGACACTCATTCTCTTTTGCTTCTGTCTCTCTTCCTCTCTCACTCCCTGATACTGCCCCATCTATCTATCTTTCTCTCTCTTTCCCTCCCTCCCTGACACTGTCTGTCTGTCTCTCTCTGACACTGTCTCTGCCTCTTTCCCTGATATTGTCTCTCTTTATTTCTTTCTCTCTCCCTGACAATGTCTCTGTCTCTCTCTGACACCTTCTCTCCCTCTCTCTCCCTAATACTGTCTCTCTCTCCCTGACACTCTCTCTCCCTCTCTCTTGTCCTGACATGGTCTCTCTCTCTCTCTCTCTCTGACACCTTCTCTCCCTCTCTCCCCCAATACTGTCTCTCTCTCCCTGACACTGTCTCTCTCCCCCTGACACTATCTCTCTCTCCATGACACTGTCTCTCTCACCCTCTCTGTTACATTATCTCCCTCTCTCTCCCTGACACACACTATTTCCCTCCCTCACACCCATTCTCTCTCGTTCTCTCTCTCCCTCTTTCTCTCCCTGACATGCTCACTCTCTTTTGTCTCTTTCTCTCTCCTTCCCACCCTGACACTGGCGGGAGGGGGGATTTTTTCTTTTATAATTCGTATGACCTTATAATAAGTTAGTCTAGTGATTTCCCCATAGAGTATTTAGCTAAATAATGTTCTTCTAGTCCCATATAATAATAAATGCCTGTAAAAAAAATCAACAGATTTGTATTTATTAAATCATTAAATATATTCAATATACAATGTAAAAAAGCTACTTCTGTCATTTTTTAACAATTGTTTACTTCATTTTTATTGAACACATAAATATAGCTATATATGTTTTGCTTATAAACAGAGCCATTGTGTGCGCTACAGACTTGATAGATCTTTTATAAATAAAATATAATAATAATAATAATAATGATAATAATAACAACAATAATAATAGCAATAATAATAATGAACAAACAAACTGAGTTTTCCTGAAAGAACATATGCTATATTCAGTAGCAAGATTCCTGTCAACATGCCCAGATTTTAAAATTTGACTCTTTAATGGAAGGAATGCTGCTTGAATGTTAAACCCAGAGCTAAGCATATGCAAATGACATTTTAGTAGAGCAGGCAGTCAGCAGACAGGCTGTCCGGTCTCTGTAATAATAATAATTGTTTCCTCTGGCAAATGTGCTGTGAGTACTTAATGAGAGCAACAGGCTGAACTGGTAGATGGAGCTGGCTGCTTATTGTACGGCCTCACTCTAGCCGGAAACCTTCCAGTGGTGTTTGACACACACATCTAGCTTGTGCTGTTAAAATAAGAGGTATACAAAATGTTCTGTAACATTGGGACAAATGACAACAGGCCAATGGCAGCTTGTTCTCATTCCAGTCTTCAGCTCATCCTGATATCTTTCTCTGCAGTTTTGTAAAAAAGGACAGCAAGAGAGGAATAGAAAGAGTGTAGAAGGGAGACAAAAAAGAGAAAAGAGGAAAGGGAAATTAGTATTCATGCAAGTAGGTTCCATGCAAAAACCCGACCACCAAAGTGTGTGTGTGTATATATATATATATATATATATATATACATATACATATATATATATATATATATATATATATATATATACACATATATCATTAACACTCTGAAAATGGAAGTTAATTGATTGTTTCATATGCAAGAGACAAGAGTGGGAAAACAGTTTGTCATGAACATTTCCTAGAATCCCCTTAGAGAGCATAAATGGTTATTATAAAAAGACTTGCAATGATCCTCTTTACAGAGTAGAGTGATTTACAGTCTTTCCCACGGCAAGAAGTGTTTCATGCTACAGTATATACATGTTGACTGTGCGGCATACTTTTGCAGAATATATGAGAATTTTGGTAACAGGCAGACTTGCACTCCTACTCCCTCCTTTATGAGAATCTATGCTTGCCTCTGCAAGTCAGAGTGTTTTGTGATTGAATGTAAGAACAAATTAATGGAATGCAGATAAAAAGACCTTAACACAATAAAAATGAAGCAGAAACATAGGTATTTAAAACCAGCAGCTAAGTCAATACATCAAACATTATGCATCCTTTAGTTATGGTAATAGTGCAGAACAGGCTTCACAAGATGGGTGAGTCACATACTCTGCAGATGTTGTATGAGTGTAAATGCAGATCTCAACAACAACCACTGAATTGTGAGTTTCTTACTTTGACATTTTGGAATCTGGTTACTCCATGTTCCATCTTTCCTGCATTCAATCTGGAAACTGTCCATCTCCATATTGTCCTAGGTAAACACAATGTTTATCTTATTCATTAAGTAACATCATATTACATTGCTACATACAACCCTTGGTGTCAAAAAAGTATCAGGCACTTCAAAGATTCTGCATTATAGATATCTCAACATTATTTCATAGTCTGCACTCATGGTTATCATAGATGCTACTGAGAATAATCGTGTACCATCATCAGGGGCAATCAATGGTCTTGTGATTCACGGTAAGTGCCCTGTCTCTGATATACCACAATAAATGTGTGATTATAAATATGATCAATTATTTTCCTCACCAATGTGTTGTTTGACTTACATCTATCCTTTTGAGGTGTGACTATGAATAAACCTTACTCACCTTTATAACTCTATACCCAGAGTTGCAGCTAATTACAGCTTGGTCTTTGAAGGTGTACTTTGATTGAGGAGGTTCGATTTTCCCGTTTAGTGGTGCCTGGAGGTCAGGACAGGAAATTCCTAAAAACACATTATGTTCAGAATTCTGTTTGGTACAGAGTTGCAATTTTTAGAATAGAGTGGGTAATTTTAATATCATTTAATAGTAGATAGTAATTAGCAGGTTGTTATTTATGTACTGCACTGTATATCTGAATGTGCATTGAATGACCCATATGACCAACTTAGTGGTTTCAGGGTTTGTGGGTGTTCAGTGGCCCACCTCCGAAGGGGCGGCTGTATCAACTACATTTATTTCAACCTTGGTTGTTCTGCCTACAAAAGTATTATATAAAGTATGTATTGTTTTGGAACAGTGGAGGTGATGGTTGTTCTGGGTCCAGTGTACATGTCTGAGCACTGGAGATGATGGCTGTTCTGGGTCCAGTGTGCATGTCTAAGCACTGGAGGGGATGGCTGCTCTGGGTTCAGTGTGCATGTCTGAGCACTGGAGAGGATGACTGTTCTGGGTCCTGTGTGCATGTGTAAGCACTGAAGGGGATGGCTGTTCTGGGTCCAGTGTACATGTCTAAGCACTGGAGGGGATGGCTGTTCTGGGTCCTGTGTGCATGTCTAAGCACTGGAGGGGATGGCTGTTCTGGGTCCTGTGTGCATGTCTAAGCACTGGAGGGGATGGCTGCTCTGGGTCCAGTGTTCATGTCTGAAAACTGGAGAGGATGGCTGTTCTGGGTCCTGTGTGCATGTCTAAGCACTGAAGGGGATGGCTGTTCTGGGTCCAGTGTGCATGTCTGAGCACTGGAGATGATGGCTGTTCTGGGTCTAGTGTGCATGTGCAAGCACTGGAGGGGATGACTGTTTTGGTTACACTGTGCATGTCTGAACACTGGAGGGGATGACTGTTCTGGGTCCAGTGTGCATGTCAAAGCACTGGAGGGGGTTACCGTTCTGGGTCCATTGTGCATGTTTGTGCACTGGACGGGAGGGCTGTTTTGGGCCCAGTGAGCATGTCTGAGCACTGGAGGGGATGGCTGTTCTGGGTCCGGTGTGCATGTCTAAGCACTGTAGGGGGTGACTGTTCTGGGTCCAGTGTGCATGTCTGAGCTCTGGAGGGGATGGCTGTTCGGGGTCTAGTGTGCATGTCTGAGCACTAGAGATAAGAGCTGTTCTGGGTCTAGTGTGCATGTGCAAGCACTGGAGGGGATGACTGTTTTGGGTACACTGTGCATGTCTGAGCACTGGAGGGGATGACTGTTCTGGGTCCAGTGTGCATGTCTGAGCACTGAAGGGGATGGCTGTTCTGGGTCCAGTGTGCATGTCTGAGTACTGGAGAGGATGGCTGTTCTGGTTCCAGTGTGCATGTCAAAGCACTGGAGGGGGTTACCGTTCTGGGTCCATTGTGCATGTCTGTGCACTGGACGGGGGGGCTGTTTTGGGCCCAGTGAGCATGTCTGAGCACTGGAGGGGATGGCTGTTCTGGGTCCGGTGTGCATGTCTAAGCACTGTAGGGGGTGACTGTTCTGGGTCCAGTATGCATGTCTGAGCTCTGGAGGGGATGGCTGTTCTGGGTCTAGTGTGCATGTCTGAGCACTGAAGGGGGTGACTGTTCTGAGTCCAGTGTGCATGTTCGAGCACTGAAGGGGATGGCTGTTCTGTGTCCAGTGTGCATGTGCATGTCTGAGCACTGGAAGGGATGGCTGTTCTGTGTCCAGTGTGCATGTCTGATCATTGGAGGGGATGGCTGTTCTGGGTCCGGTGTGCATGTCTAAGCACTGTAGGGGGTGACTGTTCTGGGTCCAGTATGCATGTCTGAGCTCTGGAGGGGATGGCTGTTCTGGGTCTAGTGTGCATGTCTGAGCACTGAAGGGGGTGACTGTTCTGGGTCCAGTGTGCATGTTTGAGCACTGAAGGGGATGGCTGTTCTGTGTCCAGTGTGCATGTGCATGTCTGAGCACTGGAAGGGATGGCTGTTCTGTGTCCAGTGTGCATGTCTGATCATTGAGGGGATGGCTGTCCTGGGTCCAGTCTGCATGTCTAAGCACTAAAGGGGATGGCTATTCTGGGTCCAGTGTGCACGTCTGAGCACTGGCGGGGATGGCTGTTCTGTGTCCAGTGTGCATGTCTGATCATTTGAGGGGATGACTGTCCTGGGTCCAGTCTGCATGTCTAAGCACTAAAGGGGATGGCTGTTCTGGGTCCAGTGTGCATGTCTGAGCACTGGAGGGGATTGCTGTTCTGGGTCTAGTGTGCATGTCTGAGCACTGGAGGGAGGTGACTTGTCTGGGTCCAGTATGCATGTCTGAGCACTGGAGTTGATATCTGTACTGGTTCCAGTGTGCATGTCTTAACACTGGAGGGGATAGCTGTTCTGATTCCAGTGTGCATGTCTGAGAACTGGAGGGGATGACTGTTATGTGTCTAGTGTGCATGTCTGAGCACTGGAAGGGATGTCTGTTCTGGATCCAATGTGCATGCCTGATCACTGGAGCGGATGTCTGTTCTGGGTCCAGTGTGCATGTCTGAGCACTGGAAGGGATTGCTGTTCTGGGTCTAGTGTGCATGTCTGAGCACTGGAGGAGGTGACTGTTCTGGGTCCAGTATGCATGTCTGAGCACTGGCGTTATCTGTACTGGTTCCGGTGTGCATGTCTTAACACTGGAGGGGATGGCTGTTCTGGTTCCAGTGTGCATGTTTGAGAACTGGAGGGGATGACTGTTCTGTGTCCAGTGTGCATGTCTGAGCACTGGAAGGGATGTCTGTTCTGGGTCCTGTGTGCATGTGTAAGCACTGAAGGGGATGGCTGTTCTGGGTCCAGTGTACATGTCTGAGCACTGGAGATGATGGCTGTTCTGGGTCCAGTGTGCATGTCTGAGCACTGGAGGGGATGGCTGTTCTGGGTCCAGTGTGCATGTCTGAGTACTGATGAGCCAGTGTATGTGCACTAAGGACCTTATTCAGGTTCAGTTGCAGTTCTGCTAAAATAGCAAAACTGCAACTGGCTGCGATCGCATGCTGGGGGCCGCCTAGACAGGGCAAGGCCGCCAAGCATGCAAATACCCGGCAGCGATTTGCTGATTTGTGGAAGCCCCCCTGCCTCCGCAGCCAGGCTGTGAAGGAAAGCACAGGGGGGCACCAATTTTGGGGTTTGCAGCGACCATGTGTGATGTCCCAAACCTGACCACATTTCCCACGCCACACCCGCCCAATACCGAGACGATGCCTCCGCAATGCCACGTCAGGAAGAGGCATTCGCATAGTGAGATGTGATCAAATCTCCCTGATCCAAGCACGCGCAGTGCATGTCCTGCGTGCGCGCACTACGGCATCCCTGGGGAGAATGTGAACGTAACTCAGATACGTCCCAAGCTGAATCGGGCCCTATAGCCATTGTTGAAATTACTGGGGTGAAAAATTACAGTATTGCCCTGAACATTTGTACTGATTTTAACACTTTTGATATTGGCCACTCTCTTCTCAAATGCTTAATTCCCTAAATCTGCAGGACACTATCATATCCTGGTCATAATTCTACCTACAGTATCTAATCACTGTTTGTTTCCATGAACCCTCTGTGTCCTCTATGAATGCATCTATCTTGTGGCCAAAAGTGGAGAGTATGGGCCTCCTGGACCAGAGTTGCAGGGGTCCTGGAAGAGTCCCTAATATTGGCACATGTAGTGAGAAATCTCACCATCTATAATAGTAATAATACTAAATGGGTTACCTGTGACTGTATAAGACAGCCTCCATCCTCCATTCTCCCCAGAATTGTCACTATGGAAAAGAATCTGAACATTGTTGCTTCCAGTCTCTATTCTTCCTGGTGATTTCTCTCCACATATTGGTCCAAATTCTCTACTTCCAGCTTTGATCTGGCCATACACAACAAAATACAATAGAGATAACAATCATATAAAAAAAACCTATCTATTATATAATCTCCTGTTGCGCTGCAAGAATGCCCTGCCCCCTCCTCTCACAGCTCTCTCTGTCTGTTAGGACAGGACTATTCCCTCCTGTCGGCACCAACCGCAGCCAGCACTGCAATATTTTGTACCCAGCTGATACATTGTGGGACGGTCATGTTTCCACTTCTATAAAAGAAAAATGTGTTTTCTGTGTGTATTAGTTGGCGCAATGTTATTATTATAAAAGAGTGTAGAACATATGGGATATATTTGGTAGTATATTTTTATGACATTTATTATGCTGACATGCATAATGGCGACATGAGAATGTTGACATGGTCATAAAGTCAACATTGACCACATTGGCATTCATCATGTCAATACTGATAAAATATTGACACGATTAGACAAAAAAAGGCGCCCACTCTGCAGTGGTTATGTCACACAGTGGAGCGGCTGCTAACCTAGGGGTCCAGCAACACCCTAGAGGGCAACAATGGTCATGAGTACAGAAAAAATTGGTAGTTCCAAAGCTCCTAGTAATAAAACAATCAAGGGTATATTACCCAAGAAAAAAAAAAGCTCTAATTACTTATAATCATACATTTATTATACAGACACCAAAAACTTTTTCAAATTGTAACAAAACAGAAAGACTAAAAGTAAAAAATAACTGGCAAGGCTCTCGGTACAGTGTATAGCTCTAGGTACAGATGTACATCTGCCAGCTACGTGCACTCCCAGCGTGGCTAGGTGCGCTCACGTCTAACCACGCTGAGCTGTGTCTTTTACCATCCCATTCATAGTGAATGGTGCGCGTGCATGTCTAAGAAACAAGCGCATCTTAGACATGCATGCGGTCACAGCAAACGAGGCACATACATGCCTAGATGTAGCCACGATAAGCGTGGCTACATCTGTATATAAAATTGCATCACAAGACTCCTATGACAGTCGTAAATATTGTGCAAACATTGCAAAAGTCTAGCCGCCTGCGGGAACAACCCGTACAACCACACGTTAAGTGGTTAATCCCTTTGAAGTATGGAGACAAATGCAACTGATATTGTACCTTCAAGAAATCATATGGACATGACGTTTCCGGGTGATCTTCAATGTCAAAGCTGTCATCAAACTGAAGATTGACCACAAATCCTTCCTCCAGCTCAATTCTGTACAGACAGTCGGAGCTCTTTGGATATGGCCTAGGATAATCTGCACTGGAAATGATCCCACTTCTCTGTGTATACAGGTTATCACTGCACTCCACTGTAGTCAAACATTGAATACAATATTGTGATACAAAACACTGCATACAAACAGTGATACAAAATTGCTTTATTAGTATTTAATGGCTATGTGAGGAATTAGAGAATATTTTCATACAACACTCAGAATATTTATCATGCATGTCAATAGCTATGAAGACTTTATGTAATTTTGATGATAAATACAGACTATGATGAGGTATAACTTTTTTTTTTCAATAAAGCATCATTGTTAATTTACCACTAAACCCCACTCTATTACAAATACAGAAGCCATCCAGCATCTTTGGAATATGGGGGTCATTCCGAGTTGTTCGCTCGCAAGCTGCTTTTAGCAGCTTTGCACACGCTAAGCCGCCGCCTACTGGGAGTGAATCTTAGCTTATCAAAATTGCGAAGGAAAGATTAGCAGAATTGCGAATAGACACTTCTTAGCAGTTTCTGAGTAGCTCGAGACTTACTCGGCATCTGCGATCAGTTCAGTCAGTTTCGTTCCTGGTTTAACGTCACAAACACACCCAGCGTTTGGCCAGACACTCCTCCATTTCTCCAGCCACTCCCGCGTTTTTCCCAGAAACGGTAGCGTTTTTTCGCACACACCCATAAAACGTCCAGTTTCCGCCCAGAAACACCCACTTCCTGTCAATCACATTACGATCACCAGAACGAAGAAAAAAATCTCGTAATTCCGTGAGTAAAATACCTAACTGCATAGCAAATTTACTTGGCGCAGTCGCACTGCGGACATTGTGCATGCGCATTAGCGACTAATCGCTCCGTTGCGAGAAAAAAATAACGAGCGAACAACTCGGAATGACCACCATTGTTCTAATGGGAACTTAACTGATACAGGTCAAAGAGCTAAGAATACAGTCATTTGAACTAATGTGACTGACATTGTGATTAAGGGGGTTATTCAAAGTTGTTAGCAAACCAAAAAAGTTAGCAATTGAGTAAACCCCTGTTGCACTGCAGGTGGGGCAGATGTAACATGTGCAGAGAGGATTAGATTTGGGTGGGTTATATTGTTTCTGTGCAGGGTAAATAGTAGCTGCTTCAATTTTACACTGCAGTTTAGAGTTCAGTTTGACACTACACCCAAATCTAACTCTCCCTGCACATGTTATATCTCCCCCCCCCCTGCAGTGCACATGGGCCCTCATTCCGAGTTGTTCGCTCTTTATTTTTCATCGCATCGCAGCGATTTTCCGCAAACTGCGCATGTGCAATGTTCGCACTGCGGCTGCGCCAAGCAAATTTGCTAAGAAGTTTGGTATTTTACTCACGGCATTACAAGGTTTTTTCTTCGTTCTGGTGATCGGAGTGTGATTGACAGGAAGTGGGTGTTTCTGGGCAGAAACTGGCCGTTTTATGGGAGTGTGTGAAAAAACGCTGCCGTTTCTGGGAAAAACGCGGGAGTGGCTGGAGAAACGGGGGAGTGTCTGGGCGAACGCTGGGTGTGTTTGTGACGTCAAACCAGGAACGAAACTGACTGAACTGATCGCAGTGGCAGAGTAAGTGTCGAGCTACTCAGAAACTGCTAAGAAATTTCTATTCGCAATTTTGAGAATCTTTCATTCGCAATTCTGCTAAGCTAAGATTCACTCCCAGTAGGCGGCGGCTTAGAGTGTGCAATGCTGCTAAAAGCAGCTAGGGAGCGAACAACTCGGAATGAGGGCCATGGTTTTGTCAATTGCTTTTTTTGTTTGCTAACAACTCTGAATAACCCCCTAAATCCATCAATCAACAGTCCATTGGTGTAGAGCAAGCCCATGAAAGAGTCAGAGAAGCACCTGCCCTCTAACATGACGACCTGGTGCAGAGACAGACCTCTGAACAATAATGATTTTCATTTGCATGCCTTGCTTCACTTTCTCTTATTCTTATAAAGCAAATACAAAGGAGACAGACAACAATGCAGCATACACTCTAATACAACATATAAATGATATTATGAAGCACCTTTGCAAGTCCTGTTATCTGAGTGAAGAAGATAGCCAAATCTGCAGGAGCAATAGAATCCCCCAATATAATTGTGGCAGTGATGGTCGCACACCATGTCTTCATCACTTCGCTCTGCACATTCATCTACATCTGGGGAAAGATTAACAACTAATCAAAATATTATAATTCAGGGCAGTGTCGGACTGGGGTATGTAGGGCCCACTGGGGAAATGCAGTGATAGGGGCCCATACTTAGGGGTGTGGCCAGCCTACAAAGGGGGTGTCGCCAGCCTCCACAGAGGCTTGAAATACACAATAGTCTTGTACAGTGTAATGCAACATATCTACCATGTATAATACAAGTGCACAGTCTGGAGCCTGATCCCTAGAGGAAGGAGTGGGCACTCAGGCAGTGGGTGGGGCCCACCGGTGGTTTCCCCTGTATCCCTGTGGACCAGTCCGACCCTGATTCAGGGGATCGGTATGAAATACCTCTAATCAAAATCCCGACGGTTGAAATCCCAACAGCAATTGACCGATGGTCAAAATCCTGATAAGGTCAAAATCCCGACATGGACAAAATACCGACAAGGTCAATATACCGACATGTAAAATGCCGACAGGTCAAAATACCGACATGCTGTTTTCATTGTTTTGTGTGTGTGTATGTCGACATAGGTTGACATGGACACCATATAGGTGTACCAACCAAGTCCCCTCGCATGGCTCCGCTCGGGCACAGTGCTTCGCTGCGCTCGCCACACTATCATATTCCCCCTTCAGGTCCACTGGGATGGTAAAGTATGAACAAGTCGGTTTCAATAAAAAAATCGTGAAAAACTCATGTCGGCATTTTGACTTGTCGGCATTTTACATGTCGGTATTTTGACCTTGTCGGCATTTTAAATGTCGGCATTTTGTCCATGTTGGGATTTTGACCTTGTCGGGATTTTGACTGTCGGTCAATTGCTGTTGGGATTTCTACCGTCGGGATTTTGATTGGAGGTAAATTGACTTCATCCCATAATTCAGAATAGACATACACCTGACAAAAGGCATCACATGGCCTATACGTTACTTTTCATGTAAAATAAAATAACAGTGATATTCCCATTAAATACTGTATAAATTGCTATACTAGGGGTCTTTTTATTTATGTTTGTGTGCAATTCTGTGCTATAAACAGATTGTAGAAATAGGTTAAAGCGTATTTATGATAAGAATATGGGTTTTTATCCTGGACAAAGGGGTTATAACTGATTTTTCTTGCAGTCCCTGATTATCCACAGTTTACCACGAGTCCAGAGCCTGCTATGCGCTGTCTGCACAATTAGATGGCATCACTTATTCATAGCAATTGTGGACTCAGCAAAGCCAGAGAGGAGCATGCGTGTGGCGGTGTGCCCACTGGCTGCACATGTGCCTTTTACAGTGGCACTTGGCTGGCAACGTTAGGCTACCAGTGAAGTAGAGAAAACATGGTCAGAATTCAATTACCATGAAAATCTATCTAGTATTTCTCAATTGCAAAATTTGGAAAGATGTCATTTAAAACATGTCCTATCAATTGTTACCTCACCCCCAACTAAATAAATTTTAAAATCAGAAATAAGGTAGCTGGAAAACAGGCACAAGAATTGTCAACAGCACATAGGACACAGAATGCTTGTCCTTATGGAGGTAATTGATATCATTCTTAAGAAATATCTTCTTTAGCCATTTTAAACACTATGGTGGTAATTCTGAGTTGATAGCAGCAGGATTTTTTTTAGCAGTTGGGCAAAACCATGTGCACTGCAGGGGAGGCAGATATAACATGTGCAGAGAGAGTTAGATTTGGGTGGGTTATTTTCATACTTGCCTACCTGACCCTCTCCATGAGGGAGAAAATGCTCTGTTCCTGGACTTTCCTGGTAATGTATGATTGCCATCACCTGTGGTGAGCTAGTTAATTGATAAGAAAGGTGTTTCACCACAGGTGATGGCAATCATACATTACCAGGAAAGTCCAGGAACAGAGCATTTTCTCCCTCATGGAGAGGGTCAGGTAGGCAAGTATGGTTATTTTGTTTCTGTGCAGGGTAAATACTGGCTGCTTTATTTTTACACTGCAATTTAGATTGCAGATTGAACACACCACACCCAAATCTAACTCTCTCTGCACATGTTATATCTGCCTCCCCTGCAGTGCACATGGTTTTGCCCAACTGCTAAAAAAAATCCTGCTGCGATCAACTCAGAATTACCCCCTATATCATTTTATTGAATTTAATGGGCAATATTCAATTATTATATTGCGCCTGATCTCCCATCTAAAGTGACGGGAGATTGCAGGGCGATATTCAGTTGTCCCCCGTTTTTGCTCATATTGCGCCCATAGCAGCTGGGTTTAGGCACGTAAAGTGGCTAAACCAAAAGAAACTATTTGGAGTGACACGAAAAGTCACATTTGGGTTACAAAATGGGTCACTTTTTGTGCATTTCAGCTCGCCACCTCCGGGTGTAGCGAGCTGAAATGATGATATCGCGCCCGTCGGCAGAAACATTTTAATAACTGCCAGTGGGCACGATAGCGGGGGAAACATTTTAATTCCGCCCATTGGAGGCATTTATGAGTATGATCAATAATCTCTATGATGATAGACCTTCTAACCATGTTTGACATGTGGTGGACTACAGTACTATACCAGGGGATCTGGGCTCCCATGGAAAAGTATAAAACGTGACTAGCTAAAACATCCTGCGGTGCATAATGTGTGCTGTCCTTTTTTGCCAGAACATTATGGAGGCTTTATGAAAGTGATCAGGGGCGTAGCCAGAACTTTGTGGGCCCCATAGCAACATTTTGAAGGGGCCCCCCATCCCAATGCTTCTAACGAGACACTTCTCTGCAGCAGTTGTTCATTTTATGCCCTATAATAGTGCCCTAGTTCATTTTCTGAACCATAGTAGAGCCTTATTTAATGTTATGCCCCATAGTAGTGCCCTAGTTTCTTTTATGAATCGCAGTAGTGCTTAAGTTCACCCTATGTCACATTTCAGAGCTGCCAGTGCACATTATGCCGCACAGTACCCCCAATTCCCATTATGATATATAGTGCTCCCCGTTCATATTGTGCCTCATTACAGTGCCCCGGTTCATATTATATAACATTAAAATGCCCTCCAGTTCATTTTATATCAAACTACAATGAGCAGGTCCAGGGGCATACCTATATATTGCAGGCACCAAGGAAAAAGTTTGAAAGGACCCCTACGTACCACGCAATGGCGAGAAATGTATATAACACATGTAACTGTGACGGGGAAGGTGGGCCCCATAGCAGCTGCACTGCCTGCACCTATCGTAGCTACGACCTTGAAATGGATTCGAGTCAGGAGTATACAGAGCAAAAGGCAAGACTGGTGCAAATTGTGGAAAGTCTTTCCCTGCTTTGGGTGTTATGTGGGTGTCTGGTCAGCGTCCACTGCACTTGGCAAGTGTCATCCAGGCCAAACAGTAGTTATGGCTTGGTGGACATAGTTAACTGAACAGGAGGTATAAATCTCTTGATTTGCCTACAGTTTACAGTGCCAACCTGTACGGCTCTGGTGGACACAGTTAACTAAACAGGCGGTATAATTCTCTTGATTTACATACAATTGACTTTTATGAGCCTCTAAAAACATGAATAATATAGTATATCTTCATATAGAACAATATTTAAATATTAGTTCTATATCATGCCTATCCATCAAATAATGTACTAGATAAAAATATACAATTTTATCTAAATAGGAACTTGCTAAATATACCATAATCATATTTACCGATTTATTTAGCAGGTACTTGCTAAATAATATATCATTAATTATTATTAGATTATCAACTTCAAATTCAGACAGGAGAAAACATACCAACTGCACTATAATGAGCATCAAATCCTGTGTAACGTTCTTCATTGGAGAAATCTGACCTGAAGGTTAGGCTCAGAAAATTCCCAGGGGACACAATCACCTGCTTCCCTGGAGCCTGCTCTGTGTCAGTACTTTCTCTTCCACAGAAAACAGCCAAAACTTGTTCATCGGTCTCCACCTGGAATCCAAATAATAGCAAACACTCAGAGCATTCTGCTGATCCACAGTTCAATCCCAAGCATGGATACAATACAAGATGGCAAATACAGTATCAGGTTTACAGTCATATTTGAATGACATATGATTTTAAAAGTATTTTAAGGGGTTCGGTATGAAATACCGGTGGTCGGAATTACTCACAAATTTAAAAGCTATAGTATCTGATTTTGTAAACTGAGCTCCTACTGTGATTAACTGCTTCAAAACAATACAGTATGTATGTTTTATACAAAACATGTAACATTGAAAAAAACAGTTGGGAGTAAACCTAAAAAGCAAGTACCTTTGCACCTTGGCAAAAACATGTAACAATGCAGGTGGGGCAGATTAAATAAGTGATGAAAGATTTAGAGTTGGGAGGGATGTGTCCAAACCCAAATTTAAATTGAGGTGTAAAAATAAAGCTGTCCAGCATGTGTGGGCGACATGCAAAAGCAGCCAGTATTTACACTGCATGCAGAATTTTTTTATACATAAATAAAAAATAATAATAAAATTTATTTGCACCCCTTGCACTGCACCATGGTTTGTTCATGTGCAAACGAACTTGTTCCTTTTTTATTTTCTTTGCTCCCATCTCAGAAAAAGGCCCATATAGAGTGCATTATGCACAAGCAAAACCAGGGGCAAACCTAGGATTTTTAGAGGGGGGTTCCAAATGCCTGACTTTAGAGCGAATGTGGCCACCCCAGGAAGAGGGCATGATTATCACTTAACAATCTATAGTCTGCTCCATGCAAAGTTCAGAGCACCCACCCGTCAGTTTCATGGGGGTTGCTAAATTGTGAAATTTACCAAATTTTGAAGCTTGACTCCAGTAGCTAATGCCGTCTTCAGATGGCGTTAGCCATTAAAGCCTATGGACTAAATTGATACTTGCCTACCTTAGAATTTTCGCTCCAGAAGAAATCCAGAGAGGAGATGCAGGTGGGAGGTGAGGAGGAGGGGCTAATTGTGTCATTAGACTCCGCCCCTCACTGCAAAATTGTCATTATTGGTGCAAATTTGCCTAGGGGCAGGGACAAAATGAGGCATTTTCATTGAGACATGTCACCAAGCCCTGCACCCCTCTGGACATCGGAAGTCTCTATACCCCATTCTGCCCACTTCACTAGGAAGTGGGCAGGATGCGGGAAGGTTGCCCACTCTTCCAGGGCTGCAGGGGACTACCCGGGAGTGTAGGCAATTAAGGGAGCAATCGCCGGCTGCGAATAGTTACAGCCCAGCATGACATGCAGCAAGCCATGTTGCAGCATGCTGCATCCCTGCAAAGATGAGCATGGCTACATTTGTACACAATACTATCGGAGCCCCTGCCCTGCATGTGATTGATGGTAAACTATTACTGGTGTGATATGCAGTCTCATATGCATGCTGTATGTCCATGTAGAACCTGCTGTTTCCAGGGAGAAAAATGTAAAACTATAATGATACTAAGCAAACATCACCAACTGATATAGAGAGACCCCTGTCTAGCATATTGGGGAGGAAGTAAATAAGGAAAGAAAATACAAGTGTAAAATAAAGTGTTGTTGAATCAGAAAGACCTCCAAGACCCTTAACACAGTGTGATTCAACTGGACTGTTGTGTTCCATTATAGTCCAGGCACTTAATAAGAAAAAAACAAACAAGCAAACAGAAAATATCCACATAAAGAGTAAGTCCACTGAAACATTACAAGTGCCCATCGGTGAATGAATGTGACCAGAGAGTAAGGTGGTCTTACCTCAGGTTTTAGCCAGGCATGCTTAAAATGCCGGCTGTCGGAATTCCGGTGTTCAGGAGACTGACGCCGGAATCCTGACAGCTGGTGAAATACCGACTGCCGAAATCCCTCCCGCCGACCGAAATACCCACTCTGTTGGTGGGTCCATGCCACCAATCGAATGGGAATAGAACCTGTGGTGAGCGGAGCAAGCCACCGGGCCCGAAGTGTGGCGAGCGCAGCGAGCCCACAAGGGGACTTGCTGCCGGGATTCCGGGCAGATGGGGTGCCACTGTCAGTATACTGACAGCCGCCATCCCGTCTGCCAGTAAATCATAACTGACCCCATGGCCAATGTGGAAAATGCTTGTGATTTCTTGGCAGCTTTGGTAGCATTACATTCACATTTTTTTATGAATAAAGAGTTAAGTACAAAGTATATACACCAGTTCATGCTGTTCTATTCCTGGTAAAAAGTCAACCTCCAGGTCATTGTCACTTGCTGTAAACACTCTGAGATAAAACGTTCAACTCTTGATCAAATCCCAGCACCGCTCAGTAAGTCAGCAGTATACACCGACTGAAATTTTCATTAACATCATTATAGATCCAAGCCTTGCTTGCAGCAGTTCATACGCATAATCTGCAGTGAATATAGTAACCTCTGCGTTACAGGCAATGCTGACATTCGATGGTGAATAAGTACAGAAAGGGCATTTACCAGAGCCCCTTGTTCTAAATTGTCCGGCATGAAGCCATTCTCTACATTCTCTTGTGATTTTCCACATACAGTTTACTGTCTGTTAACTATATGATAACTAATGATATAATATGAATTATACACATGGTCTAGGCATTATAAAATGCTAGCTTACTTTTAAAATCCCGCCCCCCCCCCCCCCCCCCGAGTACAGCACTGCAAAGAAAGGCACACATGTTACGTGCTCACACATTCACCACTGGTCTGCCCTAAGGCAGAGAAAGCTGTGTGGGGGCCGGCAGTGTGATCAAGTCTGTGTGTCCGAAGGACAAAAAAAAAATGAAAAGAAAAGAAAAAAACCATACTTACCTACAGTACCTAGGGACCGGTGATCGGTGCTCTGGTGCGGGCTGATGGTCATCGAGTATGAGGCTCTGGTGCGGGCTGCCAGTCATCGAGTATGAGGCCATACCGATGACAGTGGCATTATTACTTCTTTCTTTCTGCTTCTGATTCCTCTCCCTATGCAACCAAGCATCTGACTTGCCTTCCTCATTGCTTTGTTACATTGCTTACCTGCCTTTAAGTCAGACAGTGTGGTATATTTGTGCCATGTTTGAACTGCTATGGAATCCATACCTCCTGACTGTCTCTATTTTAACAGGGCAGTCTCATTATTTGGACACTGTCTCGCTGTCCCTCCCACAGGCCGCAGGGCCCGGGAATTGGGGGGGGGGGGGGGTACAGGTGGAGAGCCTGTGATCACAGCTGCTCTGCACAGCAAAGCAGCTGATGATCTCTGAATAGATGCTGTGTTACAGTGCCGTGAGCTTGGGGGCTTGCCAGATGCTGTGAGAGCACTGAGCATGGCCCCAAAATGATTGAAATGAGGGCCCTGGCGCAAGACCCTGCCCCTTCTTGATTTAAGTCTCTTTTTTGGAAGTATCCTAAGTCATAGAACGTCAAAGTTGGGAGGTATGGGAATCAGTGATTGAGCTTAACAGTGTAAACAGTGTAAGCCATTTTAAGAGAGAATCATAAACTTATTAAAGAACACTTTGGGGTTGAGCTATTGATACTGTGAAGTGTTGAAGATAATTGTGCTATTGAAATTGGAACTGTGTTTATTCCACCTTATCATTTGTAAACTAAAGCTATTGTTTCTCTGGAATAAGGAATACCAGCACTAAATACCAATCCTATTACTATTGTCTATTGTGGATTACAAATACTGTACATGCATGTTATAGCATATCTCCCAACATTTGGGTTTTAGAAATAAGGACTCTGTGTGTGCAACCCCCATAGTCACACTCCACTGTAAAGATATGGTGCATACAGCATCTATTAACCCAAGAGAACTACGGTATAGTACTACACAACCTATTGCAAATTATAAAACTATGCCAGATCTTGTAAGACTGCTGTAGGGTTAAGAATAGGTGGAGTATAGTGTTTGGCTTCATAATGCACACAGTATTTTGCCAGTGGTGTTAAATCTGGAACCTGAGCCGAATATTGGTCACACATTTCATTTAAATGGTCAAACATTTTGAATAATGGCCAATGAACTTCTTGAGGGTTAATTTGTTGAACATTACTCATTGGGGGTCATTCCGAGTTGATCGCTCGCTAGCAGTTTTTAGCAGCCGTGCAAATGCTTTTTTTCACAGAGCGCCGGCAAAAATGTTTTGTGTAGTTTCAGAGTAGCTCAAAACCTACTCAGCGCCTGCGATCACTTCAGACTATTCAGTTCCGGATTTGATGTCACACACCCGCCCAGCGACTGTGTCATGTCAATCACTCTGCGGCAACCAGTGCGACTGAAATGCATCGCTAGACCTTTTGCAAAACTGCATCGTTTGTTGTGCCTGTATGTCACGCATGCGCATTGCGCCGTATACGCATGTGCAGAACTGCCATTTTTTAGCCTGATCGTTGCGCTGCGAACAAATGCAGCTAGCGATCAACTCGGAATGACCACCATTGTCATGGTGAAAATCCCCAGTGGTGTTATATGAATGTAAATGAAAAAGAGGTCCAATCATTACTTGATTCGGAATTATGACTAGAATAATCCAATCCCTTGTAACTCATAAAGTTAAACATTCAATAATTATGGGAATGAAACATAAATGAGGACAATAAAGATTACTGTATTGTTGAGGTTACCATGGTTACTACTTAGTATTCTGTCAATTATTTGTGGTTCACTAAATGTTGAATAAAGTGGTGCTAAGATATTTTTGATATTTCTTTGATTTGAGGGTATTTATCAATTTTGAGTTCAGTTGTAATGATTTTGAATGTATAGTTGCTTTATCTAACATACATACTAATATAAGGGAGATCACAGTGGAAATGTTAAATCTAAGGGGGTCATTCAGATCTGATCAATGCTGTGCGTTTTCACACAGCAGGCGATCACGTCATAACTGCGTATGCATATGTCCGCAATGCACACGTGCATCGGACAACAAGAAAAGGCATCGCCGGTCAGCGACGGGAAAACTCCAATCGCACGGGCGTTTGCTAAATGTGGTTGACAGGAAGATTTGTGGGTGGCAACTGAGCGCTTACAGGGAGTGTCTGGAAAAATGCAGGCAAGTCCAAGTGTTTTCAGGGAGGGTGTCTGACGTCAGCTCCGGCCCCGACCAGCCTGTTGTGATCGCACTGAAAGAGTAAGTCCTGGGCTGCTCAGAGACTGTACAAAGTGGATTTTAGCAGCTCGGTGTACACATAGGAGCGCACACCTGCACGGCGAATATACACTCCCCCTGGAGGCCACGACTATCTGAGCGCAGGACAACAAAATTAACAGCCCAGTAATCAGGTCTGAATGACCCCCAAGTCCCTAGGCCTACTGCATGTTTTATTGGGTAGGAACCAAAGGATAATATTAATTCTGGGGCTAATGAGCTACACTGAGTACTACATGATTTAGATGGCAGCCTTGTTAATTTGAGAATTTAGTGGCATTATCCCAATTTTGTGGTTAAAGGCAACTTTCAGGCCACAAATTGCATTCCTAGTAATCCAGACTCACCTTTCTTTATTTTGAAATGTGCAGTAACCTCTTGTATCATATAGACATACAGCTGGGTCTCCATGCCTTCTGTAATGCAGGGTTAAAACTGGCTCACAGCAGTCACAGGTTATAGGAACACTTAGTTGTGAAAAAACAGGAGAATGAGTTCTAAAGAGGTTTTATTATCTAGAACTTATGGCTTCTATAAATAACTAGAGATGAGCGCCGGAAATTTTTCGGGTTTTGTGTTTTGGTTTTGGGTTCGGTTCCGCGGCCGTGTTTTGGGTTCGACCGCGTTTTGGCAAAGCCTCACCTAATTTTTTTTGTCGGATTCGGGTGTGTTTTGGATTTGGGTGTTTTTTTCAAAAAACCCTAAAAAACTGCTTAAATCATAGAATTTGGGGGTCATTTTGATCCCAAAGTATTATTAACCTCAAAAACCATAATTTCCACTCATTTTCAGTCTATTCTGAATACCTCACACCTCACAATATTATTTTTAGTCCTAAAATTTGCACCGAGGTCGCTGTGTGAGTAAGATAAGCGACCCTAGTGGCCGACACAAACACCGGGCCCATCTAGGAGTGGCACTGCAGTGTCACGCAGGATGTCCCTTCCAAAAAACCCTCCCCAAACAGCACATGACGCAAAGAAAAAAAGAGGCGCAATGAGGTAGCTGTGTGAGTAAGATAAGCGACCCTAGTGGCCGACACAAACACCGGGCCCATCTAGGAGTGGCACTGCAGTGTCACGCAGGATGTCCCTTCCAAAAAACCCTCCCCAAACAGCACATGACGCAAAGAAAAAAAGAGGCGCAATGAGGTAGCTGACTGTGTGAGTAAGATAAGCGACCCTAGTGGCCGACACAAACACCGGGCCCATCTAGGAGTGGCACTGCAGTGTCACGCAGGATGTCCCTTCCAAAAAACCCTCCCCAAACAGCACATGACGCAAAGAAAAAAGAGGCGCAATGAGGTAGCTGACTGTGTGAGTAAGATAAGCGACCCTAGTGGCCGACACAAACACCGGGCCCATCTAGGAGTGGCACTGCAGTGTCACGCAGGATGGCCCTTCCAAAAAACCCTCCCCAAACAGCACATGACGCAAAGAAAAATAAAAGAAAAAAGAGGTGCAAGATGGAATTGTCCTTGGGCCCTCCCACCCACCCTTATGTTGTATAAACAAAACAGGACATGCACACTTTAACCAACCCATCATTTCAGTGACAGGGTCTGCCACACGACTGTGACTGATATGACGGGTTGGTTTGGACCCCCCCCAAAAAAGAAGCAATTAATCTCTCCTTGCACAAACTGGCTCTACAGAGGCAAGATGTCCACCTCATCATCATCCTCCGATATATCACCGTGTACATCCCCCTCCTCACAGATTATCAATTCGTCCCCACTGGAATCCACCATCTCAGCTCCCTGTGTACTTTGTGGAGGCAATTGCTGCTGGTCAATGTCTCCGCGGAGGAATTGATTATTTTTTTTTGCAAATAGTTTTTATTGAAGTTTCGAAATGATCATAAGAGAAGAAAAAACAAAACATAACAAAACAAAAGAAGACAGGAAGTTGCAAAAACATTTCTATATCATCTAGTACCATCAGAGAAACATCCTCTGGTGAAATTCAGTACCACGTAAAACAGAAAGACTCGTGAAGAGGGATATCCCTCATCCCCATATGCGTCTCGTCTCCAAAGAAAGAAATATAAACAAGGCATAAAGGAGTATGGTCAAATACATTTTGTGGATTACAACTTCTTGAAGCAAAAGAGAAGGAGTAGAAGTAGGAGAGGGAAGAAGGGTTGCGGGAGGTAGGGAGAAAAAGACAAGAATTAGGAGTAGTGTTACTCTCAATGTAGAGGAGTAAAAGGAAGGGAAGCGTAGAGAGACAAGGTTTGGGAAAGGGGGGGGGGGGGCTCTCCTCCTATCCTAAGGAGCTTTAGCCGTAATTTATATCATATAACTGCTGTAGGCATGGCGGATGGGTTTCTCTTAAAGAGAGGATTTGTGATGTGTTGTGGTTTTGTATTCCAGCCATGGGCTCCAAGTAGCTATGAAGGAAGTGTTTCTCATTTCCAAAGATAGTATAAGGTCTTCCATTGCCATATAGTGATCTAAGCGGGCCGTCCATTCACTCATAGTGGGGGGCACCGTTGATTTCCAGTGGACTGGAATCACTGCCTTAGAGGCGCTCAAGATATGGCGAAGTAGTGATTTCTTAAGCTGGTGTCTAGGTATACGCGTGTGATTTAATAACCAAAAACCCGGGCATAAGGGTAAGTCTTCCCCAAGGATAATGCTAGCTGTCTCCACCACCTTGCGCCAAAATGGTTGCAAAAGCGAGCATTCCCACCATATGTGTAGTGGGGTACCTAATGCGGTCCCGCATCTCCAGCACGTGTTGGGTACTCCAGGATAAATTTTTGCAAGGACATTTGGGCATCTATACCACCTTGTAAGTACCTTGTAGTGAGTTTCTAAGACTAGCACATTTGTAGTTAATGAGAAGGTATTTTTATAAACACCCTCCCAATCATCTGTGGTCACCAAACCCCCCAAGTCTAGCTCCCAGTCCCTGGCAAATTTTGGTTGGGAAGAAAATCTATGGTTCAAGATCCATTTGTAGAACGTAGAGAGAGTGTGTCTAGGGTATGTGTGGGAGAGGCACATCTGTTCAAATAGAGTCAGTGCTCGTATACCCTTTCCAGAAGAGCAAAAAGTCTGTAAATAATGTTTAATTTGGAGATATCTCCAGATTTCCTTGTTGGGTAAATTCCATTTATTTTGCAGTTCGGGAAAAGGTATTATACCAGATGAGTCCAGCAGTTGGTTAGTTCTCAGGATGCCCCTTTCCTGCCACAGATAAAACGACAGGGAGTGACACCCTGGGGGGAACTCTGGATTCCCAAATAACGGTGAGAGTGGGGAGGGGTGTGTTGAAAGATGCGGGAGGGAGCGTAAAAGGCGCCAGCACGAAAAGATGGGGCCGGCTAGTGGGTGCAATACCTGGGGGACCTTAGAAAGCCAGGGGGAGTTCTGGTTAAGAGAGGGGAGAGAGGCCAGTTCAATGTCTACCCATTGTTTCCTGTGGAGTTCTCTACTCCACTCCATGACCCTCGTAAGGAGTACTGCATGGTAGTAGGATAGAAAGTGGGGGAGTTGAAGGCCTCCTTGATGTTTTCGTCTAAATAGGATCTCATGCTTAAATCGGGGTTTACGTCCCGCCCAAATGTAGTCTCTGATCTTTCGTTGTAGTAAGAGAAACCATGGTCGAGGGATAGTGACCGGCAGAGTTTGTAGTAGATAAAGAATTCTGGGCAAAATATTCATTTTGATAACCGCTATTCTCCCTATCCATGAGATTTTTTTCCCACCCCATTTGGAGAGGTCAGATTGAAGTTTTGATAGTAATGGGGGGAAATTTAATTGGTAAATCTGTGAAACATCCCTGTGTAGGATTACTCCTAGATATTTTAATTGTGTTGGGTGCCATGCAAAGGGCGAGATAGATTGTAGTACTTGGAGGCTGGTCTGGTCTAGTGTTAAATTCATTGCTGTAGATTTTGACAAATTAATTTTAAAATTGGAGAGAGTGCCAAAACGCTTGAACTCTTTAAGAAGGTTGGGTATAGAGGTCAAAGGATTAGAAATCACTGCAAGAAGGTCATCTGCAAACAGGGCAAGCTTGTACTCCTTCGTCCCCACCTGTAGCCCTGTGATGTCAACATTCTGGCGGATGGCCCTCGCCAGGGTCTCCATACATAGCACAAAAATAAGTGGTGACAGAGGACACCCCTGGCGAGTGCCATTGCGTATCTGGAACGGGTCTGATAATTCACCATTGATACGAACGCGAGCAGCGGGGCCGGAGTACAGGGCCCTAATTCTCTGGAGGCCTACCCTGCCCATGCCCATGTGCTCCAACACCCCCAGCAGGAAATCCCAGTCCACTCTGTCAAACGCTTTTTCTGCGTCTGTTGAGAGGAGAATGGAGGGGGATTTACAAGTTGATGCGTAATAAATTAAATCCAGCACCTTCGTGGTGTTGTCCCTGGCCTCGCGGCCCGGAACGAAACCCACCTGGTCCGAGTGTATTAATTTTGGGAGTAAGAGTTTTAATCGATTCGCCATTAATTTGGCGAAAAGCTTCAGGTCCACATTTAGCAGGGAAATGGGTCTATAGCTGGAACATTGTGACGGGTCTTTGCCCTCCTTATGAATCACTGTGATATGTGCTAACATAGACTGGGGGGAGAAGAGGGACTGGTCTGAAACCTGATTAAAGGCTCTAAGCATCAGAGGTAGCAAAACATCCCCAAATGTCTTATAATATGCTAAAGAGAAGCCGTCAGGGCCCGGACTCCTGCCATTCGGGGTGGCTTTGACAGCCTCTTCAAGCTCTGCCAGAGTATAGGGGTTCTCAAGTGACTCAACTTCTTCAAGTGTAAGAGTGGGGAAGTTAATTTCACGTAAAATCTCTGCAATAGAGGCCTTTCGGGAGAGGTCAGATTCTGCCTCCGTGGGGCCTCTTAGATTGTATAACTGGGTGTAATAGTGTCGGAAGGCTGCTGCTATCTCAGTCATGGTGTGTTGTGTTGTTCCCGTATGCGTTTTTACTTTAGGTATAAACGCTGCCGCGCGCTGGGCCTGGAGAGCCCGCGCCAGCAGCTTCCCAGGCTTGTTCCCCCACAGAAAATAACGACTACGGCATTTCCTAGCTTCTAACTTCAATTTGTGGGACATAAGCGAGTCCAATTCCTTCCGCGCCTTTAGTAGTGATTGTAGGTTGTCATCAGACATGTTAGATTTATGGAGAAGTTCTAAGGCTTGAATTTTTTGTACCAAGGCCTCCCGTGCCGCCATATGTTGTCTTTTCCTATGGGCGCCCAGTTGAATAAGTTTTCCCCTTATTACACATTTATGGGCCTCCCAAACTACCACTTTGGAGATTCCCTCTGTGTCATTAACTTCGATATAGTTGGCTATAGCCTCTCTGATCTGCTGCTGGCAACCGGGATCCTGGATGACCATCTCGTTTAGTCTCCACGTGTAGGAGTTCGGGCGGGCAGGGGACAGACGTATCCCCAAAGAGACAGGAGCATGGTCTGTCCAGGACATGTTGCCCACAGCAGATGCCTCAGCCAGGTGCAAAAATCTATGCGGGATAAATAAGTAGTCAATCCTAGTGTAAGTATTGTGAGGGTGTGAATAAAAGGTAAAATCTCGAGTGGAGGGGTGTTGTATCCTCCAGACATCTATGAGTTGAAAGTTATGTAGTATCCTCCTAACTCTACGGTGCAATTTGTCCGAATACCTAGGGGAGGGGTTGGAGGAGTCTAGTCTGGGTTCCAATGACCAGTTTAAATCCCCGCCAAAGAGCAGGACCCCATTAATGTGTGGTTGGGCTTGTGTGAGAACTCTTTCCAAGAAGCCCGGCTGTATCTTGTTGGGGGCATAAACATTAAGAAAGGTAAAGGCTCTATTGGCGATAGTGCAGTTTATAAGGAGAGCCCTGCCAGGGACAAGTTTATGGCAAACAACGTCTGCCAGGGCGACATGTCTGGCAAATAGGATCGCTACCCCCAGAGTCTTACCCTCCACGTTATTTGAGAAATACCCTGTAGGGAAGTCTCGATTCCCGAGAGAGGGGGCCACCCCTTCTTTAAAGTGGGTTTCTTGCACAAAGGCAACGTCTGCTTTCTCGGCTTTCAATTCTCGTAAGGCCCTTGACCTCTTCTCAGGAATGTTGAGTCCCCGGGCATTAATAGAAACTACTTTTAGTAACGCCATTTACCTGTTCCAAAAAGAAATAGTAAGTCTGGTCTGACACCGGTCCCATCGGCATAGGGTAGGGCTTGGGCGTTGGAGTGCCTAGGTAGTTTTGGGAAGGAGGAGAGAACCTGAAGAAGAGAAGGGGAGAAAGTAGCGGACAGAGGAAGAACAATAGAACAGAAAAGCGAAACAATATAGAACATTTGAACAAATGAAAACATAACACCGCTCCTGGTGAAACGAACGACGGGGACAATGTTCCCGTCGATCGTACCAGGACCAAACATTGCGGTGTAAGTGGGGTAACAAGGGAGGGACGGATCGGCCCTCCAACACGGACTGTGTCAGTGTAACATAATTAACGACCACGATAATATGAACATTGCATGTCGCAACAATAAGGGCAATACTGTAACCGAACTATGGTAATGCAGTCAAGACCGTGACAAAGTTGCTTCTGTCTCCCTCTATTCGGGGAACTGAGTGGCCATGTCTCTCGGGCATGATGTGACTATCAAACATAGAGACGGTGACCCGGGAGGCATCGTGTCCCTCAACCTCAGGGTGCCTCAAGGGAGGGAGTCTTTCTGTAGGAGCCGTGGTCCCTCCCGCAGTGACTCGACATATTGAAGCAGTCCTCTTTATTCCAATCAAACGTGGGTAGTGAGAGAAAGATGCCACTCCAAAGGTGGGGTGATTAGGTTTTCGTAGCCGAGTAGGATGATGAAGATGACGGGGACGGAAGGGAGCGGTTCCGTTTCTGTGCTGCTGAGGGGGATCCCACGGTTTGGAAAGGCATATCAGCCTGGGGCGGTTGGGGGGGGCGAATCCTCGAGCCTACGGATTGCCAATCGGGGACCAGTACTGGGTCAATAGATAGGGTGGAGCAGAAGGGGGTTACATCCTCAGGGGTCCTGATCGTTGCAGACCGGCCATCATTAGTTGCTGTGATGCTGAAGGGAAATCCCCATCTGTATTTGATGTTGTTTTTGCGAAGGGCATCTGTTAGTGGTTTTAATTGACGTCTAGACTGTAGGGTGTGACCAGAAAGGTCCTGGAAGACCTGAATAGGTGAGCCGTTGAAGTCTAGGTCACCGGCGTTACGAAGTTTCCTGATTATTTCTTCTTTTTGGCTGTAGTAGTGTAGACGGCAAATAATGTCTCTTGGACGGTCGGACTGCAAGCCTCTGGGGCGCAGTGCTCTGTGTGCCCTGTCGAAGATGATGGGGTCGTTCGGGTCGGTTTCCAGGACTGCACCAAAGATCTTATTCAGGGCATCCGGGATGCTTTGCTGTGGTATGTCTTCAGGGATGCCCCTCACCCGCAGGTTGTTTCTACGACCCCTGTTGTCTATATCATCAAGATGGTCGTGCAACTTCTGAATCTCCTCCGCTTGAAGTCTGATAGTATCCACCAATGCGTGTTGAAAAGCGTTGGAGTCCTCTCCCCTGGTCTCCAATATTTCAATGCGAGAGCCCAGCTGAGTCAGTTCCGACCGGAGTGAGGACACCTCAGAGTGGACCACATCCCGCAGTTTACTCTCCAAAGATGTAAAGTCCGCTTTAGTGGGCAGAGTCTGCAGGAGGGCGAGTACCTTCTGCATGTCCTGCTGTCCAGCGGGGCTTCTATCTGGTGTAATCACCCTGGGTTCACCTTGCTTCTCCAACCTCTCAGCATGTGCCGGAGAGGAAGGCGTCGATGGAGTCGCCATATCTGTATCTTTCCGGAGATTGAGAAACCTTCTTAAATCTGTGCGGGGGGTGACGTCAGACTGGCAAGCAGGGGTTTTTACTCCCCTACGTCTCCTGCGGCTCATGGGTGGCAGGAAGGGGGTTTGGGCGTCGGAGCCTGCACGGCCAGTACTGGAGCAGGGGTGTCGGGCGACCCAGTACTTCAGGTCATACCTTGATTACTCCCCCGGACCCGTA
The DNA here is from genome assembly GCF_028390025.1 of Pseudophryne corroboree. Taxonomy (NCBI): domain Eukaryota; kingdom Metazoa; phylum Chordata; class Amphibia; order Anura; family Myobatrachidae; genus Pseudophryne; species Pseudophryne corroboree. Next base: position 353,610,060 of record NC_086447.1, on the reverse strand, counting down.
TCCCAGGGCTTGGGGCTGATATTCACAAATCCCTATGTCGCCACCTTGTAGAAGAGAGTGTCATATGCAGTGGTGAGTGCGTTCGGTAAGTCGCTTAATTACAGACATACCTGGGTGGATGCGTTATCATGTCGGACCTAGCGAGAGACTGCAGAGTCCGCAAGACAGATCTGTGGTCGTTTGGGTGATAGAACGTGTCAGAAGGCGTCAGCCGGCCTCCCTCGAGACGGCCCTACATGGCGGCAGGAGGAGGCATCTATTTCCTTTTGAGTGGAGACTTGCTGATCGCACTGCGGTGAATTTTCATAGGCAAGGTGCTTTGTTATAATACAGACAAGTATAACAATAGGAGAGGTGAGATGAGATGTGACAAGGATCCACAAGGGGGAGCCTCTCTTCTCTATGTCAGGCTAAGAATGTGCATTCAGGGTTAGGCTGGAGTTCTGTGTCGGCAGCTCCCTTCCCCGACACCTTAGTTGGCCGCAGGGCTAGAAATCCCCCTAGTTCAGCAACTCTTAATGTGGGTGCTTTTCCAGGTGACTGCCAGGATCCAAAATGGTGCCGCCAGGTCACTCACTGCAGGTGCCTGTATGCCCCATGTATATATATAGACCCCACTTACGGGGTACACTCAGTGGTGGCAGTGGCTTGGGTCTCCGAAGCCCAGGAGGGGTCCCAGGAGACTCGCTGTGTGCAGCGGCGGCCGCGCTCGGCCCCGGCAGCGGCACCACGTGACCGGCGCCTCTCGCAGCAAGCTGACCGCCGGGTACACGGGGGACCGCCGCACCGAGCGGCACGGCCAGGGAGAGACTCACCTAGAACAGATGTGGAGTGGTGAGTGGTGTAGGGGCTTCAGGGGTAATGCGGACGGCTCCTTCTCGGCCCTCCGCCGCAGGGCACCGAACTTCCGGTCCGCGGCTGCTCCGAGCGCGAGGTCCCGGCTCCAGCAAGCAGGGTAGGCCGCAACCCGCACGGGTACAGGGGGCACCCGCCGGCTCCGCAACCACCCTGGTCGATGCTTGGGGGGCCCGGGCAGATAGATAGGGGGTGATAATTCCCCGAGTACTAGTACAATTTAGCAGTTAAAACTGCTACTATCTCAGGAGCTCGTGTGCTGCACAGCCTCCTGCATCCACGACCAGGCCACGCCCCCCCTCGGAGGAATTGATTATAATTCATTTTAATGAACATCATCTTCTCCACATTTTCTGGATGTAACCTCGTACGCCGATTGCTGACAAGGTGAGCGGCGGCACTAAACACTCTTTCGGAGTACACACTTGTGGGAGGGCAACTTAGGTAGAATAAAGCCAGTTTGTGCAAGGGCCTCCAAATTGCCTCTTTTTCCTGCCAGTATAAGTACGGACTGTGTGACGTGCCTACTTGGATGCGGTCACTCATATAATCCTCCACCATTCTTTCAATGTTGAGAGAATCATATGCAGTGACAGTAGACGACATGTCCGTAATCGTTGTCAGGTCCTTCAGTCCGGACCAGATGTCAGCATCAGCAGTCGCTCCAGACTGCCCTGCATCACCGCCAGCGGGTGGGCTCGGAATTCTGAGCCTTTTCCTCGCACCCCCAGTTGCGGGAGAATGTGAAGGAGGAGATGTTGACAGGTCGCGTTCCGCTTGACTTGACAATTTTCTCACCAGCAGGTCTTTCAACCCCAGCAGACTTGTGTCTGCCGGAAAGAGAGATCCAAGGTAGGCTTTAAATCTAGGATCGAGCATGGTGGCCAAAATGTAGTGCTCTGATTTCAACAGATTGACCACCCGTGAATCCTTGTTAAGCGAATTAAGGGCTCCATCCACAAGTCCCACATGCCTAGCGGAATCGCTCCGTGTTAGCTCCTCCTTCAATGTCTCCAGCTTCTTCTGCAAAAGCCTGATGAGGGGAATGACCTGACTCAGGCTGGCAGTGTCTGAACTGACTTCACGTGTGGCAAGTTCAAAGGGCATCAGAACCTTGCACAACGTTGAAATCATTTTCCACTGCGCTTGAGACAGGTGCATTCCACCTCCTATATCGTGCTCAATTGTATAGGCTTGAATGGCCTTTTGCTGCTCCTCCAACCTCTGAAGCATATAGAGGGTTGAATTCCACCTCGTTACCACTTCTTGCTTCAGATGATGGCAGGGCAGGTTCAGTAGTTTTTGGTGGTGCTCCAGTCTTCTGTACGTGGTGCCTGTACGCCGAAAGTGTCCCGCAATTCTTCTGGCCACCGACAGCATCTCTTGCACGCCCCTGTCGTTTTTTAAAAAATTCTGCACCACCAAATTCAAGGTATGTGCAAAACATGGGACGTGCTGGAATTTGCCCATATTTAATGCACACACAATATTGCTGGCGTTGTCCGATGCCACAAATCCACAGGAGAGTCCAATTGGGGTAAGCCATTCCGCGATGATCTTCCTCAGTTGCCGTAAGAGGTTTTCAGCTGTGTGCGTATTCTGGAAACCGGTGATACAAAGCGTAGCCTGCCTAGGAAAGAGTTGGCGTTTGCGAGATGCTGCTACTGGTGCCGCCGCTGCTGTTCTTGCGGCGGGAGTCCATACATCTACCCAGTGGGCTGTCACAGTCATATAGTCCTGACCCTGCCCTGCTCCACTTGTCCACATGTCCGTGGTTAAGTGGACATTGGGTACAGCTGCATTTTTTAGGACACTGGTGACTCTTTTTCTGAGGTCTGTGTACATTTTCGGTATCGCCTGCCTAGAGAAATGGAACCTAGATGGTATTTGGTACCGGGGACACAGTACCTCCAACAAGTCTCTAGTTGGCTCTGCAGTAATGATGGATACCGGAACCACGTTTCTCACCACCCAGGATGCCAAGGCCTCAGTTATCCGCTTTGCAGTAGGATGACTGCTGTGATATTTCATCTTCCTCGCAAAGGACTGTTGGACAGTCAATTGCTTGGTGGAAGTAGTAAAAGTGGTCTTACGACTTCCCCTCTGGGATGACCATCGACTCCCAGCAGCAACAACAGCAGCGCCAGCAGCAGTAGGCGTTACACGCAAGGATGCATCGGAGGAATCCCAGGCAGGAGAGGAATCATCAGAATTGCCAGTGACATGGCCTGCAGGACTATTGGCATTCCTGGGGAAGGAGGAAATTGACACTGAGGGAGTTGGTGGGGTGGTTTGCGTGAGCTTGGTTACAAGAGGAAGGGATTTACTGGTCAGTGGACTGCTTCCGCTGTCGGACAAAGTTTTTGAACTTGTCACTGACTTATTATGAATGCGCTGCAGGTGACGTATAAGGGAGGATGTTCCGAGGTGGTTAACGTCCTTACCCCTACTTATTACAGCTTGACAAAGGGAACACACGGCTTGACACCTGTTGTCCGCATTTCTGGTGAAATACTTCCACACCGAAGAGCTGATTTTTTTGGTATTTTCACCAGGCATGTCAACGGCCATATTCCTCCCACGGACAACAGGTGTCTCCCCGGGTGCCTGACTTAAACAAACCACCTCACCATCAGAATCCTCCTGGTCAATTTCCTCCCCAGCGCCAGCAACACCCATATCCTCCTCATCCTGGTGTACTTCAACACTGACATCTTCAATCTGACTATCAGGAACTGGACTGCGGGTGCTCCTTCCAGCACTTGCAGGGGGCGTGCAAATGGTGGAAGGCGCATGCTCTTCACGTCCAGTGTTGGGAAGGTCAGGCATCGCAACCGACACAATTGGACTCTCCTTGTGGATTTGGGATTTCGAAGAACGCACAGTTCTTTGCTGTGCTTTTTCCAGCTTGAGTCTTTTCATTTTTCTAGCGAGAGGCTGAGTGCTTCCATCCTCATGTGAAGCTGAACCACTAGCCATGAACATAGGCCAGGGCCTCAGCCGTTCCTTGCCACTCCGTGTGGTAAATGGCATATTGGCAAGTTTACGCTTCTCCTCCGACAATTTTATTTTAGGTTTTGGAGTCCTTTTTTTACTGATATTTGGTGTTTTGGATTTGACATGCTCTGTACTATGACATTGGGCATCGGCCTTGGCAGACGACGTTGCTGGCATTTCATCGTCTCGGCCATGACTAGTGGCAGCAGCTTCAGCACAAGGTGGAAGTGGATCTTGATCTTTCCCTAATTTTGGAACCTCAACATTTTTGTTCTCCATATTTTAATAGGCACAACTAAAAGGCACCTCAGGTAAACAATGGAGATGGATGGATACTAGTATACAATTATGGATGGACTGCCGAGTGCCGACACAGAGGTAGCTACAGCCGTGGACTACCGTACTGTACTGTGTCTGCTGCTAATATAGACTGGTTGATAAAGAGATGTAGTATGTATGTATAAAGAAGAAAGAAAAAAAAACCACGGGTAGGTGGTATACAATTATGGACGGACTGCCGAGTGCCGACACAGAGGTAGCTACAGCCGTGGACTACCGTACTGTGTCTGCTGCTAATATAGACTGGTTGATAAAGAGATGTAGTATGTATGTATAAAGAAGAAAGAAAAAAAAAACACGGGTAGGTGGTATACAATTATGGACGGACTGCCGAGTGCCGACACAGAGGTAGCTACAGCCGTGGACTACCGTACTGTACTGTGTCTGCTGCTAATATAGACTGGTTGATAATGAGATGTAGTATGTATGTATAAAGAAGAAAGAAAAAAAACCACGGGTAGGTGGTATACAATTATGGACGGACTGCCGAGTGCCGACACAGAGGTAGCTACAGCCGTGGACTACCGTACTGTACTGTGTCTGCTGCTAATATAGACTGGATGATAATGAGATGTAGTATGTATAAAGAAGAAAGAAAAAAAAACCACGGGTAGGTGGTATACAATTATGGATGGACTGCCGAGTGCCGACACAGAGGTAGCTACAGCCGTGGACTACCGTACTGTACTGTGTCTGCTGCTAATATAGACTGGTTGATAATGAGATGTAGTATGTATGTATAAAGAAGAAAGAAAATAAAACCACGGGTAGGTGGTATACAATTATGGATGGACTGCCGAGTGCCGACACAGAGGTAGCTACAGCCGTGGACTACCGTACTGTACTGTGTCTGCTGCTAATATAGACTGGTTGATAATGAGATGTAGTATGTATGTATAAAGAAGAAAGAAAAAAAACCACGGGTAGGTGGTATACAATTATGGACGGACTGCCGAGTGCCGACACAGAGGTAGCTACAGCCGTGGACTACCGTACTGTACTGTGTCTGCTGCTAATATAGACTGGTTGATAATGAGATGTAGTATGTATGTATAAAGAAGAAAGAAAAAAAAACCACGGGTAGGTGGTGTACAATTATGGATGGACTGCCGAGTGCCGACACAGAGGTAGCTACAGCCGTGGACTACCGTACTGTACTGTGTCTGCTGCTAATATAGACTGGATGATAATGAGATGTAGTATGTATAAAGAAGAAAAAAAAAACCACGGGTAGGTGGTATACAATTATGGATGGACTGCCGAGTGCCGACACAGAGGTAGCTACAGCCATGGACTACCGTACTGTACTGTGTCTGCTGCTAATATAGACTGGTTGATAATGAGATGTAGTATGTATGTATAAAGAAGAAAGAAAAAAAAACCACGGGTAGGTGGTATACAATTATGGATGGACTGCCGAGTGCCGACACAGAGGTAGCTACAGCCGTGGACTACCGTACTGTACTGTGTCTGCTGCTAATATAGACTGGTTGATAATGAGATGTAGTATGTATGTATAAAGAAGAAAGAAAAAAAAAACACGGGTAGGTGGTATACAATTATGGACGGACTGCCGAGTGCCGACACAGAGGTAGCTACAGCCGTGGACTACTGTACTGTACTGTGTCTGCTGCTAATATAGACTGGATGATAATGAGATGTAGTATGTATAAAGAAGAAAGAAAAAAAAACACGGGTAGGTGGTATACAATTATGGACGGACTGCCGAGTGCCGACACAGAGGTAGCTACAGCCATGGACTACCGTACTGTACTGTGTCTGCTGCTAATATAGACTGGTTGATAATGAGATGTAGTATGTATAAAGAAGAAAGAAAAAAAAACCACGGGTAGGTGGTATACAATTATGGATGGACTGCCGAGTGCCGACACAGAGGTAGCTACAGCCGTGGACTACCGTACTGTACTGTGTCTGCTGCTAATATAGACTGGATGATAATGAGATGTAGTATGTATAAAGAAGGAAAAAAAAACCACGGGTAGGTGGTATACAATTATGGATGGACTGCCGAGTGCCGACACAGAGGTAGCTACAGCCGTGGACTACCGTACTGTACTGTGTCTGCTGCTAATATAGACTGGATGATAATGAGATGTAGTATGTATAAAGAAGGAAAAAAAAACCACGGGTAGGTGGTATACAATTATGGATGGACTGCCGAGTGCCGACACAGAGGTAGCTACAGCCGTGGACTACCGTACTGTACTGTGTCTGCTGCTAATATAGACTGGATGATAATGAGATGTAGTATGTATAAAGAAGAAAGGAAAAAAAAACCACGGGTAGGTGGTATACAATTATGGATGGACTGCCGAGTGCCGACACAGAGGTAGCTACAGCCGTGAACTACCGTACTGTGTCTGCTGCGACTGGATGATAAATAATGATATAAAAAAAATATATATATCACTACTGCAGCCGGACAGGTATATATTATATAATGACGGACCTGCTGGACACTGTCTGTCAGCAGAATGAGTTTTTTATAGAATAAAAAAACACCACACAAGTCACACGACGAGTGTTTAACTTTTTCAGGCTATCACAATATAGTATACTATACTGGTGGTCAGTGTGGTCAGGTCACTGGTCAGTCACACTGGCAGTGGCACTCCTGCAGCAAAAGTGTGCACTGTTTAATTTTAATAATATGTACTCCTGGCTCCTGCTATAACCTATAACTGCTCCCCAGTCTCCCCCACAATTAAGCTGTGTGAGCACAGTCAGATATTATACATAGATGATGCAGCACACTGGGCTGAGCACAGATATGGTATGTGACTGAGTCACTGTGTATCGTTTTTTTCAGGCAGAGAACGGATTATATTAAATAAAACTGCACTGGTGGTCACTGGTCAGTGGTCAGTCACTAGTAAACTCTGCACTCTCTAGTACTCCTAAGCTCCAGTAAATCAAGTGTCTCTGTCTCAATCTCACTCTCTCTCTTCTAATCTAAATGGAGAGGACGCCAGCCACGTCCTCTCCCTATCAATCTCAATGTACGTGTGAAAATGGCGGCGACGCGCGGCTCCTTATATAGAATCCGAGTCTCGCGATAGAATCCGAGCCTCGCGAGAATCCGACAGCGTCATGATGACGTTCGGGCGCGCTCGGGTTAACCGAGCAAGGCGGGAAGATCCGAGTCGCTCAGATCCGTGTAAAAAAAGCTGAAGTTCGGGCGGGTTCGGATTCCGAGGAACCGAACCCGCTCATCTCTATAAATAACTACTGTTTTCCGGTCCTGAATGCCAACATACTTCTTTTTTATGGCAACCTGCAGCCTACGTGTGCCCCTACAAATAATTGACGTGCTTTTGTGAGAATAGCCGTTGACTCGGACAGGGAGCACCAATATATTCTGGTTGCTTAAGGCTACACCTCTGCAAAGAAGACCACAACAAAGAAGATAATATGAATGTTTCCTATAGAATAGAATTGGAATGCCAAATAAATCAAGAGATCTGTTTTGTGTCCAGAGTCACTTAGAGAATCAAACTGTTACAAATAAAACAGCTCAACACTTCAGTTTGTTATTTCCAGGCCGAAGTTCTTGATAAATCATACTTGCTAATATCCCTAATATCCATAGGACGGATTGCTTATTCCCAATATGCAACGCGCTCTATAAATGGCATTGCCTAATAGAAGCCTATGGGCTTCTTTTCAGATAGTTCCCAGAGAGAGAGACAAAAAGAGGCCTCCCAGTGTCCCTCGTGGCTCATGCCTGCACTGGCTAATGGCCAAATGCGCAAAAGGACTTCTGAATCATATACTCGGAAGCCCTTGCATCGGGAAAGCTGCCCATTTTCGAATTAAACGCAATTGTACGTGCATACAGCCTCACTAAATGCCCCCAAGCATACAACCAGTGGTAGAATGCATCACATTCAAAACATGATGTGTGATGCATCTTACCCATAATGTCCTAGTGAAATAGGGTGATTGACAAGGGGCCCGCCACTATGAAGGGGATGGCAGCATATAATGAGTCAGCTTGACTTATTAATCGCTGTCCGTCGCTGCGCCATTTGTGTCACTCAAGCGATGATGGCAGGGGCACACCAGTGGGGGGACCCGGTGACTGCGGCATCATCAGCTCAATGAAGGTGATGAGCTCAATCAATACCCTTCACGACTTCTCGACTTGTCTGGCCTTGCTGCATCGTTATACTGTAGCATGCACTGCATGCTGGGAACACCAGGAAGCAGAAAGAATAAGGGACGGGATATATAGAGCTGCCTGCCGGTGTGCAATCTGCATTGTAGGCGTGATCACTCCACTGAAAGAATGAGGACTAGTACTTAGGAGCCGCTAGAGCCAGTCAGAAAAAAGTATGATAATATAAGATTAAATATGTAAATACTGGACATATTCATGTGTATGTGTGTGTCTGTTTGTGTGTGTGTGTGTGTGTCTGTCTGTCTAACTCTATCTGCCTATCTTTTTCTCTCACTCTATCTATTCACACTGTCACACTGTATATAGTGCTGCCCCACTGATTGCAGCAGGAGTCCGTGGGGGCGTCTGCTGGGGAAAGTAGTGGATGCAATCACCAATCACTCACTCATGCACATCAAGAAGGGAGAGAGAGGCAGGGGTTAAAATGTGTGTGTGACGGGGGGGGGGGGGGGAGTTCGGACGAGGTTCGGAAAACTGGTTACAAAAAAAGCCCCCCCAATCACCTAGGTCAATGGATGATGCAGGCGGCGCTAGTGTTACTGATGAGCTGCAGCCACCTCCTCCTTCCTCAGGTCCTGTGACTCCATGGTTCTCCTCCTTCTACAGCCCACCCCTCCTGGTACTTATACATGCTATGTCTGTTGAACAGCATTCTTCCCTCCTCAGGTCCCAGTGGCTTCCTTTTCCGGCACGGCGTATGTGATGTCATGTTGTCACTGCCGCAAAATGAAGAAGAGCCATGAAGAGGAGCAGGCTCTGTGTATCTTGAAGACAAGATGAGAGGGGGCTGGAGAGACAAAAGAGGTGGGAAGCTGCTGGAGGGATACAGGGATTGGAGCTGCTGGATGGACACAAGTGGTGAGCTGCAGGAGTGACAGAGTCCCTGAGTGACATATCCTGAGTAAGGGGTATTACTATGTGGTGTAATATGAATCAAGGGCACTACATGCAATGTAATGTGAATAAGATTGTGCTACTGTGTGGTGTAATTTGAATTTTGGGTACTATTATGTGACCATGTTGCTTCTTTGTGAGATCAATGTCCCTTTATAAAGTATGGGAAGTAGGGCACTAATTTATATTTTGCAGGGGGGTGCCCAAAACACTAGCACTGGCCCTGGCTCCACCTAATGTGAGGAGAGTGGAGGTCGGGCGTGGCTAGGTGGTTGGGTAAATGAGTTCCACCGCCTCTCCAGGACCACTTTAGCCCTGGAGAGAACACTGCTATAGCTGCCTCTCTCCCCAGTGCAGCACACAGCAGTGTGTGAGCTGCACTGAAGAGAGAGGCTGCCACTTCAGCATTGTCCTCTCTTTCCTGGCTCCATGCCAGCGCTGTCTACATTGGGGAAGGAGAGGGCAGTGGGACCCTGGACCCTCTGACAGTTCTGGGTAAAGTGTACCCACCCCCCCTCTCAGCACCACTGAACATAAAGCCCATTACACAATTTGCCACACACTGTATCACCCATTACAGAATATACCACACACCGTAATGCCCATTATACATTATGCCACACACTGTAATGCCCATTGCACAATATGCCACACACAGTTATGCCACACACAATAATGCCCCTTACAAATTATGCCCCACAGTAAGGTTTCTAATTACTTTTAAATTACCTGCTCATTGTCAGGGATCTCATGCTTGTTGCCAAGGTTTCCATGCTTGTTGCCAGGGGTTTCATGTTCTGGGTTCCATGCTCATTTCCAGGAGTTTCCCTGCTACCTGCCAGGGGTCTCATGTTTATTGCCAAGGGGTTTCCTGCTCATTGCCAAGGGGTTTCATGCTCATTGCCAAGTGGTTTCCCTGCTTGTTGACAGGGGCTCATGCTTGTTGCCAAGGGGTTTCCTTGCTTGCTGACGGTGTTCTCATGCCCATTGCCAAGGGGTTTCTTGCTCATTGCTAAGGGGTTTACTGCTCGTTACCAAGGGTTTCATGCTTGTTTCCAAGGGATTTCCCTGCTCATGCCATGGGTCTCATGCTCATTACCAAGGGGTTTCCTACTCATTGCCAAGGGGTTTCCTGTTCATTGCCAAGGGTTTCAGTTCCTGGCCATCAGTGACAGAGAGCACTGGGGGCGTGTAAAAAAAAGCCCACCCAAAATATCCACCACAGAGCAGGAAACAGACACTAGAGGTTTTATGCCATTACAAGGGCTGTTGGGGCTATTGTTATCCTACCCCCGCACCCGCCTCCGAAATAAAAAAACAAAACAAAAACGTTCCAGAACTCTGTAATTTTTCACAAGACCTTCAGGAATGGACGTTCTGGAGCATTCTGTCTGAAAAATAGCCCTGTATCTATCTATCTATCTATCTATCTATCTATCTATCTATCTATCTATCTATCTATCTATCTATCTATTCAATATAAGGAATAGATGGCACTCCACAGTTTTGATTAAATCAATATATTCTGCAATCTCTTTTTTTTGCACATCCTGATGTAAAGGCCCTAAGCAGTCTTGAAACTTTGACTTACTTATGCACAATCTACTGATTTAATAAAAACAGTGGTATGCCACCTATTCCTTTCAATGGAGGCTATTATGCTCCATACTGGGGGGACCTATTGAATAGTGGATTGAAGGAGGGCACTTAGCATTAATGTTGTGTGTAGTATATGGCAGCAATTAATATGGTATGTAGTAGTATATGGTGGTCACATATGCTGTCTGTAGGATATGAGGGTCACTAATGCTACCTGTAGTACTGTATATTGCTGTCACTTAAACTTTCTGTTGTATATGGTGGCCACTAATGCTGTCTGTAGTATATAATGGTCACTTATGCTGTCTGTAGTATATGGTGGTCACTTATGCTGTCTGTAGCATATGGTGGTCACTAATGCTGTCTGTAGTTTATGGGGTCACTAATGCTGCCTGTAGTATGCTGCAGTCACTTATGCTGTCTGTAGTATATCGTGGTCACTAATGCTGTCTGTAGTATATGGTGATTATATATGCAAAGGGTGACTGCTATCCGCTGGAATAGAGGTCACCATGATGAGACTTTGCTAGAAAGGCTGTTTTCGTCCCTGGTGAGAAAGAGAAGGAGGATCACCCACCCTTCATTTCTTTAAGTCCCTGGCTTTCCTCTCTGTCCCTCTCAGGTAGTCCTGCTCTAGCTGCAGGTGCCAGAGGTCTGACATCGCAATTTCGTGACCATCACTGCACAAAAACAAATAAAGGAGCACATGCTGTAGATCTGACAAGGACGAAGGTTAGTAAAGATTCTTTGAAAACTCAGGCCACCCCATTCACATTTCTACTGTGCCATCCAACTATTTTCCTACATACTCAGCCCTCACAGAGGGTATATGTCCTTTTATTCATTGCTTTGTATGTAAACTTTGGAAAGTGGTGAAGTCCCTAGATGTGAAGGCTACTCCTTTGAGCAAAGGAGGAGGCAACTCAGACAGAGGTGAGGAGGGGAGCCTTCTCCCTGAGTGCTGTTGCCTTGGATCTGACATCATGATCTCAGGACTGTCCCCTGCGTGAAAATGAGAGGAGAGGAGCTGCCCTGTCCCTGTGCCCATCCAAACCAGTCACTAATTTCTGCATGCAGCATTCACATTACTAAGCTTTCTGCCCTGAACACTGCACAGTACTTACTACAGCAGTGCACCAGTATACTGCTGCATTCAAAATACAGTAACTAACTATACTTTTGCTTAAAGGTAAGATAATCAGTGCAAATTACTTAGAACAATGTGGATGGCACTGGAGTCAGTATAGTGGGGAGGATAATAGGGTCAGTGAAATGTAGGCTGATTGTGTGTGAACAGGGGCAGAACTTTTCCCAGTTGCCCAGAGGCAAGATGAATGTTGTGCCCCCCTTACAAAAATTATTAGTATTTTAACTGACTTATCTATACCCAACCCACCACTACATCACTGACTCCTCTATACCGCTATACACTCCTCATAGTCCACCTGCATCTCTCAGCCACACCATCTCCTCCTTTTGTCTCTCAGCCACACACTCATCTCCCAAATGTGTCTCTCAGCCACACTATTTCCTCCATGTGTCTCTCAGTCACACCATCATCTATCATCGGTGTCTCTCAGCCACACCATCATGTCCTCCATATGTCTCTCAGCCACACCATTATTATTATTATTATTACATTTTATTTATAAGGCGCCTCAAGTGTTTCGCAGCGCCGTACAAAGGACAGTACAGGGAGACAAAACTTAGCATTCCAGTAAATAAATAACAAATAGAGTACAGGTATCAAAAAGCAACACAATTCTCAAGACGTAATACAGCTAAGATGTAAGTAGTGAGGGAGTGATCATCGTACTACTAGGGGCTGGTGGCCATTGATGGAGATGAGCATTTACCAGCAGGAGAAAAAGCGGGTATAGATGGTCGCTGAGTAGGGGAGAGCTGCTAGTGAAATGTGTTGAGAAGAGGGCTTAGATAACAAGAGGAAAGAGGGCACTGCTCTGAAGAGCTAACAATCTAGTGGGAAGGGTCGACAGACAGATGACATGAGGTGCAAGCAAGCGGGAAGTAGCATGATTGCAGTATGCAAAGCTGAGATGTTCAAGGCATGAGGCAGGGGGATGGAGGAGCGGCCTCAGGACTTGGTTATGAGTCGGGAGGGTATGCTTTGATGAATAGATGGGTTTATAGTGCCCGTTTGAAGATTTGCAGGGTCGGGGAGAGTCTAATGGAGTGGGAGAGTGCATTCCACTGAAGGGGTTTAGCACGGGCATAGTCATGAACTTGAGCATGGGAAGCAGTGACCAGGGTGGTGTAGAGGCAACGGTCATTGGTCGACCGTAGGGGGCGGGAGGGAGTATGAAGGGATAGGAGGTTGGAGATTTAGGGAGCACTGAAATTAGAGATGGCCTTGTATGTGAGGGTGAGGAGTTTGAAGAGGATTCTGTAGGGGAATGGGAATGGGAGCCAGTGTAGATTTTGTCGAAGGGGAGTGGCAGATGTGGAACGGCGGGACAGGAAGATAAGCCTAGCTGCATAGTTCAGGACAGATTGGAGCGGAGCAAGATGGGAACAAGCGAGGCCAGTGAGGAGTCGAGTCGTGAGATGACCAGTGAGTGGATGATAAGTTTAGTTGCACTCTGGTAGAGAAATCGCCTGATGTGAGCAATGTTGCGTAGCTGGAACCAACAGGATTGTGCCAGAGCTTGGATGTGGGGTGCAAAGGAGAAGGAGGAGTCAAGAGTGACGCCCAAGCAGCGGAGTTGGGGAACGGGGGAGATGCTGGTGTTGTCAACAGTGATAGAGATATTGGTAGGGGGTGTGCTCTGGATGGGGGAAAGATGATGAGTTCAGTTTTTTCCATGTTGAGCTTCAGAGAGTGCTCAGATATCCAGGAGGAGATTGCGGAGAGGCAGCTGTAAACCTGAGAGAGGACAGAGACGGACAGATCAGGAGAGAAGAGGTAGAGTTGTGTGTCATCAGCATAGAGGTGGTATTGAAGGCCAAATTAGCTAATGAGAGCACCCAGGGAAGAGGTATACAGGGAGAACAGAAGGAGGCCAAGGACAGAACCCCTTAGGGACACCAACAGGAAAGATGGAAGGGTGTGAGGTGGTGCCGGAGGCAGACACAGAGAAGGAGTGGTTAGTGAGGTAAGAAGAAAACCAGTCAAGGACAGTGCTATCAAATCCTGCCTGCATCTCTCAGCCACGCTATCATCTTCCACATGCGTCTTTCAGCCATACCATCATCTCCCACCTGCATCTCTTAGTAACACCATCATCTCCTCCCTGTGTCTCTCAGCCACAGCATCATCTCCCCCCTGCGTCTCTCGACCACACCACCATCTCCTGCCTATGTCTCTCAGCAACACCATCATCTCCTGTTTGCATCTCTCACCATCCCCTTTACTTTTTGTCTCTCAGCCTGCTCCTCCTTCACTCTGTGCCTCTCAGCTGCCCCCCCTCCTTTGTGCCTCTCAGCCTCCCCCCTTCAATGTGCTTATGAACCACCCACCCTTCACGCTGTGTCTTTCAGCCTTCGCCCCTTCACTTTGTGCCTCTCAGCCTCCCGCCCTTCACTCTGTATCTCTTAGCCTGCCCACCTTCACTCTGTGCCTCTCAGCCTGTCTCCTTACCTATGTGCCTCTCAGTCTGCCCTCTTTTTTACTCTGTGCCTCTCAGTCTGCCTTCTTCTTCACTCTGTGCCTCTTCGCCTCACTCCTTCACTCTGTGCCTCCCATACTGCCCTCCTTCACGCTGTACCTCTCAGCCTGTAACCCTTCACTCGGTGTCTCTCAGCCTGCCCTCTTCACTCTGTGCCTCTCAGTCTCCCCCTTCAGTCTGTGCCTCTCTGCCTCACCCCTTCACTCTGTGCCTGTCAGCCACCTCCCCCCTTCAGTCAGTGTCTCTCAGCCAGCCCTCCCCTTTAGTCTGTGAATCTCAACCTCCACCTTCGCCCCTTCACTGGTAGCCACCCTCAACTGTAAGACAGTGAGCTGGTGGTCAGACAAGGAGGGAAGGTGCTGCTTCTTCTTGGCAGGATCAGACAGGGCAGTAGCATGCATGTACATGCTGTGTAGTAAAGCCGGCACCACACTGCCACCTCCCGGCAGCCCTGGCAGACTGGGAGGTGGTGACGTGGTGTTAAGGCACTAGACAGGTCACAGCAGGGTGTAACGTGCAAGGTGTGTGCCGGGCAGTACCTGCATACTTGCACCACTGGCTGCTGGGCTTCTCTACATTAGGGTGTGTTTGTGCACATAAGGCACACCCCATGCGCCTAAGATGTTGGGATGGAGGAGCAATGGAGGAGCCAGGTGCCCCCTACAGGTCTGGAGCCGGGCGGCAACTGACTCCGTTGCCTTTGGGAATTCCGACCCATCTATCTATCTAGTATACACTCTACTGCTTTTTGAACCTTGTCTCCAGATTAATGTGCCATGATGCTGCAGTTCATGTCATCTTGGTCCCACAAAAATCCCAAGACACCTTTGCTGCCAAAGAGTTAATAGCAACTTTGGTCTTGTCCAAAATATAGGCCCAATGTGTGTACCTTCAAAATACCAAGCAATTGCAAAAAACATTATCTACGAATCATGCCACATAGATACTGTATGTTCGGAAGCACATACACTTATTTTGACATAAGTTTCTGTTTATTTTGTGTTAGGCTCAGCTGTTAGGTTCAGAAAGCCTGAGGTACACATACATTTGCACATCAGTGAAGGAAACTGGCGTAGAATCAAGAACATTCCACAAGACCTGCATGCACAACAAATGTCCAGTCACTGCAAGTAATTTAAGTTTGCATCTATCAATGTGACTTGGGGGATAACAGATCTTTCAGAAATCAGGAAGTAGCAGCAAATGGGGGAATCTCAAATGGATTTGTCTAATATTGAGTTAGGGAACTTGTTCTCATATAAATTATACAGGCCCACTTGATCTAGTGACGCCAAACTCATGTCTTAAGGGCAAAGGTTATGCAAGCTGTGAAAGAATGGAGAGAGAATGAAAGGAAACAATAGGAGGCTGCATTCATATAGACAGCAGTCCCGAGTATTGTGAAAGATCAGCAGGGAGCAGTTCACACAACTCCTCCGCTACACAAGGACAACAGAGATGTGTGAACTGCTGACAAAAGGTAGAAATAGAGCGCTATTTATGTAAGGAAAATAACTGCTGCTGATGCTGTGATTTTGTTAAACAGACGAATATTTCTGATGTGTAAGAAGTAAAATTAATTATATGATTATTATTTGTAGGGTATTTAAATTTTAAAATTAACATATAAATCACAGCTAACATGTGAGAACTGCATGTGAACAGTGCAAGGAATTTACTGCCCTTCCCCATTCTATTTTCCTCTTCTATGTGCTATCTAATCCTTACTTTGTTGGAAAGAAAAATCTCCCACAAGACAAATGGTGCAACTGTCAATCATGTACAACGTGTTTACATCATTATCTGGGTCCAAGAAAACATTTAATTAGTAACAAACTCTCTTGGCACATCCATTAGCCAGCTCAATGAGATAGGACAGGAAACAGCAAATATTAACTCAGCCAGAGACCACTATGTTTATTCGAGGGCAGAGGACACTTCACTGCTCTACATACTGTGGAATGAACTCTACAATAGATAAGATCCTAAACTACTTTATCACTTTTCTAGGAGCTTTAGACAGACATTCCTGACTGGTTTCAGGGCTTTGTGCAGAATTGAAATAAGTAATTGGAATGGAGATTATAATGAAGCATTTAAATGTGATATTCCATTACATGGTATTTCCATCTCCTACAAACAAGGACCTCACAAGAGAGCAAGTGCATCAGTGTGAGGTTGGGATAACAAATTATTAATACTTTCGATGTGTAGTAATAATCCAGTTGTAATCAGACTTCAATTTACACAATTCTCAGTGCTTATACTGTACTATAGTATAGCAGTACAGTATTTTTTTTTCCGTTTAGGCGAGACATTTTAGGCATGACATTTTTAACAGTGAAAACTAGTGTCTATAGTATGATACAGTATGTGCACTTGATTGTAGAGTAGAGTGTGTTCAGAATAATGCACACTGTACTTGCCGATGGATTATTTTACCTTGGCATAATCATACTCGCAGAGATAAGAGGGCTCCAGATCGAAGTGAATGAAGTAGATCTTGATTCTGAATCCCTCTGGCACAGTAATGTTCCAGGTCACTTCTGAGTCACTGGGATACAAATCTGGAAAATTTGGTGTTCGGATCTCACCATATATTTCCCTAAGCACAATGACGTCTCCTTTACTGAGCAGACACAAGAAGGGAGACAGTAGAAGGAAAAGCCTGGAAGAAAATAATGCAATCTTATTACAAATATTTCATTAGAAACATAAAGATGTCAAAAATTTTCTACATACTTCATACTCCCAATATATAGTAGAAAGGACAGTTGCCATTTTGACCCAAATCCTACTGTACCTTGTTACTCTTCGCGTGAGTGTGATTAGGGTTTATGTTTATTATATCAAGATACCAGTACTAGTGAAGCTTATTCTAAAATACGTTATGAATATGTGGTTCTTTTGAAGATTGATACCAAACATTACTCTGAATCTAGTCAAGAACCTGAAAATAGACTAGTAGACTAGAGTTTGATAACAGAACTTAAAGTCAATGGACCTTGTATAAGACTACTTCCAACCAGTGGTGGCTCCAGAGGTGGGACTGCAGCGCAGACCAGTGAAGTAGTTTATTATTCCAATTTTACAGATTTTAATCTGACCACATGGCTCCAGAAAATTGCCAATTTCTCATCAGTTTGTTCCAAAACAGAAATTGCAGTTTATGTAGACACCTTAAGACAGCTTACTGAAGGACACCAAGATTGGGTCTTTCTCAGTTTTAGTGCGGTATCCTATTACATGCGGTGATTTACAGCATGGTAATAACAGTCTTTTTAGCCCAATAATGCAATAGGACTATCCAATTACAGCCCGTTTTTACCACACGGTTAATCACCCATTATCGGTCGATAACACATGGGATCCATGAGAAGATCTCGGACCCATGTCTTATCATGCAAAAACGGGTCTTCTGGAGCTGGTAGTCAAGGATTATGCTTTGTGTGCCTGAGGTATGCGAAGCCTAATCCCCGATAAATGCCGGCTAAGTGGATAGCCCCCTGGGGAATCCTTTAGCTGCGGTAACTCACAGCAGCTAATAGGATACCACCCTTAAATGGCAAATAATTGAAAAAAGTAAATAGGACTCAGCTGAATAGCCAATGTAAATACAAGCCCAGATAGCTCCAGTTCTGTCAAGTCATGGGAACCTTTATACATGCAATTAGCAGTTTCGGTTTACTGGTCCTTCATTGTAGGCACTAATGACTCATGACTGTTTTCATTTAGTTATTTAGATTATTTATTGATGTATGTAATTGTATGCCATTTACACAACCATACCTATTCTGCTTAGAATTGGTTTCCAGCTGCATTAGGAGCATACCAGTAGCACTGCATGTCAAATGTCTGAATTATATGAATTATATCTGTACAAACTATTGAACTGATGGAACAATATTACATATTCAAATTGTCTCTTAGACAGTACAAAGCCATCCAGAAGACCTGCAGTGTCCTAATAATAGGAAATATTCAGCATTAATTGTATGTATACTGAACATTTATCAGTCTTCTTGTTTCCCTATAACAAATTTATCAAATTTACCACACAAAACCAGTAATACTGACTTTAATAACAGTCTGAAAATGTAATTCTACCAACAAGTAGGATTTCTTTATTATAATTTTAGTCAAAGCACCGGACGTATCCCATAGAGCCGTCAGAAATGACCAAGATAAAAAACAGAGATGACAACTTTAAGCCTTTTAGCTGGTGGAATTGTGGCTTTTTAGTACTGTGAAATCCACAACAGTATATCTGCACATTGACATACAGTAATATACTGCACTTCCTTTTATTCTGTTTTCATTTTCAGATTTAATTGTTTTTTTTTTTACATTTGTATAAAATTCAAAGTCTACATGTACGTGTAAGATGTATGATGTGTTTTATTACAGTGACTACTCTTTCCTAAGTATACTGTAAAGGTTTTTGAATTGTTTTTCTTAAATGTGTTTCCAATAACCTGCTGATAAATTCAGGATGATTCATGTGACCAGAATTAAGGGGGCGGAATGAGAAGTTACTTTTAACCATTTTGACTCTCAAGATCCTAAATATTATTATTATTATTATTATTATTATTAGAGAGGAGAATGTATCTTCAGAGGCAGAACTCTGGGAGGCAACGGAGTCATATGCCGCCGGGCTCCTGCTCTGAAGGGGGGCTCTTCTCCCCCCATTCTGTGACACCATTGAAGTAAGTTAATTGATGGCTGCCGCTATCTTTTTACTATATGAAGTTACTTCTCTGACAATTACACATTACTTCATATAGTTACAATTCTCATGCTTCCTGTACTGGAGCAAATAGCTCCATCAGTAAAGTGTCTGCTGTCAGTGGGTTCTAATCCTGGGTAGGACTGCTAAGAAATGTGTGATTTAAAATAAAAGACAATGAAATCTATATATACAGTATATAAAAAAAATCAGAACACTCCACACACACACACACACACACACACACACACACGCACACACACACGCACACGCACACGCACACGCACACATACATATATTTATCTAAATATAAGGGGGGGTGGGCAACTGGTATGAACTTGCCTCCGGGCAACTGTGACGAACTTACGCCACTGTGTATCTTCTCTATGTATTATTGCTACTGCTTGGAATATTTACCACTGTCTCAAAGTTCAATAAAGTAACTCACTAGTTCATTCACAGTAAGCACATTAAGCAAATCGTTAAATGCTGTATGCCATAGATCTGCAAACTCGGTCCTCATTACCCCACACAGTGCATGTTTTGCAGGTCTCCTCACAGAATCGCAAGTGAAATAATTAGCTCCACCTGTGGACCTTTTAAAATGTGTCTGTGAGTAATTAATACACCTGTGCACCTGCTGGGCTACCTGAAAACATGCACTGTGTGGGGTAATGAGGACCGAGTTTGCAGACCTATGCTGTATGCTGATCAATTGATGTTCTGTTAAATCCTTTTACTAAGAAAATATTTAATCATTGAAAAGAAACAGCATAATACTGTATAATAATGTGAGGTTTTTCACTATACACACCAGGAGGGAGTTTAACCCTCTTCTAATGCAGGAGCCTCCAACAGTTAACTAGAACACAAAAAGACCCTTTGAGGGAAGGCCATAGAACTTCATATCAATTTATTACATTTAATTCAGAGGACTTGCAAAAGTTCATCAAACGTAAACATATGGAAAAACTATTGAAAGAACTTTAATATGTAGATTTATCTGGTTACCAATGACTTGGACTCTATAAAACTGTCTGATAACAATTGGACAGACAACAGATGGCAGCAGCATAACTATAATGGGTCCACTGAGTACTTGCAGTGTGCACACCCAGGTCTCTCCCATAGCACAGCATAAGCGCTAGAGGTCAATTATGACCCCTAGCGTCTATGCCACAATGCTGTGCGGTGCGCGATGACGTCATCGCGCACGGCACACCAAAGGTCCTCTCCATGAAGGGAAACTAGACGCTTAGCGTCTGATTCCCTTCAGAGCGGGGGAGGACCAGCGCCACGAAGGGAAACCAGACGCATAGCGTCTGGTTCCCTTCTCACAGCGGGAGGGGGGGCACAGCGGGGGGACACTGCTGGGGCGCACACTGACAGTGGAGGATCTTGCCATGGTGCGGCGCCCTCCGGATGGCGCCGGCGCCCTCCAGATGGCGCCGGCGCCCTCCGGAAGGCGGCGCCCCGGGCAAAAGTCCTGCTTGCCCGTGGCAAGATCCGCCACTGTGCACACCCTACCTTGCCATCTCCTGTATGATATATTATGAAGGATTGTGCTGGTGCCCAAGCCTGTGTTGTCTTTTGGGCATGTGCCATCTTCCAAAAATATCAAATATGGGTGGTCATTCTGAGTTGATCGCTCGCTAGCAATTTTTAGCAGCCGTGCAAATGCTATGCCACCTCCCGCTGGGAGTGTATTTCAGCCTATTCAGTTCCTGTTTTGATGTCACAAACACGCCCTGCGTTCGCCCAGCCACGCCAGCGTTTTTCCTGGCACGCCTGCGTTTTTTTCAAACACTCCCTGAAAACTGTCAGTTGCCACCCAGAAATGCCCACTTCATGTCAATCACTCTGCGGCAACCAGTGCGACTAAAAAGCTTCACTATGTCACGTGCACATTGCGCCACATACGCATGCGCAGAAGTGCCATTTTTTTTTGCCTCATCGCTGCACAGTGAACGAATGCAGCTAGCGAACAACTCGGAATGACCCCCCATGGTACCACCAGAAGACGGTAGGGAGACCGTTGTCTGTAGAGTGGGGGAAGGGGGAGAGGGGGGTGGGGATGCACATACTGTAGGTCTTCTCAAACGTTAATACACCTCTGCAAGTTGGGGTATGTTTTCATAGAAACATTAAAGTACCACTGACTTAAAATAAACAAACAGTTTTAATAAATCAAACTTTTGAAGAAAGTGTAGAAGTAAGTACTGTGGTAAAATATAGACTAAGAGGCTAATTTATAAGTGATGAAACTCGTTGTGACTGATAAAACTCATTGCGTTTGTTAGATGGTGCTATTGCCACTAAGCCCCTAATTGTCATTTTTTAAATACATGACAGTAGCTGAACACATGACAGTTAGGAGCTGACTGGCTGTAATTCAACACATCACAGCATGCCGCAACTACAACCCGATTGTATAAACTGAAAATTTAATATAACTTTTGTAATTGCTGAATAGAGTGAATTAATGCCTGAATAATGTTTCCAGCTGTAGTATAAGTTTTGGGGTGAATGACATAGCAAATTACCAGTATGTACATACTCTGGACTTGAACCTTTAGAATGTTAGAGACCTACCTGACGATGAGGTTACCTGGACGCGGTGGGTAGACCCATACTTTTGGCCAAAATTTAGCAAAGAACCTCACTTTTACTTGATGTTAAATTTCTAAATGTATTACAATTCTGATTAGTAGTGTTTGGAGAGGTATCTGGTCTCTAGGTCGACCACACTTATGTCGACAGTCATTAGGTCGTCCACTATAGGCTGAAATGCATTAGGTTGACATGGTCTATAAGTCAACTTGGTCCTAGGTCGAAATGTACTAAGTCGACATGGAAAAAGGTCGTAATTAGTTTTCCACAATTTCTTTTCATTTTTTGAACTTTTTCACACTTTACGATCCACATGGACTATGATTGGGAATAGTAACCTGCCGCCATGCGAGGGGACAAGGTGCTCTAATTGGGGATCCCGGTCACTTTACAAAGAAAACGACACCAAAAAACTGAAACAAAAATCTCATGTTGACTTTTTTCCATGTTGACCTTGTTCATGTCGACCAATTGACCATGTCGACCTATTTCAGGTGTTGACCTAATCACTGTCGACCAATAGTGGTCGACCTAAGTGTGATTGACCCTATGATCCACACCCATTTGGAGAGTGCACCTGCATTCCCTTTTCTCTACTGTATGTGTGACACTACAAGTCTCAGCATTGTAGCTCCTCTCAATATGTACAGTTAGGGTATGCAGTCTATCCCCCCCCCCCCCCATATATTCTGTACTCTCCAAAGTAATGACCTCAGAACTCCAATATATACTAAGTGCCTGGTTCAACATTGCACCCAATTCCTAATGCAGATAATACTGCTCGCACAGATGGAGGGAGGGCAGAGCCAGATTAAGGGGGGGATAAGTACCCCAGGCCCCCCTTTTTAAAAGGGGCCCCCACCGGCACCACCTCCACAGATCGGATCACTGTGCTGCGCTCCCAGTCCCGCCTCCCCACTGTATTGCCAAACGTCGGCGGCTCCATACACGGGCAGCTCAGTGACGCCTGTCCTAGGCAGCTCCCGGCTCCCCCGGCTCCCCACAGCATTATAAAACACCGCCGCCGCCCGCTGGGAGTGAGTAAAGGCTGGGCAGCAGAGCGATGGCTCAGCTGTCAATAATCCGTGGAGCAGCAGCCTGCGTCTTGTGGAGCCAGCCTGCGCCCAGCCCAACGGAAGTGTTTTGCTGCTTGAAGGAGACAGAGATTAAGGAACTCATGCTCTCCTATTATATCTGTGCAGCCTGCCAGCAGAGTAAAAAAGAGGTAAGGCTGGCTGTACAGTATTTAAAGGTTAGGTTCTGGGTTATTTGATATATATATATATATATATATATATATATATATATATACACACACACACACACACACATTAGATGACATTGTTATTTTCAGCTCCGACTGGGAGTCACACCTAACAAAGGTAGAAGCCGTTTCACAGTCTCTATAGGCACACGGGTTTACCGCCAACCCTGAGAAATGTGACATTGGTATGATTGAGGCCAAGTATTTGAGGTACATTGTGGGCAGATGACAGGTTAAACATCAGCCTAGTAAGGTAGAATCAGTCCTCACCTGATCTAGACCTAAATGTAAATCACAACTTAGGACATTTCTCGGTTTGGTCGGATATTGTCGCAGGTTCTTTCGAGATTTTGTCGCTAGAGCGGCTCCACTAACCGAATGTCTTAAAAAACAATTCCCAGACAAGGTAACGTGGTCTGGATCAGTGGAAACTGCTTGGCAGGATTTAAGACGAGCTTTGTGTACTGAGCCTGTCTTGCAAGCTCCTGACTTTAAAAAGCAATTTGTGTTACAAACGGATGCCTCTGGGACACGATTAGGAGCAGTCCTATCCCAAGAGGTAGATGGAGAGGAGAAGCCCATCCTCTATCTTAGCCATAAATTATTGCCCAGGGAGTGCAGGTACTCAACTGTAGAGCAGGAGTGCTTGGCCATTAAATGGGCAGTTGAGTCATTAAGGTTTATTTATTGGGATGAGAGTTTTTGTTGGTCACAGACCATTAATTATTGGGACGAGTGTTTTTGTTGGTCACAGACCATGCACCCTAACAGTGGATGCATACAAAGAGGTGAATGCTCGTGTGATCCGTTGGATTTTGGCTTTGCAGCCATTTGCCGATGCCCTTTCCAGGAGGTTTGTAGGTCCTGTTCCTCCAAGCAACCCTATGGTGAAGCTAGGGGAGGAGGAAGAAGGTGAGGTGGGTGACCTCTGGAAGCTAGTGGAAGGCTGTGTACCTGGGTGGATGACACAGGTAGGGGTGGGCGAGGCAGAGAGCTCACCTGAAAATAGTGTAGCTTTACCAGGGTGGTTGAAGCTAAGGGGGGAGGTGTGTGGCAGAGACAGCATTTTTCCATGTGAAAGTAATGTGGAGGATCCAGACCAGGTTTTGGAAGCAGTAGCAGAATCCCAGAGGTGTGATCAGCAGCACCTGGGATTTCTTGATATAAGGGTTTCCAGGGCAGAGTCACCTTGCTCTTGATGGTGGAATAGTGATAGGCCGGGTTGTATGGGTTAGACTAGGGACCAATGGAGCCTATCAAGAGTCTGCCATGCTGAAAGTGCCTGTATGCTACTGCCTGTAATACCGACTGCATATGGATTTAACTTGCTATGTGGTGACCTGCTGTTCAAAATAAACACTGAAAGTGTTCATCTGAATCCCCGTGTTTGTGATCCTTGTCACAATATATATACACACATATGTGTGTGTGTGTATATATATATATATGTGTGTATACATATATATGTATGTAAATAGGGGGGTCCCTGCACTCTCACAATATAAGGGTAAACAGTGGGGTGCCAGTCAGAGTCCTATCCCTCAACAGATGGGACCCATAGTACAACATACAGTATCTCCACTATGTGGAAAGACAGCACTCTCCAATTCTCAAAAGAAATCAAAAAAAGTGAATATTTATTATAAAGTTTTGTCTCACAGTTTTCCAGGAAATGTCCAACGTTTCGGTCCACATCGGGACCTTTTTCAAGGTATACAGCAAAATACATCCATACAGCAGTGCAGCATAGTTCAAAGTAAGTAGGGAAACCGGAGCCAACCGGTTTCCCTACTTACTTTGTGGAGATACTGTATGTTATATATATATATATATATATATATATATATATATATATATATATACTGTACACACACACACACACACACACACACTTATATATATATATATATTTATTTATTAACAGTTTCTTATATAGCACAGCAAATTCCGTTGCGCTTTACAATTGGACACAATGATACAACAAAACTGGGTAATAAACAAACAGTCAGCGGTAGGAAGGCCCTGCTCGCAAGCTTATACTCTATAAGGAAATAGGCATTGATACACAAGGAAATACATTATCTATTGCATATTTGTCCACCGGATTGCAAAGGTTCTAGGTGGGTTGCATGATATCACATCACAGCAATGATGAACACTGGTCAGAAAGAAGGGAAAGTGAAGAAAGAGAAAATATGTGGTGGATATGTGTGGACTGTACAGTGGGGATAAAATCGGATAGGAAAGCTTATGAAGGTTGAATGAGCGGTTCTGGAATGTGATAAGCTAGCCTGAAGAGGTGAGTTTTCAGGGAATGTTTGAAGGTTTGGAGACTAGGGGAGAGTCTTATTGTGCATGGTAGGGCATTCCACAGAGTGGGTGCAGCCCGAAAGAAGTCCTGCAATCGTGCATGGGAGCAAGTAATGAGTGTGGATGAGAGACGTAGATATTGTGAAGATCGGAGAGGTCGGGTTGGGAGATATTTTGAGATGAGCGAAGAGATGTACATTGGTGTAGTAAGGTCAATGGCCTTATGTGTGAGTAAAAGTATTTTATAATGAATACGGTAGAATACAGGTAACCAATGGAGGGACTGACAGAGTGGATCTGCAGACGATGAATGTCTAGCAAGGAAGATTAGCCTCGCAGCTGCACATATGTGTATATATATATATATATATATATATATATAAAGAAGGTGAAAACAGCGCCTACTAGTGCAGTATATTAGGATCCTTCAAATGAAAACCTCCACCAGTTCAATAACACCCTTAGAAAAACGCAAGAACCATCATGAGTGGAGTTAACCACTTAATTAAATCGCACGCTCTCAAAATGGGAATTCCCGAACTGGATAGATTTCTCTCTTCAGCTCCAGAACCTCATGGTACTTCTAATGCTCAATGATCACCAATGAAAAGAAAGAAGGAAGCCGAAATAGTGTAATAAAGTTTTAACACCAGTTTAATTGTTAAAAAACAAAGCAAATACCCGTACATCAAAATAATGTAAAAATAGCTTATCTGATGTGTAGTAGATACAGTTCGGTCTCTGTTCCTCAACGCGTTTCGTCCTTATGGCATATCAAGCCTGGACTTCATCAGGAGTATACTCCTGATGAAGTCCAGGCTTGATATGCCATAAGGACGAAACGCGTTGAGCATTAGAAGTACCATGAGGTTCTGGAGCTGAAGGGAGAAATCTATCCAGTTCGGGAATTCCCATTTTGAGAGCGTGCAATTTAATTAAGTGGTTAACTCCACTCATGATGGTACTTGCGTTTTTCTAAGGGTGTTATTGAATTGATGGAGGTTTTCATTTGAAGGATCCTAATATACTGCACCAGTAGGCGCTGTTTTCACCTTCTTTCTAGATCCATCAAAACAGACCGACTGAACACCGGTCACCTGGATTACGGCTGCCGCCCTGTCAGAGGGAGTGTAGATTGGAGACAGAGAAATTGGACATTACCACTGTCTCTGGACTAAGACTCTCTTTATTTTCACTCATTTGGTGTAGCGCTATGTACCACCTTTTCACCGATATATATATATATATATTAGAGATGTGCACCGGACATTTTTCGGGTTTTGGTTTTGGATTCGGTTCCGTGGCCGTGTTTTGGATTCGGATGCGTTTTGGCAAAACCTCCCTGAAATTTTTTTGTAGGATTCGGGTGTGTTTTGGATTTGGGTGTTTTTTTTTCAAAAACCCCTCAAAAACAGCTTAAATCATAGAACTTGGGGGTAATTTTGATTCTATAGTATTATAAACCTCAATAACCACACTTTCCACTCATTTCCAGTCTATTCTGAACACCTCACACCTCACAATACTATTTTTAGTCCTAAAATTTGCACCGAGGTCGCTAGATGACTAAGCAAAGCGACCCAAGAGGGCGGCACAAACACCTGGACCATCTAGGAGTGGCACTGCAGTGTCAGACAGGATGGCACTTAAAAAAATTGGCCCCAAACAGCACATGATGCAAAGAAAAGAGAAAAAGAGGTGCACTGTGGTCGCTGGATGGCTAAGCTAAGCCACACAAACACCTCAATATCACAGTAATTATTCGTTCTAATTAGTGATGTGCACCGGACATTTTTCGGGTTTTGTGTTTTGGTTTTGGATTCGGTTCCGCGGCCGTATTTTGGATTCAGACGCGTTTTGGCAAAACCTCCCTGAAAATTTTTTGTCGGATTCGGGTGTGTTTTGGATTCGGGTGTTTTTTTACAAAAATCCCTCAAAAACAGCTTAAATCATAGAATTTGGGGGTAATTTTGATCCCATAGTATTATTAACCTCAGTAACCATAATTTACACTCATTTTCAGTCTATTCTGAACACCTCACAATATTATTTTTAGTCCTGAAATTTGCACCGAGGTCGCTGGATGGCTAAGCTAAGCGACACAAGTGGCCGACACAAACACCTGGCCCATCTAGGAGTGGCACTGCAGTGTCAGGCAGGACGGCACTTCAAAAAAATTGTCCCCAAACAGCACATGATGCAAAGAAAAAAAGAGGCGCACCAAGGTCGCTGTGTGACTAAGCTAAGCGACCCAAGTGGCCGACACAAACACCTGGCCCATCAAGGAGTGGCACTGCAGTGTCAAGCAGGATGGCACTTCAAAAAAATAGTCCCCAAACAGCACATGATGCAAAGAAAAAAAGAGGTGCACCAAGGTCGCTGTGTGACTAAGCTAAGCGACCCAAGTGGCCGACACAAACACCTGGCCCATCTAGGAGTGGCACTGCAGTGTCAGGCAGGATGGCACTTCAAAAAAATTGTCACCAAACAGCACATGATGCAAAGAAAAATGAAAGAAAAAAGAGGTGCAAGATGGAATTGTCCTTGGGCCCTCCCACCCACCCTTATGTTGTATAAACAGGACATGCACACTTTAACGAACCCATCATTTCAGCGACAGGGTCTGCCACACGACTGTGACTGAAATGACTGGTTGGTTTGGGCCCCCACCAAAAAAAGAAGCAATCAATCTCTCCTTGCACAAACTGGCTCTACAGAGGCAAGATGTCCACCTCATCATCATCCTCCGATTCCTCACTCCTTTCACTGTGTACATCCCCCTCCTCACAGATTATTAATTCGTCCCCACTGGAATCCACCATCTCAGGTCCCTGTTTACTTTCTGGAGGCAATTGCTGCTGGTGAATGTCTCCACGGAGGAATTGATTATAATTCATTTTGATGAACATCATCTTCTCCACATTTTCTGGAAGTAACCTCGTACGCCGATTGCTGACAAGGTGAGCGGCTGCACTAAACACTCTTTCGGAGTACACACTGGAGGGAGGGCAACTTAGGTAGAATAAAGCCAGTTTGTGCAAGGGCCTCCAAATTGCCTCTTTTTCCTGCCAGTATACGTACGGCTGTCTGAAGTGCCTACTTGGATGCGGTCACTCATATAATCCTCCACCATTCTTTCAATGGTGAGAGAATCATATGCAGTGACAGTAGACGACATGTCAGTAATCGTTGGCAGGTCCTTCAGTCCGGACCAGATGTCAGCACTCGCTCCAGACTGCCCTGCATCACCGCCAGCGGGTGGGCTCGGAATTCTTAGCCTTTTCCTCGCACCCCCAGTTGCGGGAGAATGTGAAGGAGGAGATGTTGACGGGTCACGTTCCGCTTGACTTGACAATTTTCTCACCAGCAGGTCTTTGAACCTCTGCAGACTTGTGTCTGCTGGAAAGAGAGATACAACGTAGGTTTTAAATCTAGGATCGAGCACGGTGGCCAAAATGTAGTGCTCTGATTTCAACAGATTGACCACCCGTGAATCCTGGTTAAGCGAATTAAGGGCTCCATCCACAAGTCCCACATGCCTAGCGGAATCGCTCTGTTTTAGCTCCTCCTTCAATGTCTCTAGCTTCTTCTTCAAAAGCCTGATGAGGGGAATGACCTGACTCAGGCTGGCAGTGTCTGAACTGACTTCACGTGTGGCAAGTTCAAAGGGTTGCAGAACCTTGCACAACGTTGAAATCATTCTCCACTGCGCTTGAGTCAGGTGCATTCCCCATCCTTTGCCTATATCGTGGGCAGATGTATAGGCTTGAATGGCCTTTTGCTGCTCCTCCATCCTCTGAAGCATATAGAGGGTTGAATTCCACCTCGTTACCACTAGAGATGAGCGGGTTCGGTTCCTCGGAATCCGAACCCGCCCGAACTTCAGCTTTTTTTACACGGATCCGAGCGACTCGGATCTTCCCGCCTTGCTCGGTTAACCCGAGCGCGCCCGAACGTCATCATGACGCTGTCGGATTCTCGCGAGGCTCGGATTCTATCGCGAGACTCGGATTCTATATAAGGAGCCGCGCGTCGCCGCCATTTTCACACGTGCATTGAGATTGATAGGGAGAGGACGTGGCTGGCGTCCTCTCCATTTAGATTATAAGAGAGAGAGATTTACTGGAGCTTAGGACTAGGAGGAGTACTGTAGAAGTGTAGAGAGTGCAGAGAGTTTACTAGTGAGTGACCACCAGACAGTGCAGTTTATTTAATATATCCGTTCTCTGCCTGAAAAAAGCGATACACACAGTGACTCAGTCACATACCATATCTGTGTGCACTGCTCAGGCTCAGCCCAGTGTGCTGCATCATCTATATATATTATATATCTGTCTGACTGCTCAGCTCACACAGCTTATAATTGTGGGGGAGACTGGGGAGCACTGCAGTGCCAGTTATAGGTTATAGCAGGAGCCAGGAGTACATAATATTATATAGTGAGTGACCACCAGACAGTGCAGTTTATTTAATATATCCGTTCTCTGCCTGAAAAAAGCGATACACACAGTGACTCAGTCACATACCATATCTGTGTGCACTGCTCAGGCTCAGCCCAGTGTGCTGCATCATCTATATATATTATATATCTGTCTGACTGCTCAGCTCACACAGCTTATAATTGTGGGGGAGACTGGGGAGCACTGCAGTGCCAGTTATAGGTTATAGCAGGAGCCAGGAGTACATAATATTATATAGTGAGTGACCACCAGACAGTGCAGTTTATTTAATATATCCGTTCTCTGCCTGAAAAAAGCGATACACACAGTGACTCAGTCACATACCATATCTGTGTGCACTGCTCAGGCTCAGCCCAGTGTGCTGCATCATCTATATATATTATATATCTGTCTGACTGCTCAGCTCACACAGCTTATAATTGTGGGGGAGACTGGGGAGCACTGCAGTGCCAGTTATAGGTTATAGCAGGAGCCAGGAGTACATAATATTATATTAAAATTAAACAGTGCACACTTTTGCTGCAGGAGTGCCACTGCCAGTGTGACTGACCAGTGACCTGACCACACTGACCACCAGTATAGTTAGTAGTATACTTATATTGTGATTGCCTGAAAAAGTTAAACACTCGTCGTGTGACTTCACTTGTGTGTTGTTGTTTTTTTTATTCTATAAAAATAAAACTCATTCTGCTGACAGACAGTGTCCAGCAGGTCCGTCATTATATAATATATAATATATACCTGTCCGGCTGCAGTAGTGATATATATATATTTTTTATATCATTTATCATCCAGTCGCAGCAGACACAGTACGGTAGTTCACGGCTGTGGCTACCTCTGTGTCTGCACTCGGCAGGCAGTCCGTCCATAATTGTATACCACCTAACCGTGGTTTTTTTTTCTTTCTTCTTTATACATACATACTACTACGACATCTCTTTATCAACCAGTCTATATTATTAGCAGCAGACACAGTACAGTACGGTAGTTCACGGCTGTGGCTACCTCTGTGTCTGCACTCGGCAGGCAGTCCGTCCATAATTGTATACCACCTAACCGTGTTTTTTTTTTCTTTCTTCTTTATACATACATAGTTACATAGACATCTCTTTATCAACCAGTCTATATTAGCAGCAGACACAGTACAGTACGGTAGTTCACGGCTGTGGCTACCTCTGTGTCTGCACTCGGCAGGCAGTCCGTCCATAATTGTATACCACCTAACCGTGGTTTTTTTTTTCTTTCTTCTTTATACATACATAGTTACATAGACATCTCTTTATCAACCAGTCTATATTAGCAGCAGACACAGTACAGTACGGTAGTTCACGGCTGTGGCTACCTCTGTGTCTGCACTCGGCAGGCAGTCCGTCCATAATTATATACCACCTAACCGTGGTTTTTTTTTCTTTCTTCTTTATACATACATAGTTACATAGACATCTCTTTATCAACCAGTCTATATTAGCAGCAGACACAGTACAGTACGGTAGTTCACGGCTGTGGCTACCTCTGTGTCTGCACTCGGCAGGCAGTCCGTCCATAATTGTATACCACCTAACCGTGGTTTTTTTTTCTTTCTTCTTTATACATACATACTACTACGACATCTCTTTATCAACCAGTCTATATTATTAGCAGCAGACACAGTACAGTACGGTAGTTCACGGCTGTGGCTACCTCTGTGTCTGCACTCGGCAGGCAGTCCGTCCATAATTGTATACCACCTAACCGTGGTTTTTTTTTCTTTCTTCTTTATACATACATAGTTACATAGACATCTCTTTATCAACCAGTCTATATTAGCAGCAGACACAGTACAGTACGGTAGTTCACGGCTGTGGCTACCTCTGTGTCTGCACTCGGCAGGCAGTCCGTCCATAATTGTATACCACCTAACCGTGGTTTTTTTTTCTTTCTTCTTTATACATACATAGTTACATAGACATCTCTTTATCAACCAGTCTATATTAGCAGCAGACACAGTACAGTACGGTAGTTCACGGCTGTGGCTACCTCTGTGTCTGCACTCGGCAGGCAGTCCGTCCATAATTGTATACCACCTAACCGTGGTTTTTTTTTCTTTCTTCTTTATACATACATACTACTACGACATCTCTTTATCAACCAGTCTATATTATTAGCAGCAGACACAGTACAGTACGGTAGTTCACGGCTGTGGCTACCTCTGTGTCTGCACTCGGCAGGCAGTCCGTCCATAATTGTATACCACCTAACCGTGGTTTTTTTTTCTTTCTTCTTTATACATATATAGTTACATAGACATCTCTTTATCAACCAGTCTATATTAGCAGCAGACACAGTACAGTACGGTAGTTCACGGCTGTGGCTACCTCTGTGTCTGCACTCGGCAGGCAGTCCATAATTGTATACTAGTATCCATCTCCATTGTTTACCTGAGGTGCCTTTTAGTTGTGCCTATTAAAATATGGAGAACAAAATTGTTGAGGTTCCAAAACTAGGGAAAGATCAAGATCCACTTCCACCTCGTGCTGAAGCTGCTGCCACTAGTCATGGCCGAGACGATGAAATGCCAGCAACGTCGTCTGCCAAGGCCGATGCCCAATGTCATAGTACAGAGCATGTCAAATCCAAAACACCAAATATCAGAAAAAAAAGGACTCCAAAACCTAAAATAAAATTGTCGGAGGAGAAGCGTAAACTTGCCAATATGCCATTTACGACACGGAGTGGCAAGGAACGGCTGAGGCCCTGGCCTATGTTCATGGCTAGTGGTTCAGCTTCACATGAGGATGGAAGCACTCAGCCTCTCGCTAGAAAAATGAAAAGACTCAAGCTGGCAAAAGCAGCACAGCAAAGAACTGTGCATTCTTCGAAATCCCAAATCCACAAGGAGAGTCCAATTGTGTCGGTTGCGATGCCTGACCTTCCCAACACTGGACGTGAAGAGCATGCGCCTTCCACCATTTGCACGCCCCCTGCAAGTGCTGGAAGGAGCACCCGCAGTCCAGTTCCTGATAGTCAGATTGAAGATGTCAGTGTTGAAGTACACCAGGATGAGGAGGATATGGGTGTTGCTGGCGCTGGGGAGGAAATTGACCAGGAGGATTCTGATGGTGAGGTGGTTTGTTTAAGTCAGGCACCCGGGGAGACACCTGTTGTCCGTGGGAGGAATATGGCCGTTGACATGCCAGGTGAAAATACCAAAAAAATCAGCTCTTCGGTGTGGAGGTATTTCACCAGAAATGCGGACAACAGGTGTCAAGCCGTGTGTTCCCTTTGTCAAGCTGTAATAAGTAGGGGTAAGGACGTTAACCACCTCGGAACATCCTCCCTTATACGTCACCTGCAGCGCATTCATAATAAGTCAGTGACAAGTTCAAAAACTTTGGGTGACAGCGGAAGCAGTCCACTGACCAGTAAATCCCTTCCTCTTGTAACCAAGCTCACGCAAACCACCCCACCAACTCCCTCAGTGTCAATTTCCTCCTTCCCCAGGAATGCCAATAGTCCTGCAGGCCATGTCACTGGCAATTCTGACGAGTCCTCTCCTGCCTGGGATTCCTCCGATGCATCCTTGCGTGTAACGCCTACTGCTGCTGGCGCTGCTGTTGTTGCTGCTGGGAGTCGATGGTCATCCCAGAGGGGAAGTCGTAAGCCCACTTGTACTACTTCCAGTAAGCAATTGACTGTTCAACAGTCCTTTGCGAGGAAGATGAAATATCACAGCAGTCATCCTGCTGCAAAGCGGATAACTGAGGCCTTGACAACTATGTTGGTGTTAGACGTGCGTCCGGTATCCGCCGTTAGTTCACAGGGAACTAGACAATTTATTGAGGCAGTGTGCCCCCGTTACCAAATACCATCTAGGTTCCACTTCTCTAGGCAGGCGATACCGAGAATGTACACGGACGTCAGAAAAAGACTCACCAGTGTCCTAAAAAATGCAGTTGTACCCAATGTCCACTTAACCACGGACATGTGGACAAGTGGAGCAGGGCAGGGTCAGGACTATATGACTGTGACAGCCCACTGGGTAGATGTATGGACTCCCGCCGCAAGAACAGCAGCGGCGGCACCAGTAGCAGCATCTCGCAAACGCCAACTCTTTCCTAGGCAGGCTACGCTTTGTATCACGGCTTTCCAGAATATTCACACAGCTGAAAACCTCTTACGGCAACTGAGGAAGATCATCGCGGAATGGCTTACCCCAATTGGACTCTCCTGTGGATTTGTGGCATCGGACAACGCCAGCAATATTGTGTGTGCATTAAATATGGGCAAATTCCAGCACGTCCCATGTTTTGCACATACCTTGAATTTGGTGGTGCAGAATTTTTTAAAAAAACGACAGGGGCGTGCAAGAGATGCTGTCGGTGGCCAGAAGAATTGCGGGACACTTTCGGCGTACAGGCACCACGTACAGAAGACTGGAGCACCACCAAAAACTACTGAACCTGCCCTGCCATCATCTGAAGCAAGGAGTGGTAACGAGGTGGAATTCAACCCTCTATATGCTTCAGAGGTTGGAGGAGCAGCAAAAGGCCATTCAAGCCTATACAATTGAGCACGATATAGTAGGTGGAATGCACCTGTCTCAAGCGCAGTGGAGAATGATTTCAACGTTGTGCAAGGTTCTGATGCCCTTTGAACTTGCCACACGTGAAGTCAGTTCAGACACTGCCAGCCTGAGTCAGGTCATTCCCCTCATCAGGCTTTTGCAGAAGAAGCTGGAGACATTGAAGGAGGAGCTAACACGGAGCGATTCCGCTAGGCATGTGGGACTTGTGGATGGAGCCCTTAATTCGCTTAACAAGGATTCACGGGTGGTCAATCTGTTGAAATCAGAGCACTACATTTTGGCCACCGTGCTCGATCCTAGATTTAAAGCCTACCTTGGATCTCTCTTTCCGGCAGACACAAGTCTGCTGGGGTTGAAAGACCTGCTGGTGACAAAATTGTCAAGTCAAGCGGAACGCGACCTGTCAACATCTCCTCCTTCACATTCTCCCGCAACTGGGGGTGCGAGGAAAAGGCTCAGAATTCCGAGCCCACCCGCTGGCGGTGATGCAGGGCAGTCTGGAGCGACTGCTGATGCTGACATCTGGTCCGGACTGAAGGACCTGACAACGATTACGGACATGTCGTCTACTGTCACTGCATATGATTCTCTCAACATTGATAGAATGGTGGAGGATTATATGAGTGACCGCATCCAAGTAGGCACGTCACACAGTCCGTACTTATACTGGCAGGAAAAAGAGGCAATTTGGAGGCCCTTGCACAAACTGGCTTTATTCTACCTAAGTTGCCCTCCCACAAGTGTGTACTCCGAAAGAGTGTTTAGTGCCGCCGCTCACCTTGTCAGCAATCGGCGTACGAGGTTACATCCAGAAAATGTGGAGAAGATGATGTTCATTAAAATGAATTATAATCAATTCCTCCGCGGAGACATTGACCAGCAGCAATTGCCTCCACAAAGTACACAGGGAGCTGAGATGGTGGATTCCAGTGGGGACGAATTGATAATCTGTGAGGAGGGGGATGTACACGGTGATATATCGGAGGGTGATGATGAGGTGGACATCTTGCCTCTGTAGAGCCAGTTTGTGCAAGGAGAGATTAATTGCTTCTTTTTTGGGGGGGGTCCAAACCAACCCGTCATATCAGTCACAGTCGTGTGGCAGACCCTGTCACTGAAATGATGGGTTGGTTAAAGTGTGCATGTCCTGTTTTGTTTATACAACATAAGGGTGGGTGGGAGGGCACAAGGACAATTCCATCTTGCACCTCTTTTTTCTTTTCTTTTTCTTTGCATCATGTGCTGATTGGGGAGGGTTTTTTGGAAGGGACATCCTGCGTGACACTGCAGTGCCACTCCTAAATGGGCCCGGTGTTTGTGTCGGCCACTAGGGTCGCTAATCTTACTCACACAGTCAGCTACCTCATTGCGCCTCTTTTTTTCTTTGCGTCATGTGCTGTTTGGGGAGGGTTTTTTGGAAGGGACATCCTGCGTGACACTGCAGTGCCACTCCTAGATGGGCCCGGTGTTTGTGTCGGCCACTAGGGTCGCTAATCTTACTCACACAGCTACCTCATTGCGCCTCTTCTTTTCTTTGCGTCATGTGCTGTTTGGGGAGGGTTTTTTGGAAGGGACATCCTGCGTGACACTGCAGTGCCACTCCTAGATGGGCCCGGTGTTTGTGTCGGCCACTAGGGTCGCTAATCTTACTCACACAGCTACCTCATTGCGCCTCTTTTTTTCTTTGCGTCATGTGCTGTTTGGGGAGGGTTTTTTGGAAGGGCCATCCTGCGTGACACTGCAGTGCCACTCCTAGATGGGCCCGGTGTTTGTGTCGGCCACTAGGGTCGCTAATCTTACTCACACAGCTACCTCATTGCACCTCTTTTTTTCTTTGCGTCATGTGCTGTTTGGGGAGGGTTTTTTGGAAGGGACATCCTGCGTGACACTGCAGTGCCACTCCTAGATGGGCCCGGTGTTTGTGTCGGCCACTAGGGTCGCTTATCTTACTCACACAGCGACCTCGGTGCAAATTTTAGGACTAAAAATAATATTGTGAGGTGTGAGGTATTCAGAATAGACTGAAAATGAGTGTAAATTATGGTTTTTGAGGTTAATAATACTTTGGGATCAAAATGACCCCCAAATTCTATGATTTAAGCTGTTTTTTAGTGTTTTCTGAAAAAAACACCCGAATCCAAAACACACCCGAATCCGACAAAAAAAATTCGGTGAGGTTTTGCCAAAACGCGTTCGAACCCAAAACACGGCCGCGGAACCGAACCCAAAACCAAAACACAAAACCCGAAAAATTTCAGGCGCTCATCTCTAGTTACCACCTCTTGCTTCAGATGATGGCAGGGCAGGTTCAGGAATGTTTGGTGGTGCTCCAGTCTTCGGCACGCGGTGGCTGAATGCCGAAAGTGGCCCGCAATTCTTCGGGCCACCGACAGCATCTCTTGCACGCCCCTGTCGTTTTTTAAATAATTCTGCACCACCAAATTCAATGTATGTGCAAAACATGGGACGTGCTGGAATTTGCCCAGATGTAATGCACGCACAATATTGGTTGCGTTGTCCGATGTTACAAATCCCCAGGAGAGTCCAATTGGGGTAAGCCATTCTGCGATGATGTTCCTCAGTTTCCGTAAGAGGTTGTCAGCTGTGTGCCTCTTCTGGAAAGCGGTGATACAAAGCGTAGCCTGCCTAGGAACGAGTTGGCATTTGTGAGATGCTGCTATTGGTGCCGCCGCTGCTGTTCTTGCTGCGGGAGGCAATACATCTACCCAGTGGGCTGTCACAGTCATATAGTCCTGAGTCTGCCCTGCTCCACTTGTCCACATGTCCGTGGTTAAGTGGACATTGGGTACAACTGCATTTTTTAGGACACTGGTGACTCTTTTTCTGAGGTCTGTGTACATTTTCGGTATCGCCTGCCTAGAGAAATGGAACCTAGATGGTATTTGGTACCGGGGACACAGTACCTCAATCAAGTCTCTAGTTGCCTCTGAATTAACGGTGGATGCCGGAACCACGTTTCTCACCGCCCAGGCTGCCAAGGCCTGAGTTATCCGCTTTGCAGCAGGATGACTGCTGTGATATTTCATCTTCCTCGCAAAGGACTGTTGGACAGTCAATTGCTTACTGGAAGTAGTACAAGTGGTCTTCCGACTTCCCCTCTGGGATGACGATCGACTCCCAGCAGCAACAACAGCAGCGCCAGCAGCAGTAGGCGTTACACTCAAGGATGCATCGGAGGAATCCCAGTCAGGAGAGGACTCGTCAGACTTGCCAGTGACATGGCCTGCAGGACTATTGGCTTTCCTGTGTAAGGAGGAAATTGACACTGAGGGAGTTGGTGGTGTGGTTTGCAGGAGCTTGGTTACAAGAGGAAGGGATTTAGTGGTCAGTGGACTCCTTCCGCTGTCACCCAAAGTTTTTGAACTTGTCACTGACTTCTGATGAATGCGGTCCAGGTGACGTATAAGGGAGGATGTTCCTAGGTGGTTAACGTCCTTACCCCTACTTATTACAGCTTGACAAAGGCAACACACGGCTTGACACCTGTTGTCCGCATTTGTGTTGAAATAATTCCACACCGAAGAGCTGATTTTTTTTGTATTTTGACCAGGCTTGTCAATGGCCATATTCGTCCCACGGACAACAGGTGTCTCCCCGGGTGCCTGACTTAAACAAACCACCTCACCATCAGAATCCTCCTTGTCAATTTCCTCCCCAGCGCCAGCAACACCCATATCCTCATCCTGGTGTACTTCAACAGTGACATCTTCAATTTGACTATCAGGAACTGGACTGCGGGTGCTCCTTCCAGCACTTGCAGGGGGCGTGCAAATGGTGGAAGGCGCAAGCTCTTCCCGTCCAGTGTTGGGAAGGTCAGGCATCGCAACCGACACAATTGGACTCTCCTTGGGGATTTGTGATTTAGAAGAACTGTGCGTTGAAAAGACTTAAGCTGGCAAAAGCACAGCAAAGAACTGTGCGTTCTTTGCTGTGCTTTTGCCAGCTTAAGTCTTTTCATTTTTCTAGCGAGAGGATGAGTGCTTCCATCCTCATGTGAATCTGAACCACTAGCCATGAACATAGGCCAGGGCCTCAGCCGTTCCTTGCCACTCCGTGTTGTAAATGGCAAATTGGCAAGTTTACGCTTCTCATCAGACGCTTTCAATTTTGATTTTTGGGTCATTTTACTGAACTTTAGTTTTTTGGATTTTACATGCTCTCTACTATGACATTGGGCATCGGCCTTGGCAGACGATGTTGATGGCATTTCATCGTCTCGGCCATGACTAGTGGCAGCAGCTTCAGCATGAGGTGGAAGTGGATCTTGATCTTTCCCTATTTTAACCTCCACATTTTTTTCTCTCCATTTTTTAATGTGTGGAATTATATGCCAGTATCAATAGCAATGGCCTACTACTATATATACTGCGCACAACTGAAATGCACCACAGGTATGGATGGATAGTATACTTGACGACACAGAGGTAGGTACAGCAGTGGCCTACTGTACCGTAATACTATATATTATATACTGGTGGTCAGCAAACTGTGCAAAACTGAAATGCACCACAGGTATGGATGGATAGTATACTTGACGACACAGAGGTAGTTACAGCAGTGGCCTACTGTACCGTACTGCTATATATTATATACTGGTGGTCAGCAAACTGTGCAAAACTGAAATGCACCACAGGTATGGATGGATAGTATACTTGATGACACAGAGGTAGGTACAGCAGTGGCCTACTGTACCGTAATGCTATATATTATATACTGGTGGTCAGCAAACTGTGCAAAAATGAAATGCTCCACAGGTATGGATGGATAGTATACTTGACGACACAGAGGTAGGTACAGCAGTGGCCTACTGTACCGTAATGCTATATATTATATACTGGTGTTCAGCAAACTGTGCAAAACTGAAATGCACCACAGGTATGGATGGATAGTATACTTGACGACACAGAGGTAGGTACAGCAGTGGCCTACTGTACTGTAATGCTATATATTATATACTGGTGGTCAGCAAACTGCGCAAAAATGAAATGCACCACAGGTATGGATGGATAGTATACTTGACGACACAGAGGTAGGTACAGCAGTGACCTACTGTACCGTAATGCTATATATTATATACTGGTGGTCAGCAAACTGTGCAAAAATGAAATGCACCACAGGTATGGATGGATAATATACTTGACGACACAGAGGTAGGTACAGCAGTGGCCTACTGTACTGTACTGCTATATATTATATACTGGTGGTCAGCAAACTGTGCAAAACTGAAATGCACCACAGGTATGGATGGATAGTATACTTGACGACACAGAGGTAGGTACAGCAGTGGCCTACTGTACCGTACTGCTATATATTATATACTGGTCGTCAGCAAACTGTGCAAAACTGAAATGCACCACAGGTATGGATGGATAGTATACTTGACGACACAGAGGTAGGTACAGCAGTGGCCTACTGTACCGTAATGCTATATATTATATACTGGTGGTCAGCAAACTGTGCAAAACTGATATGCACCACAGGTATGGATGGATAGTTTACTTGACGACACAGAGGTAGGTACAGCAGTGGCCTACTGTACCGTAATGCTATATATTATATACTGGTGGTCAGCAAACTGTGCAAAAATGAAATGCACCACAGGTATGGATGGATAGTATACTTGACGACACAGAGGTAGGTACAGCAGTGGCCTACTGTACCGTAATGCTATATATTATATACTGGTGGTCAGCAAACTGTGCAAAACTGAAATGCACCACAGGTATGGATGGATAGTATACTTGACGACACAGAGGTAGGTACAGCAGTGGCCTACTGTACCGTAATGCTATATATTATATACTGGTGGTCAGCAAACTGTGCAAAACTGAAATGCACCACAGGTATGGATGGATAGTATACTTGACGACACAGAGGTAGGTACAGCAGTGGCCTACTGTACCGTAATGCTATATATTATATACTGGTGGTCAGCAAACTGTGCAAAAATGAAATGCCCCACAGGTATGGATGGATAGTATACTTGACGACACAGAGGTAGGTACAGCAGTGGCCTACTGTACCGTAATGCTATATATTATATACTGGTGGTCAGCAAACTGTGCAAAACTGAAATGCACCACAGGTATGGATGGATAGTATACTTGACGACACAGAGGTAGGTTCAGCAGTGGCCTTCTGTACCGTACTCCTATATATTATATACTGGTGGTCAGCAAAATTATGCACTGTACTCCTACTATATACTGTCTACAATGCAGCACAGATATGGAGTGTTTTTCAGGCAGACAACGTATACTGGTGGTCACTGGTCAGCAAAACTCTGCACTGTACTCCTCCTATATAATATTATACTGGTGGTCCCCAGTCCCCACAATAAAGCAGCACACTGAGCACAGATATGGAGTGTTTTTCGGGCAGACAACGTATACTGGTGGTCACTGTCAACAAAACTCTGCACTGTACTCCTGCTATATAATACAGCTGCTCCCCAGTCCCCACAATTAAGCAGTGTGAGCACAGATATATGCAGCACACTGAGCACAGA
This sequence comes from Pseudophryne corroboree, assembly GCF_028390025.1. NCBI lineage: Eukaryota > Metazoa > Chordata > Amphibia > Anura > Myobatrachidae > Pseudophryne > Pseudophryne corroboree. The sequence goes on along the minus strand of NC_086447.1, from coordinate 353,569,083 downwards.
TATGGAGCGTTTTTTTCAGGCAGAGAACGGATAAAACTGGTGGTCACTGATCAGCAAAACTGTGCACTGTAATCCTCCTATATTATACAGCTGCTCCCCAGTCCTCCCCACAATTAAGCAATAAAGCACAATCAAGTTCAACAATAAACGGAGAGGACGCCAGCCACGTCCTCTCCCTAACATTTCCAATGCATGAGTGAAAATGGTGGCGGCGCGCGGCTGCTTATAAAGAATCTGAATCTCGCGAGAATCCGACAGCGGGATGATGACGTTCGGGCGCGCTCGGGTTAACCGAGCCATACGGGAGAATCCGAGTATGCCTCGGACCCGTGTAAAATGGGTGAAGTTCGGGGGGTTCGGTTTCCGAGGAACCGAACCCGCTCCTCACTAGTTCTAATCAATGGTATTATTGGTCCAAATCACTGGAAGAAAATGACAAAATCACAGGAATTATTCGTTCTAATCAATGGTATTATTGGTCCAAATCACTGGAAGAAAATGACAAAATCACTGGAATTATTTGTTCTAATCAATGGTATTATTGGTCCAAATCACTGGAAGAAAATGACAAAATCACTGGAATTATTAGTTCTAATCAATGGTATTATTGGTCCAAATCTCTGGAAGAAAATGACAAAATCACTGGAATTATTCGTTCTAATCAATGGTATTATTGGTCCAAATCACTGGAAGAAAATGACAAAATCACTGGAATTATTCGTTCTAATCAATGGTATTATTGGTCCAAATCACTGGAAGAAAATGTAATGGATGGATACTTGCAGTGACACAGAGCTGCAAGATACAGCAATGGCCTACTGTACACAACTATATACTGTTGGGTCACCAAAATGCTGCACTGTAATACTATATATACTGCTCACAAAAATGCCGCACAGATATGGAATGGATACTTGCAGTGACACAGAGCTGCAAGATACAGCAATGGCCTACTGTACAACTATTTACTGTTAGTCACCAAAATGCTGCACTGTAATACTATATATACTGCTCACAAAAATGCCGCACAGATATGGAATGGATACTTGCAGTGACACAGAGCTGCAAGATACAGCAATGGCCTACTGTACTGTACTACTATAATTATTATATAGATGACAGATATAAAGTTACATTGCGGGGGAATCCAGTATACGTACTGTCACCAGGTACCAGTGAATGGCCACATCATGTATATAGGTGACAGATATAAAGTTACATTGTGGGGGAATCCAGTATACGTTCTGTCATCAGGTACCAGTGAATGACCACATCATGTATATAGGTGACAGATATAATGTTACATTGTGGGGGAATCCAGTATATGTTCTGTCACCAGGTACCAGTGAATGACCACATCATGTATATAGGTGACAGATATAACGTTACATTGTGGGGGAATCCAGTATACGTTCTGTCATCAGGTACCAGTGAATGACCACATCATGTATATAGGTGACAGATAAAAAGTTACATTGTGGGGGAATCCAGTATACGTTCTGTCATCAGGTACCAGTGAATGACCACATCATGTATATAGGTGACAGATATAATATTACATTGTGGGGGAATCCAGTATACGTTCTGTCACCAGGTACCAGTGAATGACCACATCGTGTATATAGGTGACAGATATAACGTTACATTGTGGGGGAATCCAGTATACGTTCTGTCATCAGGTACCAGTGAATGACCACATCATGTATATAGGTGACAGATATAATGTTATATTGTGGGGGAATCCAGTATACGTTCTGTCACCAAGTACCAGTGAATGACCACATCATGTATATAGGTGATAGACATAAAGTTGCATTGTGAGGGAATCCAGTATACGTTCTGTCACCAGGTACCAGTGAATGGCCACATCATGTATATAGGTGACAGATATATATTTACATTGTAGGGGAATCCAGTATACGTTCTGTCACCAGGTACCAGTGAATGACCACATCATGTATATAGGTGACAGATATAAAGTTACATTGTGGGGGAATCCAGTATACGTTCTGTCACCAGTTACCAGTGAATGACCACATCATGTATATAGGTGACAGATATAAAGTTACATTGTGGGGGAATCCAGTATACGTTCTGTCACCAGGTACCAGTGAATGACCACATCATGTATATAGGTGACAGATGTAAAGTTACATTGTGGGGGAATCCAGTATACGTTCTGTCACCAGGTACCAGTGAATGACCACATCATGTATATAGGTGACAGATATAAAGTTACATTGTGAGGGAATCCAGTATACGTTCTGTCACCAGGTACCAGTGAATGACCACATCATGTATATAGGTGACAGATATAAAGTTACATTGTGGGGGAATCCAGTATACGTTCTGTCACCAGGTACCAGTGAATGGTCACATCATGTATATAGGTGACAGATATAATGTTACATTGTGGGGGAATCCAGTATACGTTCTGTCACCAGGTACCAGTGAATGACCACATCATGTATATAGGTGACAGATATAAAGTTACATTGTGGGGGAATCCAGTATATGTTCTGTCACCAGGTACCAGTGAATGACCACATCATGTATATAGGTGACAGATATAAAGTTACATTGTGGGGGAATCCAGAATACGTTCTGTCACCAGGTACCAGTGAATGACCACATCATGTATATAGGTGACAGATATAAAGTTACATTGTGGGGGAATCCAGTATACGTTCTGTCACCAGCAGGGCCGGACTGGCCATCTGGCACCTCTGGCAAATGCCAGAAGGGCCGATAGCCAGGTGGGCCGGTCTGGCAGCAGCAATCCCTCCCTATCAACACTCCCACCTCCTCGCTCCGGCCACTGTGTTCCGCGGAAAAGTGCTCTCCTCTCTCTTCCCACCTTCCCAGAATGCCGATGGGTGCGATGTCATCGCGTACAGCTTTCTGGGAGTGGCCGCAGTGATGGGAGAAGGCAAGGGAGGAGGAGCAGCAGCAGCCCCAGCATGGCGTGTACTACACGCAAGGTCCATGTCTGCTGCCTGCCTGAGCCCCTGAGGAGGAGTTCCGCCACTATGCACTTCCAGATCCCGGCCCCAGGAGCAGCACACACATGGCCAGCTGCAGCATCAGCACTGCCGGGAGTGTGCTGCCCTCTGGCCAAGGTGAGTGCGAGTATATACATGCTCTGGCTGTCTGTCTCTCTCCTCAACCCCCCATCACCTTTCTCTCTCTCTTTCTTTTGACCCCACCTCTCTCTTTTGTTCTCACCCCCCCTCTCTTGTCCTCACCTCTCTATCTCTCTTTTGTCCTTACCCTCTCTCTGTCTCTTGTCTTCACCTCTCTCTTTTCCTCCCCCCTCACTCTCATCCACATCCCTCTCTCTCTTTTTTGTCCTCATCCTCTCTCTCTTTTGTTCTCACCCCCTCTCTCTTTCTTTTGTCCTCACCCCCTCTCTCTTTCTTTTGTCCTTACCCCCTCTCTCTTTCTTTTGTCCTCACCCCATCTCTCTTTCTTTTGTCTTCACCCCCCCTCTCTTGTCCTCACCTTTCTCTATCTCTCTCTTGTCCTCACCCTCTCTCTATCTCTTGTCCTCACCTCTCTTTTCGTCCTCCCTCTCTTCCATCCACATCCCTCTTTCCTCACCCCCTCTTTTTCTTTTGGCCTCACCCCTCTTTCTTTTGTCCTCACCTCTCTTATGTCCTCACTTCCCCTCTCTCTAGTCCTCACCTTTCTTTTGTTCTCACCTCTATCTCGTCTTTACCACCCCTTTTGCCCTCACTTCTCTATCTCTTATTTTCACCCCCCTTTTGCCTCACCCCTCTCTCTTTCTATCGTCATAGCACAGAGCAATCTGGGAGCGGCTATGGGGGAGAGAAGTCCTAGGAGCAGCAGCACGGCATCCGCCCACAAGCACCCAGTTTACAGCCTGCCTGAGCCCCTGGCCCTGAGGAGCAGACACGTCACCCATGCAGTCCTGGAACCCAGCAACAGCAGCACCACAGCACATGGCCAGCTGCAGCATCAGCACTGCAGGGAGAGCATTGCCCCCCCCTCCCCCGCCATAGTGATTACGGGTATACCCCTGCCATGGCTGGCTGTCTCTCTTTCTCTCTCTCTCTCTCTCTATTGTTCTCACCCTCTCTCTCTCTGTGTCCTCACTGCTCTCTCACTCTCTTGTTCCCGCCTCTCATTCCATCCCTCTCTCTTGTCCTCACCTATCTGTCACTCTCTCGTCCTCTTTCTCTCCTGCCTTTACCTCTCACGCTCATCCTCACCTGTCTTTCTCTTGCCCTCACCTCTCTCTGTCACCCTCACCTCTCTCTCTCTCTCTCTCTCTCTCTCAAGTCCCAACCTCTCTCTCTGTCTGCACCTTTCTCACGCTCTCTCTTTTGTCATCACCTTTCTCTCTCTATCTCGTCCTCACATCTCTCTCTTGTCCTCACCTCACTCCCTCTCTTTCTTGTCCTTGCCTCTCTCTCTTTCTTGTCCACACCTCTCACTCACTCTCTCTCATCCTCACCTCTGTCTATCCTGTCCTCACCTCTTTTACTCTCTCCTGTCCTCACCTCTCTCACTCTCTCATCCTCACCTCTCTCTTGCACTCCCCTCTCAGTCCTTGACCTCTCTCTCTCTTGTCCTCACCTCTCTCCTACTCGTTCTCACCTCTCTCCTACTCATCCTCACCTCTCTTTGTACTCACCTCTCTCTCTTGTCCTCACCTCTCTCTCTTCTCCTCACCTCTCTCTCTCTTCTCCTCACCTCTCTCTCTCTCTCACTCTTGTCCTCACATATCTCTCTCATTCTCTGTTTGGCTTTAAGATATAGATTGCGTTGCTCTAGATGGGCGTACAGTGAGGAGCTAAACTGGATAGACCTGTCCCCTCAGTCCTTCTCTACACCTCTACCAGCTCCCATGGCCTACTCCTCTGCACCATCTTCAAGGCCCACGCCTCCTCCACCCTGCGCCGACCACAGCCTCCTCAGCACCACCGCTGCTAAATAGATAATCTAACCCTGCTGCCTTTCTCTCTCCCTAGTCCCTACTGTATGCACTTGCTGTCCCTCTCTCTATCACACTCCCTGTCCCTGCTGTCGCTTTCCCTGTCCCTCTGTCACTCTCCCTGTCCCTGTGTCCCTGCTGTCACTTTCCATGTCCCTCTGTCACTCTCCCTGTTCATCCCTGCTGTCACTCTTCCTGAATTTTGTCTCATTCCATGTGGCATAATGTGAATTTCGGCTCATTCTGTGTGCTATAATGTGAATTTCGGCTCATTCTGTGTGCTATAATGTGAATTTTGGCTTATGCAGTGTGCTATAATGTGAATTTCGGCTCCTACCATGTGCTATAATGTGAATTTCGGCTCATACTGTGTGCTATAATGTGAATTTCAGCTCGTACCGTGTGCTATAATGTGAATTTCAGCTCATTCTGTGTGATGTATTGGGAATTTTGGCTTATTCTGTGTGCTATAATGTGAATTTTGGCTCCTACCATGTGTTATAATGTGATTTTCGGCTCATACCATGTGCTATAATGTGAATGTTGGCTCATACCATGTGCTATAATGTGAATTTCGGCTCATTCCGTGTGCTATAATGTGAGTTTCGGTTCATACCGTGTGGTATAATGGGAATTTTGGCTCATACTGTGTGGTATAATGTGAGAGGCACCAGAACTAGATAGTATAAGGGGCCCTACTATTGTGGTGCATAATGTGTATAAGAGGTATATGGTGTAGAAAACTACACTGAAGGACATGCCTCCTTTGAATGGCCATACCCCTTTTTCCAGAGCGCCCTTCACTTTTCCATACCCCCACTTCAAAATTTCCACTTCAACCACTTGTTGTGTGTATTTTAATAGAAAATGATGTACGCTTGTATGTTGTTATAATATTAATTATATTTGTAAAAGCAGCCATAGACTAAGAAGTAGGCAGAGTCAGGAATAGTAAGGGGAGGAGTCACCAAGGAGGGCCTGTGTGCTTAAAAAATGCCAGGGCCTATTTTTAGTCCCAGTCCGGCCCTGGTCACCAGGTACCAGTGAATGACCACATCATGTATATAGGTGACAGATATAAACTTACATTGCGGGGGAATCCAGTATACGTTCTGTCACCAGGTACCAGTGAATGACCACATCATGTATATAGTAGAGATGAGCGGGTTCGGTTTCTCTGAAACCGAACCCGCACGAACTTCATGTTTTTTTCACGGGTCCGAGCAGACTCGGATCCTCCCGCCTTGCTCGGTTAACCCGAGCGCGCCCGAACGTCATCATGACGCTGTTGGATTCTCGCGAGACTCGGATTCTATATAAGGAGCCGCGCGTCGCCGCCATTTTCACACGTGCATTGAGATTGATAGGGAGAGGACGTGGCTGGCGTCCTCTCCATTAGAAATTAGATTAGAAGAGAGAGAGAGATTGTGCAGAGTCAGACAGAGTTTACCACAGTGACCAGTGCAGTTGTTGTTAGTTAACTTTTATTTATTTTAATATAATATATCCGTTCTCTGCTATATCCGTTCTCTGCCTGAAAAAAAACGATACACAGCAGCAGCCAGTCACACAGTGTGACTCAGTCTGTGTGCACTCAGCTCAGCCCAGTGTGCTGCACATCAATGTATAAAAGGCAAAGCTTATAATAATTGTGGGGGAGACTGGGGAGCACTGCAGGTTGTTATAGCAGGAGCCCCCAGGAGTACATAATATTATATTAATTTAAAATTAAACAGTGCACACTTTTGCTGCAGGAGTGCCACTGCCAGTGTGACTAGTGGTGACCAGTGCCTGACCACCAGTATAGTAGTATATTGTTGTATGTATTGTATACTATCTCTTTATCAACCAGTCTATATTAGCAGCAGACACGGTACAGTGCGGTAGTTCACGGCTGTGGCTACCTCTGTGTCGGCAGTCGGAACTCGGCAGGCAGTCCGTCCATCCATAATTGTATTACAATATATACCACCTAACCGTGGTATTTTTTTTTCTTTCTTTATACCGTCGTCATAGTGTCATACTAGTTGTTACGAGTATACTACTATCTCTTTATCAACCAGTGTACAGTGCGGTAGTTCACGGCTGTGGCTACCTCTGTGTCGGCAGTCGGCAGGCAGTCCGTCCATCCATAATTGTATTATTATTATAATATATACCACCTAACCGTGGTTTTTTTTTCATTCTTTATACCGTCATAGTGTCATACTAGTTGTTACGAGTATACTACTATCTCTTTATCAACCAGTGTACAGTGCGGTAGTTCACGGCTGTGGCTACCTCTGTGTCGGCAGTCGGCAGGCAGTCCGTCCATCCATAATTGTATTATTATTATAATATATACCACCTAACCGTGGTTTTTTTTTCATTCTTTATACCGTCGTCATAGTGTCATACTAGTTGTTACGAGTATACTACTATCTCTTTATCAACCAGTGTACAGTGCGGTAGTTCACGGCTGTGGCTACCTCTGTGTCGGCAGTCGGCAGGCAGTCCGTCCATCCATAATTGTATTATTATTATAATATATACCACCTAACCGTGGTTTTTTTTTCATTCTTTATACCGTCGTCATAGTGTCATACTAGTTGTTACGAGTATACTACTATCTCTTTATCAACCAGTGTACAGTGCGGTAGTTCACGGCTGTGGCTACCTCTGTGTCGGCAGTCGGCAGGCAGTCCGTCCATCCATAATTGTATTATTATTATAATATATACCACCTAACTGTGGTATTTTTTTTTCTTTCTTTATACCGTCGTCATAGTGTCATACTAGTTGTTACGAGTATACTACTATCTCTTTATCAACCAGTGTACAGTGCGGTAGTTCACGGCTGTGGCTACCTCTGTGTCGGCAGTCGGCAGGCAGTCCGTCCATCCATAATTGTATTATTATTATAATATATACCACCTAACCGTGGTTTTTTTTTTCATTCTTTATACCGTCGTCATAGTGTCATACTAGTTGTTACGAGTATACTACTATCTCTTTATCAACCAGTGTACAGTGCGGTAGTTCACGGCTGTGGCTACCTCTGTGTCGGCAGTCGGCAGGCAGTCCGTCCATCCATAATTGTATTATTATTATAATATATACCACCTAACCGTGGTTTTTTTTCCATTCTTTATACCGTCATAGTGTCATACTAGTTGTTACGAGTATACTACTATCTCTTTATCAACCAGTGTACAGTGCGGTAGTTCACGGCTGTGGCTACCTCTGTGTCGGCAGTCGGCAGGCAGTCCGTCCATCCATAATTGTATTATTATTATAATATATACCACCTAACCGTGGTTTTTTTTTCATTCTTTATACCGTCGTCATAGTGTCATACTAGTTGTTACGAGTATACTACTATCTCTTTATCAACCAGTGTACAGTGCGGTAGTTCACGGCTGTGGCTACCTCTGTGTCGGCAGTCGGCAGGCAGTCCGTCCATCCATAATTGTATTATTATTATAATATATACCACCTAACCGTGGTTTTTTTTTCATTCTTTATACCGTCGTCATAGTGTCATACTAGTTGTTACGAGTATACTACTATCTCTTTATCAACCAGTGTACAGTGCGGTAGTTCACGGCTGTGGCTACCTCTGTGTCGGCAGTCGGCAGGCAGTCCGTCCATCCATAATTGTATTATTATTATAATATATACCACCTAACTGTGGTATTTTTTTTTCTTTCTTTATACCGTCGTCATAGTGTCATACTAGTTGTTACGAGTATACTACTATCTCTTTATCAACCAGTGTACAGTGCGGTAGTTCACGGCTGTGGCTACCTCTGTGTCGGCAGTCGGCAGGCAGTCCGTCCATCCATAATTGTATTATTATTATAATATATACCACCTAACCGTGGTTTTTTTATACCACCTAACCGTGGCAGTCCGTCCATAATTGTATACTAGTATCCAATCCATCCATCTCCATTGTTTACCTGAGGTGCCTTTTAGTTCTGCCTATAAAATATGGAGAACAAAAAAGTTGAGGTTCCAAAATTAGGGAAAGATCAAGATCCACTTCCACCTCGTGCTGAAGCTGCTGCCACTAGTCATGGCCGAGACGATGAAATGCCAGCAACGTCGTCTGCCAAGGCCGATGCCCAATGTCATAGTACAGAGCATGTCAAATCCAAAACACCAAATATCAGAAAAAAAAGGACTCCAAAACCTAAACTAAAATTGTCGGAGGAGAAGCGTAAACTTGCCAATATGCCATTTACCACACGGAGTGGCAAGGAACGGCTGAGGCCCTGGCCTATGTTCATGGCTAGTGGTTCAGCTTCACATGAGGATGGAAGCACTCAGCCTCTCGCTAGAAAAATGAAACGACTCAAGCTGGCAAAAGCACAGCAAAGAACTGTGCGTTCTTCGAAATCCCAAATCCACAAGGAGAGTCCAATTGTGTCGGTTGCGATGCCTGACCTTCCCAACACTGGATGTGAAGAGCATGCGCCTTCCACCATTTGCACGCCCCCTGCAAGTGCTGGAAGGAGCACCCGCAGTCCAGTTCCTGATAGTGAGATTGAAGATGTCAGTGTTGAAGTCCACCAGGATGAGGAGGATATGGGTGTTGCTGGCGCTGGGGAGGAAATTGACAAGGAGGATTCTGATGGTGAGGTGGTTTGTTTAAGTCAGGCACCCGGGGAGACACCTGTTGTCCGTGGGACGAATATGGCCGTTGACATGCCAGGTGAAAATACCAAAAAAATCAGCTCTTCGGTGTGGAGGTATTTCACCAGAAATGCGGACAACAGGTGTCAAGCCGTGTGTTCCCTTTGTCAAGCTGTAATAAGTAGGGGTAAGGACGTTAACCACCTCGGAACATCCTCCCTTATACGTCACCTGCAGCGCATTCATAATAAGTCAGTGACAAGTTCAAAAACTTTGGGTGACAGCGGAAGCACTCCACTGACCAGTAAATCCCTTCCTCTTGTAACCAAGCTCACGCAAACCACCCCACCAACTCCCTCAGTGTCAATTTCCTCCTTCCCCAGGAATGCCAATAGTCCTGCAGGCCATGTCACTGGCAATTCTGACGATTCCTCTCCTGCCTGGGATTCCTCCGATGCATCCTTGCGTGTAACGCCTACTGCTGCTGGCGCTGCTGTTGTTGCTGCTGGGAGTCGATGGTCATCCCAGAGAGGAAGTCGTAAGACCACTTTTACTACTTCCACCAAGCAATTGACTGTCCAACAGTCATTTGCGAGGAAGATTAAATATCACAGCAGTCATCCTACTGCAAAGCGGATAACTGAGGCCTTGACATCCTGGGTGGTGAGAAACGTGGTTCCGGTATCCATCATTACTGCAGAGCCAACTAAAGACTTGTTGGAGGTACTGTGTCCCCGGTACCAAATACCATCTAGGTTCCATTTCTCTAGGGTTGCGATACCGAAAATGTACACAGACCTCAGAAAAAGAGTCACCAGTGTCCTAAAAAATGCAGCTGTACCCAATGTCCACTTAACCACGGACATGTGGACAAGTGGAGCAGGGCAGGGTCAGGACTATATGACTGTGACAGCCCACTGGGTAGATGTATGGACTCCCGCCGCAAGAACAGCAGCGGCGGCACCAGTAGCAGCATCTCGCAAACGCCAACTCGTTCCTAGGCAGGCTACGCTTTGTATCACCGGTTTCCAGAATACGCACACAGCTGAAAACCTCTTACGGCAACTGAGGAAGATCATCGCGGAATGGCTTACCCCAATTGGACTCTCCTGTGGATTTGTGGCATCGGACAACGCCAGCAATATTGTGCGTGCATTACATCTGGGCAAATTCCAGCACGTCCCATGTTTTGCACATACCTTGAATTTGGTGGTGCAGAATTTTTTAAAAAACGACAGGGGCGTGCAAGAGATGCTGTCGGTGGCCAGAAAAATTGCGGGACACTTTCGGCGTACAGGCAGCACGTACAGAAGACTGGAGCACCACCAAAAACGCCTGAACCTGCCCTGCCATCATCTGAAGCAGGAGGTGGTAACGAGGTGGAATTCAACCCTCTATATGCTTCAGAGGTTGGAGGAGCAGCAAAAGGCCATTCAAGCCTATACAACTGACCACGATATAGGAGGTGGAATGCACCTGTCTCAAGCGCAGTGGAGAATGATTTCAACGTTGTGCAAGGTTCTGCAACCTTTTGAACTTGCCACACGTGAAGTCAGTTCAGACACTGCCAGCCTGAGTCAGGTCATTCCCCTCATCAGGCTTTTGCAGAAGAAGCTGGAGACATTGAAGGAGGAGCTAAGACAGAGCGATTCCGCTAGGCATGTGGGACTTGTGGATGGAGCCCTTAATTCGCTTAACAAGGATTCACGGGTGGTCAATCTGTTGAAATCAGAGCACTACATTTTGGCCACCGTGCTCGATCCTAGATTTAAAACCTACCTTGGATCTCTCTTTCCGGCGCACACAAGTCTGCTGGGTTTCAAAGACCTGCTGGTGAGAAAATTGTCAAGTCAAGCGGAACGCGACCTGTCAACATCTCCTCCTTCACATTCTCCCGCAACTGGGGCTGCGAGGAAAAGGCTCAGAATTCCGAGCCCACCCGCTGGCGGTGATGCAGGGCAGTCTGGAGCGACTGCTGATGCTGACATCTGGTCCGGACTGAAGGACCTGACAACCATTACGGACATGTCGTCTACTGTCACTGCATATGATTCTATCACCATTGATAGAATGGTGGAGGATTATATGAGTGACCGCATCCAAGTAGGCACGTCACACAGTCCGTACTTATACTGGCAGGAAAAAGAGGCAATTTGGAGGCCCTTGCACAAACTGGCTTTATTCTACCTAAGTTGCCCTCCCACAAGTGTGTACTCCGAAAGAGTGTTTAGTGCCGCCGCTCACCTTGTCAGCAATCGGCGTACGAGGTTACATCCAGAAAATGTGGAGAAGATGATGTTCATTAAAATGAATTATAATCAATTCCTCCGCGGAGACATTGACCAGCAGCAATTGCCTCCACAAAGTACACAGGGAGCTGACATGGTGGATTCCAGTGGGGACGAATTGATAATCTGTGAGGAGGGGGATGTACACGGTGATATATCGGAGGATGATGATGAGGTGGACATCTTGCCTCTGTAGAGCCAGTTTGTGCAAGGAGAGATTAATTGCTTCTTTTTTGGTGGGGGTCCAAACCAACCCGTCATTTCAGTCACAGTCGTGTGGCAGACCCTGTCACTGAAATGATGGGTTGGTTAAAGTGTGCATGTCCTGTTTTGTTTATACAACATAAGGGTGGGTGGGAAGGGCCCAAGGACAATTCCATCTTGCACCTCTTTTTTCTTTTATTTTTCTTTGCGTCATGTGCTGTTTGGGGAGGGTTTTTTGGAAGGGACATCCTGCGTGACACTGCAGTGCCACTCCTAGATGGGCCCGGTGTTTGTGTCGGCCACTAGGGTCGCTTATCTTTCTCACACAGCTACCTCATTGCGCCTCTTTTTTTCTTTGCGTCATGTGCTGTTTGGGGAGGGTTTTTTGGAAGGGACATCCTGCGTGACACTGCAGTGCCACTCCTAGATGGGCCCGGTGTTTGTGTCGGCCACTAGGGTCGCTTATCTTTCTCACACAGTCAGCTACCTCATTGCGCCTCTTTTTTTCTTTGCGTCATGTGCTGTTTGGGGAGGGTTTTTTGGAAGGGACATCCTGCGTGACACTGCAGTGCCACTCCTAGATGGGCCCGGTGTTTGTGTCGGCCACTAGGGTCGCTAATCTTACTCACACAGCTACCTCATTGCGCCTCTTTTTTTCTTTGCGTCATGTGCTGTTTGGGGAGGGTTTTTTGGAAGGGACATCCTGCGTGACACTGCAGTGCCACTCCTAGATGGGCCCGGTGTTTGTGTCGGCCACTAGGGTCGCTTATCTTACTCACACAGCGACCTCGGTGCAAATTTTAGGACTAAAAATAATATTGTGAGGTGTGATGTGTTCAGAATAGGCTGAAAATGAGTGTAAATTATGTTTTTTGAGGTTAATAATACTTTGGGATCAAAATTACCCCCAAATTCTATGATTTAAGCTGTTTTTTAGGGTTTTTTGAAAAAAACACCCGAATCCAAAACACACCCGAATCCGACAAAAAAAATTCGGTGAGGTTTTGCCAAAACGCGGTCGAACCCAAAACACGGCCGCGGAACCGAACCCAAAACCAAAACACAAAACCCGAAAAATTTCCGGCGCTCATCTCTAGTATATAGGTGACAGATATAAAGTTACATTGTGGGGGAATCCAGTATACGTTCTGTCACCAGGTACCAGTGAATGACCACATCATGTATATAGGTGATAGATATAAAGTTACATTGTGGGGGAAGCCAGTATACGTTCTGTCACCAGGTACCAGTGAATGGCCACATCACGTATATTCTTATACTGGTGGTCCCCAGTCCCCACAATGCAGCACACTGATCAGATATTTGCAGCACACTGAGCACAGATATGGAGCGTTTTCAGGCAGAGAACGTAGATATTTTCAGCACACTGAGCACAGATTATTTGCAGAACACTGAGCACAGATTATTTGCAGAACACTGAGCACAGATATTTGCAGCACACTGAGCTTTTCAGGGAGAGAACGCTGCCACGTCCTCTCCGTTCAATCTCCAATGCACAAGTGAAAATGGCGGCAATGCACGGCTCCTTATATAGAATACGAATCTCGCGAGAATCCGACAGCGGGATGATGACGTTCGGGCGCGTTCTGGTAAACCGAGCAAGGCGGGAAGATCCGAGGCTGCCTCGGAACCGTGTAAAATGGGTGAAGTTCGGGGGGGTTTGGATCCCGAGGAACCGAACTCACTCATCTCTAATATATGTATATATATATATATATATATATATATACAGGTTGAGTCTCCCTTATCCAAATGCTTGGGACCAGAGGTATTTTGGATATGAGATTTTTCCGTATTTTGGAATAATTGCATACCATAATGAGATATCATGGTGATGGGACCTAAATCTAAGCACAGAATACATTTATGTTTCATATACACCTTATACACACAGCCTGAAGGTAATTTTAGCCAATATTTTTTATAACTTTGTGCATTAAACAAAGTGTGTCTACATTCACACAATTCATTTATGTTTCATATACACCTTATACACACAGCCTGAAGGTCATTTAATACAATATTTTTAATAACTTTGTGTATTAAACAAAGTTTGTGTACATTGAGCCATCAAAAAACAAAGGTTTCACTATCTCACTCTCACTCAAAAAAGTCCGTATTTCGGAATATTCCGTATTTCGGAATATTTGGATATGGGATACTCAACCCGTATATATAATATTAGATCTTAGGAGGAGAGGCATGTTTTAATTTTTTATAATTGATTTCCGTGAATGGTTGTGTAGGGGCCCCAGTGAATTACTTTGCCCAGGGCCTACAATGCTGTTAAAATGGTTTTACGGCACAGCTCACAAAAAACAAACAAACACAAAACATTTATCCCTTTGAAAAATAAGTAGGAAGATCAGTAGCAAATCATTGTGTACTTAACGAAGTGGGACACATAACTTACATCCAAGGGTGTTACTAAAAGTTTGTTTTAGTGAATCATTCCCTTCTATCCTGGGCCTGCATATATTTCTAACGTGTTTTAATCTAGAAAAGAACAATCGATAATCCATAATGTGTTGAGTGACAAAGTAATTCTTAAAAAAGTTTTTTAAATATTATAATATTTAAAATGAGGACATGATTCAGAAAACATTGAATATTAGTTGTGAACAAAATATTCTGGGTTTATAAAATAAAAATAAAAATAAAAAAACAGTGGCAGGAGAGTTATCAGAGTTAGATGGTGACGCTGCTGTGCATTTCTGTGAAAATGATTTGATTACTGCGGCACTTTGCATTTGAAAGGGTTTTTTGTAAAATTCGACATTCGCAAGAATAATTTACATTTTGTGCGTGGATGTCAATCTTCTTGCATATAATTCTTATGTAAATTAGCTCATTCAGTGCAGTCTTTGGAATAAGTCTAGTGATTTAGATGCACATTTGTATGTAGTAGAACAAACTTACATAACAATTAGAAGCTAGCAGCAAACAAAATTATACATTTTAGTAAATTGACACTGGTTACATTAAAATCGTCTACACCCTTTGTTCCACTGTTGTAATTGTTTATTATTTTTGTATTATTATTTTCAGGGTTTTTTTCCCCATTTTTTATTTTTAGCTTATTCAAAGTATAAAAGAACATTTCTTGCATGTTTTGAGCTTTCATTGGCAGCTTAAATACAGGTGGTGAGATGCTACAACATGTAACAGGTTTCACTAATAGCTGCCTGACTCTCACTGGCAAAGAACACAAAGTATAACCTCCTGGCAAGCTTAAAACTTGTTTATGTCACATTTCACTTTGCATTGGGCTAATTGAAAAGAGTAGGTATAATTTGTATTATTCCACTGAAGACTCTTTCTGTACATTATAACAGCTCACTCTAACTTATTGTTTTGCCCTAGAAAACAGTACACTAGGGGCATCGAACATGCGCTTATTTAGCTGCTGTGCAACTACATATGCCTGCATACCCTGCAACACTTTTAAAATGCCTTAATAGCAAAACCGAGGCAGCACTTGCTGGAATATGTAGTCCCACAGCAGCTGTAGGGCCGAATATCGAATACCCAGTAGCACTGAGAGGGAGGGGGGAGCGGGTACTCTTTACCCATGTCCGTGGCTGTTGGAGGGGGGGGGCTATCTTCCCCAATGCAGACAGCCAGGAAAGAGAGGACACTGCTGCAGCGGCAGCCTCTCCCCCCAGCACAGCACACATGCTGCTGTGTGCTGTGCTGGGGGGAGAGACAGCTGAAGCAGCATCCTCTCTCCCTGCATGATGTGCCCCGTGACGCCCCTTGCTGCTCACCCAGGGCTCCCCCGTCCAGGGCGAGCGGCCGCACAGACAACTTTTTTCAAAAATATTTCTAAAGGAGGGGGGCTGGCTACACCTCCCAGTATCGGACACATCCCCTTTCCGAGTACCTGGGCCCAGCTCAGCTGTCTGCGCCCCTGTGACTACCACTGCCATACACTGAGTTCTATTATGTGACATACAGTATGTATACATATAGACAAACTTATTTATGTACAGGAGTGGTGTGAATGCTTCTATAAACCAATGGGAAAAATGTTTTTTATTTGTTGATTGGTGATGTCATTGCTTTATATTTGTTGAAAGAGTGATGTATCAAACCTTTGAGAGAGATAAAGTGGAGAAATTGCCCATCGCAACCAATCAGCTCCTAGATATCATTTACCTAGCACAGTCTATTAGTTGATATACTGTACCTGTGAGATTTAAAGCACCAAATATTTTAAAGGCCAATCCGAACTGCTGAATCACATAACTTTCAACACTTTCTGCATCTGTCAGGCTATTACGTTTGGGTCTTGGATGTTTTGCTACTGTAGGCAGAGGGCCTGCTTTGATTTACATGCAGCATCTATTGGCGGCAGCCTGACCCTTATGTACGTCCATTTCAGCGAATGTGAAGGACTGGGAAGCCTACTTTTAGTATTTGTGTATGCTGTAATACAGATTGGTGCATCCTAAGACGCCACCAGATGCTGAACAATGAAAACTTCCACTTGACCATGATCTCCCCAGCCTGTGGCTTTGCATATGTGAATGCAGCCACTTGCATTGAAACGGCCACAACACTCTCATTTTTGCATGCACTACTAACTACCTCCCAGCCAGTTCCAGGAACACCCATCACCTCTCCGCCACATTTCTGGTACCGTCTGTAATAATCACAGCAGCACCTTTGTGCATAAACTCTATGTAACGAATGCTCCATATGGGGTCTCAGAAATTTTTTGTGCATGCACAGTTGCAAGAAATCACTTAACTATGTAAACATTGCATTATGTAGATTGGTTGCAGCTCTGAATTAGGCCCAGATACTCTATTGTGTAAAAGAGACCCAGGTGGGCCTAACAAGTACAATCACAATCATGCACTTGCCCAGGGCTGTCTTAACAGCTTTGTAGGCCCTGAACAATGCAATGCACTTCACACCCATTCACAGGAACCAATAAAAATAAATAAATCATGACATGCTTCCATACAGTTAATGGCTGTCAGCACTCTGATTGGTAGATAGCTCAAGCCATCCACCAGTCAACAAGGCTGACAACCATTCACTGTCTGACTGCAGGCTGGGAGGTAGGTAGAGTATGCTGCACTTTGATTGATTGATAGCTCCAGCCACCCACCAATCAACATGCTGACAGCCATTCCTTGTCTGGCTGTCCCTGTTAGAAGGCCTCTAGAATTGTGGGGTCCTGGATAGCTGCCCAGTGTGCCTATACGTTAAGATAGCCATGTACCCATCTTCAACTTCCAATGGCAATAACAAAGAAGCATAAAACTTGTTAATAAAATATCCCCCATAAAAGGAATTTTAACTTAGATGTTGTTAAACAGTAATAAAAATACACAAAAGTTTTTTCCTTCTCAATACCTGCTACTCCAGTAGTATAAAGTATAACATGTTACTTTTGAGTTTGAATTGTGTTTTTGTGCTTAGATACAGACACAGAACCTCCAAGGGCAACTAATATTTTTTTTAGAACTGCATTATTTCATGTATAAAACATATTAAAACAATGGGGCAGATGCATTAACCTGGAGAAGGCATAAGGAAGTGATAAACCAGTGATATGTGCAAGGTGATAAACGCACCAGCCAGTCAGCTCCAATATGTAAAATGACAGTTAGGAGCTGACTGGCTGGTGCGTTATCACCTTGCACTTAACACTGCTTTATCACTGGTTTATCACTTCTCCAGGTAAATACATCTGCCCCAATATACCTATGCTTATCAAGTTAAAAAAAACACATTAGAACGTTTTAGTTCTTATGTAACTTTTTATTTTTAAGACGGAGATCTGTTAAATGTTTTGGAAGACATAACAACAAAATAACATCTATTATCAGCAGCACTAACATTCTAATTCATAACTTTACTCCTAATTTATATATGTAACTCATTCCATTGTGCAACAGTTCCAGCTATGTGATACAGTAGGCCAGGAGTTTGCTCTACAATGGACAGATACAGGTAAGTAAAGTGATAACTTCGGAGTCAAGCACACTGGGCTGCCCTTTAACTAGTGGCCAAGATTCTACTGCTATAAGGACAGAACCTGCGTCATCTTTTTCCCCTATTTATTTATACATACTTTAGATATTTCAATATAATTTCTACATCAGAAATGTAGCATAACATGTGCATGGAAGGAATGACTATGAGTGTGGTAAGTATGGTTATGGGGCCAGTCCCCAGATTGTTTCTGGAAACCTAGCAACACCCCTGCAGGGAGCACATAAACTAAATGTCTTTCATCACTTTCTTCTGGCTTTTGAGTCACACTTTTAAATATTATATTTCAGTATTATAAGATGCTAGTTCTCTAGTGCCCTGTATAAAGCATCAGCCTGAAGCATTTGTCTTTCTATCTAAACAAATCACTTATGTCTGTTAATTCTTCAATTAAGACCTCCAATATAAGTTCTCACAACGTTTTCTGTTTATCACTATTATCACCTGTGTGCTTACAATGCCCCGTGAATTAATCATTTCTGTAATACGTATTATTCTGTATGTTTTACATATTACTTAAATGACACTTCATCATGATCTGAAATTATAAAAAATATTGTACGGCCCATATCATATTGTCCTACATTGTAAAATGTAAAAGTTTAGAAGTTACTTAATCTTTAGAACAAATAATCAATTGTGAAATGCACTTGCAACATAGATAACAATACAATTTCAAGTTAGGCAACTCACTTTCAGTCAGGGCAGTAAATGTGCTTTATAGACCTTCTAAACCTACTTAGAACAGCGTGTTAGCTAGTTATCATTATCTGACTCCTCATTTCATTTTAGGTCACATTTCATTTCCTTCCACCACACTGAAACATAAACAGAAGCAGACAATAATACTGCCACCTGCGTAGTGCTTTTTTATTGTGTTAATTAAGCAAGATACCTAAACATACTATAAATTATACATCTGTCGTAGAGTGGTACATCTGGGCAGAATAAATACTGAACTAGAAGCTAATGATGGAATCGATTCCCAAAACCAACTGTCTACTAACTCCTTAGCAGAGCACTGGCAGCCAAACAATCATCATAAAGCATCTCCAAGTCCTGACTTTATAAAGTTTCCCCAGCACCTGGCACTTTGTGCTTTTATTACTAACCTCATGTTGGCAGTCTGTGCTGTTCTCTGACTTGTATCTTCTTTGTGTATGTGTGTGTGTGTGTGTGTCTGGTCCCAATAGCTGTTTGCCTGGGTCTATCTTTGTTCTGCTGTTCCTGTGTGTGTGCCTGGGAGTAAGTGCTGCTACTCTGTACCCTGGTCACGCCTCTCAGTCTGTAACAGTTCCTCAGCAGAAGAAAAAAACCTGACAGGACTTTAAAAGAAGTACTTAAGTTTGAAAGAAAGAGGGTTGTAATAAAATAGGCTCTAGCTGATTCAGAATAAAACTCTAAAGTACTACAATTAACATTTAGGACCTACAGTAATTCAGAAACTACTTTGTAAGTTAAACACTTCAAAAGCTGTATTCGCAATTCAGCAACAGAAAATCTAATTTACCTTGTGATATTACTCTTTGCAGTCTAGATTGTAATCTCTTTTGGCAAGTGTTTTGTATGTTTGCGTTTATTTTTTTATTTTTAAGAATTCATTCTCCTGCTCAGGGCCGGATTAAGGGAGGGGCAACAGGGGTAGTCATCCCGGGGGCCCACACACATTTCAGGCCCCCATACCCAGGAACAAAGTAGTCTTCCCCCTCCCGGCAGCTCAGCTGTTCATTAACAGTGGCCACTGAGGAAGGGCTCTGTGTACAGCAGTCCATCGTCTTGCTGGATGCTGCATTGAAATCCCGCAAGATACTGACTCCAGCTCCTGCTGCTCCACCCCTCGCTGGACACGTAGTGTGTGTGTATGTATGTGTAGCGGGGGTGTGTGTAGTAGGTGTTTGTGTGTGTGTAGTGTGTGTGTGTGTCTTGGGGGGGGCTCGGGGATCTTTGTAAGCTACTGTAGTAGTGGTAGCCTCCACAGTTTCATTGCCCCAGGGACCCCGCCAGCCTTAATTCAGTCTGATCCTGCTCCTAACCCAACCTGACCCTCACCATCATCTCTTCCTCCCACATCCTCCTTATCGCCTTCCTCCTACTCATTGAGAGACATCTGTCCTAACCATGGACCCCAATCCCACACTCCACCCCCCCCCCCCCATCACCACCACCTACTCTGTGTACCTGTGCGGTACCCGGAGTGTTATAGATGGTACCTTAGATCCTAGATGGCAGCTCAAGTAGATCTTCATATTTATTTGGCAATAACCTTATCCACCTCTAGCTGAGAGGCTAGCTCCATACACATGGGTGCTCATTCCGAGTTGATTGCACCCAGCAACATTTTGCTGCTGCTGCGATCAACTAGTACACACCTATGGGGGAGTGTATTTTAGCTTAGCAGGGCTGCGATCGCTTGTGCAGCCCTGCTAAGCTAAAAAAATTTCAAGCAAAACTAGACTAGGCCTATACCTACTTACCCAGTGCCACGATCCCTGCAATGCTGGGGCCGGCTTTGATGTCAGACATCCGTCCTCCATTTTCCTGGGCACACCTGTGTTTTCCTTACCACTCCCCGAAAATGGCAGTCAACGGTCCGGATCCACCCTAGAACGCCTTCTTCCTGTCAATCTTCTTTGCGGTCGGCTCTACTACCGCTTTCTTTGGAAGACGCGACGTAACCCGGTGACCCCTGTCGCCGGGCAACATTGCGCACGCACACTGCGCCCGCCGCGCATGCACATTCCGGACTCATTTGCACCGCAGCGATAAACCGCTGCATGCGAACAGGTCGGAATGATCCCCATAGTGTTATGAACCACAGGTAGTGGTTCATTCCTATTCTATGTTTATAGTTGTCTTGCAGGCCAGGATTTCCCGTTGCTCTGGTTTGAGAAGACTCTTGTTTGCTGCCGGTGGTGAGTCTGTGTGATTGCAGCTTGTTCCCATGTGTTCAGCCTCACCTGTCTGTTGATTGCACCTCTCAGTTGTGCAGCAGGGCAGCTGCACGACATAATTAATTAATACTCTCTGTTATATTCTGGCTCAGTGCAATTCACAGACGCTGGTGATATTTCCAGAGTTCCAGAGTTCTTGAGTTCTGAGCTAGTCCCTGCCAGTTCCTGAGCTCCTGTCTAGCAGTGTCTGTCTAGCTGCTTCCAGTGTTGGTTCCAGTGTTGGTTCCAGTGTCGGTTCCAGTGTCGGTTCCTGTGTCGGTTCCAGTGTCTGATCCCGTGTCCTGCCGTGAAGCGTTCCTGTCCAGAAGTCCTGTGGCTTTGTCTGTGCCTGGTCGAGTATCTGGCTTCTTGGTGTCCACCGGTCTGTCGTTTGGGATTCTGCCTGTCCTCCGGTTCTGAGAGTCTGTGTCGGCTACATTGGGGGTTCCTGTCCGTTTGCCAGTATTTGTACCGGTTCCATGAGTAACGGCTTTGCCGCGTCCGTCGGCCTAGGCCGCTGTATTCTTTGGTTATATTTTGTTACTGGTGTTTTGCAGAGGGTTCTGCTTATGCTGTCACCGCCGGTACACAACAGTATTGTGTCGGCGAGTGGACAGCATTTCCTTTGTTGTTCTTTTCCTTTGGCGGCATGCCGCACATATATTTAGTTTTAGGGTTGTTAGTAGCCCCTAGCCTTCTGTTTGCTTTAGTTAGAGGTCCCCTTGTTATTATCCTGTCTCGGTTCACGCCTTGTCTCACTCTAAGACCTGGGGGCATCGGAGTTGGGCAGACCTAATCCGCCCTTCAAACGCGGCTGCCGTGGGCCCAAGAAACCATAGTCACTCAGGCGTGAACTGACCACATGGGTGAAACAATGGAGGTAGGGTGCTAGGGGCTATTTCCACACCACACCTTATTTCAGCGTCACGTTCTGGTGCTCTGGACTCACTACGCAACATCTCCCTTGTTCTGAGCACCAGGAACCTAACACATAGTAAGTTGGCATAACTTGACAGCCATGATAATTTTAAATAGAATAATCAAGTATATTTCTTAAAAGAGAATAGGATGATGCTGGTCCATTGCAGATCAGTGTATATAAATAATGATCACCATATATATGACAGGGAATTGCCGCACAAAGGGGGTTTCACACTTTCAACACTGTAGTTTGCAATACAGTAGTGAATAGCCAATGAGCAATAGCTCTTTCCAGTAGTTAAACAGATTTCTATACCTTACCTGCTACAGCACCTCTTTGGCTTGAATTTGAGAAAATGCAGTTTCTTAATTGTCTCAATATACTTTAAACACAACACCTGTGCAAAACACGGATATACTTTATTACTCAGCAGAATTAGCAAAAACCTCAATCTTGTTCAGTATTTTAATCTAAAGCACACACAGAATTCTGTTTAAGTTCTCTGTTGCTGGATGATCACTGACCTATAACATGCATGTATTTGTAATCCACAATAAGCAATAGCAGTGGCGTCACAGCCAGCTCCAGGTCAGTGGCAGGAGCCGAGTGCTACACTGTTACATTATGTGCAGCACTCGGCTCCTGTCACTGTGTAGGAGCCAACACTGCAGGCACAGCACTCCCCGGGAGGAAGCGGCACCTCCCGAATCCCACCAGTGACTAAAAAAACAGGAGTCTGTTGGGACGCAAAGCCCCATCAAAGCCCCACCCCGCTTTCGGACCACCAAATGACAAAAACAGGTGCTGGGTCGTGAAGCCCTGCCCCTCAAGTGAAGTTCCACCCCTTCAAGCAAAGCTCCACCCCCTTTTCCTTGCTGCCGCAGCGGGTGTCCAGAAGGTAAGTGATGCCTCTGAGCAATAGTCATGGGCTTAACATCTGTTGCTGTTCTTTCCTGATTCCAGGGACAATGGCTTTTGGATCTCCAATGATAAAGCACAATGCACACATTTCCACATGCAATACTGTATATCACAATTCTCAACAGCACTTCTTAGTATCAATAACTCAGTCCCAACATGCTCTTTCATTCAGTTTAGTATTCACACAAAATGATTGCTGTTCTTTACACTGGTAAACTCAGGCACTAGCAGTACAAGGCACATACTGTACATCAGAGCTTTTCAACCTTTTACAACTCGCGGCACACTGAATAAGATTTAAATATTGCCATGGCACATTCAAATATAATGGTGCTGCATGGTGCAGTTGCGTGTCCTAGGATGTCATGTCGCAGCTTCTCCATAGGTAACGCCTGAGCCACATCTGAGAATGCCAGAAGAGCCCAAAATTAGAACTGGCTCTGCAACCACTAAACCCACCAGTATTGATCGTTTCAGGGCCTCAGTAGCGGCAAAACACTGACGGGCCTGGCTCTGCTTCTATGGCAGCACACCTGGAGACTGCTCAGAGCACACCAGTGTGCCACAGCACAGTGGTTGAAAAATACTGCTGTACATAACAAGGTCTGCATAAACTTAGGGTTTGATTTTGAGGTGGTTAAGTCAATGGCTGACGCAAGAGGCCAATGGGGCAGATGTATTAAGCCTGGAGAAGGGATAAAGGAGTGATAAAGCACTGCTGACACACTGTCTACAGCTTTCAGTCTCAGCTGGTGTCAGTGCACAAGCAGCGGGTACTCAGTGGCTTCTGTCACCTCACCACTGCAGCAATATTGACCAGTGTCTTTTCTCTCACAGAAGACCTGCAGCACGTCACCTCGCCCTGCACTCCACTCCTCTGCATCTCCTGGTCTCAACTGCACATGTGCAACCATAACACACTGTTCACTTGCTCGATTGTTTCTTTTTACTGGCAAATAATGTCTACACCTGTTGACAGCCTCCTGTAATGCAACATCCATAGGCTCCTGTCAGAGAGTGGGGTATCACACCTGCAGTCATGCTAATCTAATCCTTTGCCTTTTCTTCTGTCCTCTCTGGAATGCCAGATCTGTGCATTAAACTGTCCCACTCCCTTAACATTCTCACCACAATTGAAACCTGTCTCTCCTCTTCTGGTACCACTTTTGTTGCTGCTCTCTCATAATGGGACATCTCCTTCTTGCAGACACCCAAGCATTTATACCTGTAAGGTGGTGTGGGCATTCTTCATTCTCAATATGTACCTGTTCAATTATACCCTTTAATACATTTCTTTCTTTCTTTCTTTCTTTCTTTCTTTCTTTCTTTCTTTCTTTCTTTCTTTCTTTCTTTCTTTCTTTCTTTCTTTCTTTCTTTCTTTCTTTCTTTCTCCTTTGCTGTCCACTCGATCTGCCTCTTCTACCCAGTCCACCTTCACATCAAGGTCTTCTGAAACTCATCTCCCAAATCCATGACAATTATTCTGCCTGGCCACTCCTCTTCTTTTCCTTGGATTCCCCTCACCTGAGTGATTTCAATATCACTATTGACAATTCCACTGACTCTGCCAAAGCGTACCTTCTTTTCTCCTTTTTATTTGGCTTCTCACAGTGGACTTTCTCTCCTTCCCTTTTTTAATCATCATGCCCTTGACCTCATCTTCTTCAACTTATTAATCCTTTATACACTTCTCCAACTCACTAATCCTCTTCTCTGACCACCACCTGCTCTGATTCTGTCTCTGCTGGCTTCCCACCCCACTCCCTTCATTAAATCTATGATCACTAAGTTTAGCCTTGATGCCCTTCACCTTGCCATCTTCACATCCTCATCTGAAATATTGCTGTCGCAATTACTGCAATGTCATTCTCCAGTCAAGTTTTCTTCCTTTTCAAACCACACTATCACTTCAATCTTGACTATGTTGCCTCAGCCACTATACTTTATCTTCAGCAATCCAAACCCCAGCCACGGATCTCAAACAGAGCCATTATTTGCTAAAATTTTCTAGCACAGTCAGCCATCAATTGAAGAAATCTTGGTTTGAAACTTCATTTTTAGTTATACTGCTCAGGTCCTTTGTTCGGCCTCTTACCACCTCAATCCATGCTCACTATATGATCTTAATGATTTTGACCCTGCCATCTTTTCATCCTCACTTGAAACACTGTCCTCCCCAATTACTGCCCTCACTTGCCTGCATAAGATGTTATCCCTTTATATTAATTTGTCTGTTCTGCCCTCTCTCTCTTCAAACAACCCTACTTTAATTCTCTAGTTTCTTCCCGGTCTTCCAAAACTCATCACCACCTTTAGCTCCGTCCGCATCATAACACTCTTCCTCCTCCACCTCCGTATTCTTCGTCTGCCCACCTCCATTTCAACACAAGACTTTGCCACCCATTGATACTATGCCCTCGTACCCTTTATATCGTTGCCTGCCTACACCTCATCCACCTCTTATACTTAATCCTTTTTACTCGCATTTTCACTTCTCTCTTTAAACATACTCTTTCATATTCATCCTAAATCCCCCACTGTTAACCTTGCCTCTCTACCACACAATCTCTGCCCTCCCCTTTGCCTTCAAATACTTGCATAGCTTGTCTACAAATGCATCACCAGCTTCCACTCCTTTCCTCCCCTCATGACCAACTGCTTTCTGGCTTCTGTCCACTCCACTCCACAGAGTCTGCAATTACTAAAGGATGAACAATCTTCTCTCAGCGAAGTCAAAGGAACACTTCTCCTTGTTCATTGTTCTAGATCTCATTTTAGGCAACTCTCTCCTCCTGTACATTCTGCACTCCACTGCCTTTGTGACACCATCCTCATCTTCTGTTGAAATGTTCCTTACCATTTCTACAGTACCCCTGGCTCCCCCTCTCCCTCTCCCTCAGCAAGTGTTCTACCTTATGTCTTTATAGCCCACTACCACTCACAAAGTCAGGTCTTATAGGATCTGCTTTCTATTGACAATTGCTGTTCTCATTTTCCCAAGACAACCCTGCAGGCTCTGCTGTCATGTCCAGAGGGAAGACATTTAACTTGAAGGGCTCAGGTTAAGTGCTGTGCGGAACATTTTTTTTCTCCTATGGCACCTACTGTGTCCCACCTCCTTCTATGATCTCCTTCTAACCAGGAAGAAGATGTTGTAAGATGCTTATAGCTTCCCGTATCTCTGCACCAGAATCTTTACAGTCTATGCCATCTAGTTCCCCCTGTGGTCTTGGGGTGCTGGTTTCCTATGACATGACACAGCTTTCGGTCAGGCTTGTAATGATAGCTTCTGCCCTCTCCTATTATTTCCCCTAGCTTTTCTCAAATACCTCTGAGGCATCTCCTGTAGCAGGGGTTGATGGGTGTATTTGTTTTAGGAGGCCTGGTACTCCATAAATTCCCAATTTCTCACTATATTAATATCCAGCACCTATCCCTTACCTTCCTTCAATGGCACTAAGTATGGTATTCACCCAAACCTCCTGCCTTGACTTCACCTTTCCATCCTATCCTGGTTGACTCCATTTTCCCCTACTATCAGCATACTGTAGTAGTGCTAGCACACAATGCCAGGTTATTTAATGCATTAATGCAGCCCTAACTAGGGTTTATTAAAGGTTTTTTATTCATATTTGTTTAGGAGATATGGCAGTCTCGTTTACATTTATATAATATCAATTGTTTATTCTTAGGCTAGTTCATGTATTGCATTTTTATGTGGATGACATATTAATATTTTAAATAAAACAATATATTGGATTCATTCTGCGCTCCCACTCTTTCTTTTTTCACACTTACTTTGATCCATTGTTGGGGCAGCCCGCCCACAACTGGTGAGCAGCCGTCTGAATCCAACCACATATAGTGTGTGTATTGTAGAGCGCCAATCTTTTGTATATATTTACAAGCAAGTTACTATTTACATCACTGGCTTCACTAAGAAAAATGCCAGTGTGAATTTTTGGGGAAAAAAAAAATAGCAACATGTCTTGCCCCATTAAAGATCTCCTCATTACTGAACATTTTTTGTGCATTACGACTGGGCATATAAACTTAGTGGTACAACATATAATTAAAAATGAGAGATCTATTCTGGAAACCCGCCTGACAACCCATGATATTTATGATCCATTTCAATCAGGATTCAGGAGAAGACATAGCACTGAAACAGCCCTGGTGTGTGTGTTAAATGATCTTCTGATGGCAAGAGACAGAGGTGACTGTTCAATATTAATCCTTCTAGATCTCTCGGCAGCATTTGATACCGTGGACCATGGGCTTCTGATTGAGCGACTGATACATTTCTGTGGTCTGGATGGCACAGTCCTAAGCTGGTTCAAATCATTTCTCACAGGCAGGTCACAGAGTGTATCGTCTGGATTATACTCATCACCACCAGTGCCATTGCCATGTGGTGTCCCACAAGGTTCTATACTATCCCCCATGCTTTTTTCAGTATACATGCTCCCATTGGGCGAAATAATCAGGTGCCATGGCCTGGTCTTCCACTGCTATGCAGATGATACACAACTGTACTTGTCCTTTGCTCCGGGCACTGACAACCCAATAACAACCCTAAATGGCTGTCTAGCTGAGCTACAGGAGTGGATGAGCGCCAGTTGGCTGCGACTGAACCCGGATAAAACAGAGGTCCTTATGATACGACCGCAACATCAAAGGACAAGACTGCAGCATAGCCAACCAACTGGAATTACCCTCGGGGATTCAGAATTACAGACCAGTGATCGTGTGCGGAATCTTGGCGTTGTCCTGGATGGTGGCTTGACACTTAAAAATCAGATATCAGCCACAATCAAATCCTCATTCTTTCACCTGAGGAACATAGCCAGAATCAAGCACTTAATTCCCTCAGATGATATGCCAAAAGTCATACATGCATTTGTATCATCTCGATTAGACTACTGTAATGCCCTCTACCTTGGTCTCCCAGCAAAAGAATTGCAATGCTTACAGCTGGTGCAAAACACAGCTGCCAGGCTGTTAACCAACCAGCTTGTTCTAGCCACATAACACCCATCCTCTACTCCCTTCACTGGCTGCCTGTAAGATGGCGAATCATCTTCAAGATTGGCTTTCTGAGTTTCAAAGCATTACATTACCAGGGCCCAAGGTACCTGAAACAGCTTCTGACCCCATACTGCCCCACTCGATTACTGCGATCTATAGATGAAGGACTTTTAGCAGTACCTAGAATCTACCGTAATTCATCTGGGGGTCGAGCTTTTAGTCATGCGGCTCCGACTCTATGGAACTCACTTCCCCGCACAGTGCGAGAGGCCCCAACTATAGAATCCTTCAAAAGTAGACTCAAGACCTTCCTGCTTACTCAAGCATTTCCATAGTGTCCCTTTTAGTATCTTCATGCTTCTGTATTTTATGAAAATGTACTTCATTATTTTCTGTACTATATTATGCTATGTATCTGTTAAGCACCTTGAGTCCTATTGGAGAAAGAGCGCTATATAAATAAAATTATTATTATTATTATTATTATTATTATTATTCTGGAGAAGTTGACTGTTGCCCTAAAAAAATTACTTGGCATTTCAGCAAGTAGCAACCAAATTTAGGGGGTTATTCAGTATGGATTGCAGATTCTGCTACCGTTCTTTCGCATGGGCATTGCAGGGCAATGCCACCCGGCGGCTGTGACCACAATTTAATTACAGTTACAGCAACTGTGGGTGACCCCCCGCGACCGCTTACATACTTTATGCTAGGTAGAGCCTTATACACGTTACACCAGATAGAGACCCTTACAAATGTTGTGCCAGGTAGAGCCCCTAACACACATTACGTCAGGTAGAGACCCTTATACACATTATGCCAGGTAGTCCATTATACACATTATGCCAGGTAGTCCATTATACACATTATGCCAGGCAGCCCATTATACACAATACACCAGGTAGCCCATTATATACATTATGCCAGGTAGTACATTATACACATTATGCCAGGTAGCCCAATATACACACTATGTCAGGCGGCACCTTATTACTGCAGGAAGAGCCACTCTAGAGAGAGTGTTAATGTAAATGTAAGTGTGTCTGTGTGTGTTCCACCCTATCACTCACCAGCTCTCTAGTTTGGCAATGGCATAGCCTTCTTTGTGCTGCTCACCTGGGGCAGGCTGGGAACCCCTGCCCAGGACTAGCTGGTTCAGGGATGGTGTGGCAGCTGCTGCCATTGAGGGTTTGCACTGGAGGATAGGCTGGAGCAGAGGGCTTGGCTGTGTAATGCCCCGGGCGGGTGCGAGGAGGCGGTGGAGTTCCGGGCACTTCTCCCGGTTCCTGCAACAATGAGGTCCCGTTGGCTGCATCGTGTAGGTTGAAGTGTGTGGGGGTCTGAGCTGGGACCTCAGATTGGAGCTCAACTGAGGAGGGAGGGGGATCCCCTGGGGTCTCTAGTTTAGAACTTGTTCCCTCAAGACTGCGGCTGGAGGCCGGTGCCATATGTGTAGCCATGGACTGCTGTGAGGAGCATGGGGATGGAGGTGGCCTCCCTTGCCATGGTGTCGGGTTGGGTGCGGGCAGGAGAAGCCACTCAGTCAGGGGCACTTCAAGTTTCAAGATAGTAGCAGGTAGTGGCAAGGCATTATCTGGGTGACTGTGGCCGTGCCCTCAGACCACAGCACACGTGCGGTCGCCCTCCTGGGCTGCACAAAAAAAAGTCACTGGCTACAATCCATAGGGCCTAATTTAGACCTGATTGCCCCTCTGCGATTTTGCGATCAGATAGCCCGTAGAGAGTTAAAAAACCTGCCCGTGCATGCACAACCTGTGCGAAAACTTTGTCAGAAAGCGGATATCTGCAAATCCATTCGCAAGTCCTGGATGCTCGACGACCCAGGAGTATACCAGTAATAATGGATAATGGTGGCTATAGTGTGAGCAGGGAATACGACATACCAGCGGACAGATTCTTAACGGTACGCCGTACCCGAGCGTACTGCCACACTTGCAGCACTGATCTTCCTTTATAAGATGAACTGCCACATTTGACAGGAATCATTGTTGAGGTGGGTTTACTTTGTGGATTAAAATAAGAATTTACTCACCGGTAATTCTATTTCTCGTAGTCCGTATTGGATGCTGGGAACTCCGTAAGGACCATGGGGAATAGACGGGCTCCGCAGGAGACTGGGCACTCTAAAGAAAAGATTAGGTACTATCTGGTGTGCACTGGCTCCTCCCTCTATGCCCCTCCTGCAGACCTCAGTTAGGGAAACTGTGCCCGGAAGAGCTGACATTACAAGGAAAGGAAATTTTGAATCCAGGGTAAGACTCATACCAGCCACACCAATCACACCGTACAACTTGTGATAACCTTACCCAGTTAACAGTATGAACAACAACTGAGCCTCACTCAACGGATGGCTCAAAACAATAACCCTTAGTTAAGCAATAACTATATACACGTATTGCAGAAAGTCCGCACTTGGGACGGGCGCCCAGCATCCACTACGGACTACGAGAAATAGAATTACCGGTGAGTAAATTCTTATTTTCTCTGACGTCCTAGTGGATGCTGGGAACTCCGTAAGGACCATGGGGATTATACCAAAGCTCCCAAACGGGCGGGAGAGTGCGGATGACTCTGCAGCACCGAATGAGCAAACACAAGGTTCTCCTCAGCCAGGGTATCAAACTTGTAGAACTTTGCAAATGTGTTTGAACCCGACCAAGTAGCCGCTCGGCAAAGCTGTAAAGCCGAGACCCCTCGGGCAGCCGCCCAAGAAGAGCCCACCTTCCTTGTGGAATGGGCTTTTACTGATTTTGGATGCGGCAATCCAGCCGCAGAATGAGCCTGCTGAATCGTGCTACAGATCCAGCGGGCAATAGTTTGCTTTGAAGCAGGAGCACCCAGCTTGTTGGGGGCATGCAAGATAAACAGCGAGTCAGTCTTCCTGACTCCAGCCGTTCTGGAAACATATATTTTCAAAGCCCTGACTACGTCCAGCAACTTGGAGTCCTCCAAGTCCCGAGTAGCCGCAGGCACCACAATAGGTTGGTTCAAATGAAACGAGGACACCACCTTTGGGAGAAATTGGGGACGAGTCCTCAATTCTGCCCTGTCCATATGGAAGATCAGATATGGGCTTTTACATGACAAAGCCGCCAATTCCGACACACGCCTAGCCGATGCTAAGGCCAACAGCATGACCACTTGAGATACTTCAGTTCCACGGTCTTAAGTGGCTCAAACCAGGGGGATTTCAGGAAATCCAACACAACGTTAAGATCCCAGGGTGCCACTGGTGGCACAAAAGGGGGCTGAATATGCAGCACTCCCTTAACAAATGTTTGAACCTCAGGCAGTGAAGTCAGTTCTTTTTGAAAGAAAATGGATAGGGCCGAAATCTGGACCTTTATGGACCCCAATTTTAGGCCCATAGTCACCCCTGACTGTAGGAAGTGCAGGAAACGACCCAGTTGGAATTCCTCTGTAGGGGCCTTCCTGGCCTCACACCAAGCAACATATTTTCGCCGTATACGGTGATAATGCTTTGCTGTCACGTCTTTCCTAGCCTTTATCAGCGTAGAAATAACTTCATCCGGAATGCCTTTTTCCGCTAGGATCCGGCGTTCAACCGCCATGCCGTCAAACGCAGCCGCGGTAAGTCTTGGAACAGACAGGGCCCTTGTTGCAGCAGGTCCTGTCTGAGAGGCAGAGGCCATGGGTCCTCTGTGCGCATTTCTTGCAGTTCCGGGTACCAAGTCCTTCTTGGCCAGTCCGGAACAATGAGTATTGTTCTTATTCCTCTCTTTCTTACTATTCTCAGTACTTTTGGTATGAGAGGAAGAGGAGGAAACATATATACACATATACCGACTGGTACACCCACGGTGTCACTAGGGCGTCCACAGCTATCGCCTGAGGGTCCCTTGACCTGGCGCAATATCTTTTTAGCTTTTTGTTGAGGCGGGACGCCATCATGTCCACCTGTGGCAGTTCCCATCGGTTTGCAATCAGTTGGAAGACTTCTTGATGAAGTCCCCACTCTCCCGGGTGGAGGTCGTGTCTGCTGAGGAAGTCTTCTTCCCAGTTGTCCACTCCCGGAATGAACACTGCTGACAGTGCTTGCACGTGATTCTCCGCCCATCGAAGAATCTTTGTGGCTTCCGCCATTGCCATCCTGCTTCTTGTGCCGCCCTGGTGGTTTACGTGGGCGACCGCCGTGATGTTGTCTGACTGAATCAGCACTGGCCGGTTTTGAAGTAGGGGCTCTGCTTGACTCAGGGCATTGTATATGGCCCTTAATTCCAGTATATTTATGTGTAGAGAAGTCTCCAGACCACAGCCCTTGGAAGTTTCTTCCCTGAGTGACTGCCCCCCATCCTCGGAGGCTTGCATCCGTGGTCACCAGGACCCAGTCCTGTATGCCGAACCTGCGGCCCTCGAGAAGGTGAGCACTCTGCAGCCACCACAGAAGAGACACCCTGGCCCTTGGGGACAGGGTGATCAGCCGATGCATCTGAAGATGCGACCCGGACCACTTGTCCAACAGATCCCACTGAAAGATCCTCGCATGGAACCTGCCGAAGGGAATGGCTTCGTATGAAGCTACCATCTTTCCCAGGACTCGCGTGCAGTGATGCACCGATACCTGTTTTGGTTTCAGGAGGTCCCTGACCAGAGATGCTAATTCCTGGGCCTTCTCCACCGGGAGAAACACCTTCTTCTGTTCTGTGACCAGAATCATGCCCAGGAAAAGCAGACGCGTCGTAGGAATCAGCTGCGACTTTGGAACATTCAGAATCCAGCCGTGCTGTTGCAACACTTCCTGAGAGAGTGCTACGCTGATCAACAACTGCTCCCTGGACCTCGCCTTTATGAGGAGATCGTCCAAGTACGAGATAATTATAACTCCCTTCTGCCGAAGGAGTATCATCATTTCGGCCATTACCTTGGTAAATATTCTCGGTGCCGTGGATAGGCCAAACGGCAACGTCTGGAACTGGTAATGACAGTCCTGTACCACAAATCTGAGGTACTCCTGGTGAGGTGGATAAATGGGGACATGCAAGTAAGCATCTTTGATGTCCAGCGACACCATAAAATCCCCCTCTTCCAGGCTTGCAATAACCGCTCTGAGCGATTCCATTTTGAACTTGAATTTCTTTATATAAGTGTTCAAGGACTTTAAATTCAGAATGGGTCTCACCGAACCGTCCGGTTTCGGTACCACAAACATTGTGGAATAGTAACCCCTTCCCTGTTCAAGGAGGGGGACCCTGACAATCACTTGCTGGAGGTACAGCTTGTGAATTGCCGCCAGCACTACCTCCCTTTCCATGGGGGAAGCTGGCAAGGCTGATTTGAGGTAACGGCGGGGGGGAGTCGCTTCGAACTCCAGCTTGTATCCCTGAGATACAATTTGTATAGCCCAGCGATCTACCTGTGAGTGAACCCACTGGCTGCTGAAGTTTCGGAGACACGCCCCCACCGCACCTGGCTCCGCCTGTGGAGCCCCAGCGTCATGCGGTGGACTTAGTGGAAGCAGGGGAGGACTTTTGTTCCTGGGAACTGGCTGCATGGTGCAGCTTCTTACCTCTACCCCTGCCTCTGGCAAGAAAGGATGCACCCCTGACCCTCTTGCCTTTTTGGGAACGAAAGGACTGCATTTGATAATACGGTGCTTTCTTAGGCTGTGAGGAAACCTGAGGCAAGTAAGTGGACTTTCCAGCTGTCGCTGTAGACACGAGGTCCGACAGACCGTCCCCAAACAGTTCCTCACCCTTATAAGGCAAAACCTCCATGTGTTTTTTAGAATCAGCATCTCTTGTCCATTGCCGAGTCCATAAGACCCTCCTGGCAGAAATGGACATAGCATTAATTCTAGAGCCCAGCAGGCAAATGTCCCTCTGAGCATCTCGCATATATAAGACGACGTCTTTGATATGGCCCAGGGTTAGCAAAACAGTATCTCTGTCGAGGGAATCTATGTCGTCTAACAGAGTATCTGTCCACGCTGCTACAGCACTACACATCCAGGCTGAAGCAATAGCAGGTCTCAGTAGAGTACCAGAGTGTGTATACACTGACTTCAGGATAGCTTCCTGCTTTCCATCCGCAGGCTCCAAAGGGGGGCCGTATCCTGAGACGGCAGGGCCACCTTTTTAGATAAGCGTGTCAGCACCTTGTCCACCCTAGGGGATGTTTCCCAACATAACCTGTCCGTTGGCGGGAAAGGGTACGCCATCAGTAACCTCTTAGAAACACTAATTTCTTATCAGGGGAACTCCACGCTTCTTCACACAATTCATTTAATTCATCAGATTGGGGAAAAGTCACTGGCTGCTTTTTCTCCCCAAACATATAAACCCTCTTGGTATTAACCGGGTTACTCTCAGAAATGTGTAATACATCTTTCAATGCAATAATCATGTATCGGATGGCCTTGGTCATTTTAGACTGTAAATGTGCCTCATCATCGTCGACACTGGAGTCGGACTCCGTGTCGACATCTGTGTCAACCATCTGAGATAGGGGCGTTTATGAGCCCCTGACGGTTTCTGAGTCGCCTGGGCAGGCGCGGGCTGAGACCCCGGCTGTCTCAAGGCTGCAGCGTCATCAAACCTTTTATGTAAGGAGTTTACATTGTCATTTAAGACCTTCCACATATCCATCCAATCAGGTGCCGGCCCCAACGTGGGCGATACCAAACTTATCTGCCCTTGCTCCGCCTCCACGTAACCTTCCTCATCAAACATGTCGACACAGCCGTACCGACACACCGCACACACACAGGGAATGCTCAGACTGAGGACAGGACCCCACAAAGTCCTTTGGGGAGACAGAGAGAGAGTATGCCAGCACACACCACAGCGCTATATAACACAGGGATTTTCACTGCTAATAAGTGATATACCCAATAGCTGCTTTTTTTTTTTTTTGTATTCTTTGCGCCTAAATTTATGTGCCCCCCCTCTCTTTTTAACCCGTCTTGTACCTGGATACTGCAGGGGAGAGCCTGGGGAGCTGCTTCCAGCGGAGCTGTGAAGAAAAAATGGCGCTGGTGTGCTGAGGAAGAAGGCCCCGCCCACTCAGTGGCGGGCTTCTGTCCCGCTTTCAGTGTAAAATAATGGCGGGGTTTTTTACATATATACAGTGCTAGACTGTGTATATATGTATTTTTATGCCAAAGGTACTTCAATTGCAGCCCAGGGCGCCCCCCCCCCCAGCGCCCTGCACCCTACAGTGACCGGAGTGTGTAAGTGTGCTGGGAGCAATGGCGCACAGCTGCGGTGCTGTGCGCTACCTTAATGAAGATAGGAGTCTTCAGCCGCCGATTTCGTCGTCTTCTAGCTTCTGTTCTTCTGGCTCTGCAAGGGGGACGGCGGCGCGGCTCCGGGAACGGACGATCGAGGACAGGTGCCTGTGTTCGAACCCTCTGGAGCTAATGGTGTCCAGTAGCCTAAGAAGCACAAGCTAGCTGCAAGCAGGTAGGTTTGCTTCTCTCCCCTTAGTCCCACGTAGCAGTGAGTCTGTTGCCAGCAGAAGCTCACTGAAAATAAAAAACCTAATAAATACTTTCTTTACTAGTAAGCTCAGGAGAGCCCACTAGGAGCACCCAGCTCTGGCCGGGCATAGATTCTAACTGAGGTCTGGAGGAGGAGCATAGAGGGAGGAGCCAGTGCACACCAGATAGTACCTAATCTTTTCTTTAGAGTGCCCAGTCTCCTGCGGAGCCCGTCTATTCCCCATGGTCCTTACGGAGTTCCCAGCATCCACTAGGACGTCAGAGAAAATGAGTGTATGCTGCTCTAAGAAGAAGATATTGATGTGTGGCAATACATGGGGATGGAAGAGTTTCTGTGCAGCAAGTGTGGACTTCTTTATGAGTTCATAGTCTGCTTAGAGAGCTACTGGAATACCAATACCCCTGGTACTGTTTCATGTGTAAACATAAATGAGTAAATAAATGCTACAGAAATGGGAAGTCTCTTCCAAGAGCACT
The DNA here is from genome assembly GCF_028390025.1 of Pseudophryne corroboree. Lineage (NCBI taxonomy): Eukaryota > Metazoa > Chordata > Amphibia > Anura > Myobatrachidae > Pseudophryne > Pseudophryne corroboree. The sequence continues at coordinate 353,533,229 of NC_086447.1, read as the reverse complement.
CTTTTATTGTAAATCATGAAATCATAGAGATGATGGGTGATATGGAATCCAGTTCTGCATCATAAGGATAAATAAATTCATATACAATAAAACATAACTTAATCCTAAAATAATTTTTAAAAATTCTTCTTTTGATCACAAATTCATAACATGAATTATAGGGACACATTTGCACCTGCCAAAAACCTGTGAATACAGGTATGACATGTACATGTATGTGTAAATTTAGCTTTTTAGTAAGGTGAGAACACATAAAAAAAATATTTTTTATCATGTAGAGACTCTCAGGCATTTCATAACCACAAATCAAAAAATGGGGTAGTCTCAGCTCCGTTGGGTTGCTGATCACCCTTTTCTTTGGCTTCTGTTTCTGACAAATTTAAAAAGTCAGGAATGAAGATGTATACACAATGCTGATTGTCTTGATATAGGGTGACCTTTTGAATTCTTACACTTGTGAAATGAGTCTTATTAATAAAGATATGAAGTGAACATTCAGATCTGATCACTGGGCTGCGTTTTTTGCTGCCCTGCGATCAGATAATCGCTGCCTACAGGGGGAATAAAAGCGCGGTGCAAGTGTGCATTCACTTGTGTTGCAGAGCTGCACAAAAATCAGTTTGTGCAGTCTCTGTGCAGCCCAGGACATACTTATCCAGTGCGATGGAATCCTGCTGATCGGGGCCGGAGCTGACGTCAGACACCTTCCCTGAAAACGGCTGAGCCTGCCTGCGTTTTTCCAGACACTCCCTGAAAATGGTCAGTTGCCACCCACAAAAAAGCTCTTCCTGTCAATCTCCTTAAGAATGCCCATGCGATTGGATCCTTCACACCATCCCGTCGCTGACCAGCGAAGGCCGTTGTATCTGTGCGATGTGCCGGTGCAGTGTGGTGCATGCGCAGTTCGGATCTGATCACCCGCTGTGCGAAAGCGTACAGCAGCGATCATATCTGAATTACCCCCTGAGTCTTCAAGATTCTCTTGTGTGCGGCCTCAGTTTTAGGATGAAAAATGAATAGAGGTTGTGAATCTGCTGTCAACGTTAGACCTTGAGAATCCTGTACCTGGTAAAACCTACACCTGGTATTCCCATGGAGTCCCCCCATGGTACTAATTGGGCCCAACACTTTATCACTTCCAAGATCAGACGTAATTGGGCAAATTCAATGTGTTATGGTTGTAAGATATTGTTAAATTTCTTGTTTGGAATGATTGATGAGAGTTCACGAATGAAGGCAGTTATTGAAACAAGAAAGACAGAATAGTGGAAGATTTCCAAGGATGGGTAGGAAGAAAAGACCCCCCCCCCCTGTATTTTTATAGGGGGGAAGATGGAATCAAGAAAATGTAAGGATCTGCTTTCAATGTTAGGCTGAGGTGTGCATTATGGCCTCATTGCTTGGAACACTCTCTGGATCACTGATGAGAGTCCTATTAGATAGTAGTCATGAAACAAGAATGTGATTGTGGTCCAGATTAAAGTTGGATTTATATGGTAATCATTTCACAATTAATGTATTTACTTTGTGGATTAAAATGAGTATATGCAGCTCTAAGAAGAAGATATTGATGTGTGGCAATATATGGGGATGGAAGAGTTTCTGTGTAGAAAGTGTGGACTTGTTGGTGAGTTCATGGGCTGCTTAGAGAACTATAAAGGAATATTAATACCCCTGGTACTGTTTCATGTGTAAGCATAAATGGGTAAATAAATGCTACAGAAATGGGAAGACATGATCTCCAGACTCCAGTCTCTACTGTCTAACAACAGTTACTAAGAATATGATCCAGCACCCTGTGCACCAGTGGCATACCAACCCCGACAAAAGTCTTGATGGGTCCCTCAAAACAAGGACTGTGTTGCCAAAATCATACAGTTGTGAGTTATGGTAATGGACATTTAGCGCTGTACTTCAGCACAGTACCGGTGCAGGCTTAAGAGGAGGGGAATTCTGTTGTAAATATGTGTGTACAGGCTTGGAGATATAGCAATGTGATAAAGCCTATATGTTTATCCTATTTAAAACACTTTAAAAGGTTAAGAGACACAGTACGCAATTGGTGCAAAAGGTACCGCAAGGGTACGCCCTTAGTGTAGCAGACGCTGTGCACAGGGTGTGAGCACAGGCGTCGCAGACACTTACAGAATTAAACTTTAATAACTATACCTTATACAATGTACTTATACTGTAAACCCTTGTGCAGTGATAAGGTGTAAATGCAACACAGTGTAACCTTGTTAGCTTAAAAGCTGTATGAGCGTATCTGACGCTCTGAGAACCCCTTAGCAATATAATAAACACTCAAATACCGGTCTAAGGGTCTAACGCCTTTTAAGGAAATGAATGAACGTTCAATCGCAAAAGAATAATACAATACAAGTTATACACTACCAAGATAACATAAAATACCTAACCGAATCACTACACACAAAGTACAATAAAGATACAATTACATTTAAAGGGGGGGAAGGAGAGAGAGAATGGCTTATAACATTAAATAAGAGACAATATGTCTGCAGAGAATTTACACATGTGAGAAACAATCGCTGCGCAGTTAGTCAATGCTGAGACCCTTTGTGGAGAGAAAAATTGAGCTCACCCAGGCTGGCTGTCCCTATATACACAACACCCAGCAACAACACAATGGTCCCTACAATACCGCATGGGACAGAAGCTAGACTCCATTTTGGGAAAAACTCCCATGATTCCAAAGTCTGTAACATATGATTTAAAAGGAAATGCTAGCAGCCATTTTAGATTTGCAAGTCCAAACACATGGCACTCTCTGCTACACCACAATCACATAGCAGAAGACACAAGACTCCACTATATTCCAAAATGTCCAAGCCTCAACACAATGCATATGTTCTGACTTTACAATTCCAAACCATCTAAATCACCTTTCACAATTTCAAGCCAACACAGTATCTCAATAACCAGAGCATATGGTATGCTGACTATGCTATCCTTCCAGAATCAGCACCACATATCTCATGCTGTCCATATGAGCCATCACAAGACCAGATCACCAGGTACCCACAAGTATCAGCCTGCTATTGCTACAAGCACATGACTACAGTAACAAACGGAAGTATGTTTTGACTTCTAACTTTCAGCAAGATGCATCATGTAAAACTACTATAATCTAATTTCCTTAGAGTCAGTTAAGGGGTCAGCTTGCTGGGGGTAGCTTGCTGGAATTTATTAAGTGTGGAATTAATAAGTGTGTTATCCGAACAGTTAAAAAAACAGTTCTTCTTCTTGGGACTGGACTAATCACCTTTTTTTCTTCTCATCTCTCAGGTATGTGAATTCATTGCTACATTGCTACCAGGCTCAGACTGACACACATGCTATGTGCAAACCACAACTTATATTTGAATGTATGTGAATTCATTGCTACATTGCTACCAGGCTCAGACTGACACACATGCTATGTGCAAACCACAACTTATATTTGAATGTATGTGAATTCATTGCTACATTGCTACCAGGCTCAGACTGACACACATGCTATGTGCAAACCACAACTTATATTTGAATGTATGTGAATTCATTGCTACATTGCTACCAGGCTCAGACTGACACACATGCTATGTGCAAACCACAACTTATATTTGAATGTATGTGAATTCATTGCTACATTGCTACCAGGCTCAGACTGACACACATGCTATGTGCAAACCACAACTTATATTTGAATGTATGTGAATTCATTGCTACATTGCTACCAGGCTCAGACTGACACACATGCTATGTGCAAACCACAACTTATATTTGAATGTATGTGAATTCATTGCTACATTGCTACCAGGCTCAGACTGACACACATGCTATGTGCAAACCACAACTTATATTTGAATGTATGTGAATTCATTGCTACATTGCTACCAGGCTCAGACTGACACACATGCTATGTGCAAACCACAACTTATATTTGAATGTATGTGAATTCATTGCTACATTGCTACCAGGCTCAGACTGACACACATGCTATGTGCAAACCACAACTTATATTTGAATGTATGTGAATTCATTGCTACATTGCTACCAGGCTCAGACTGACACACATGCTATGTGCAAACCACAACTTATATTTGAATGTATGTGAATTCATTGCTACATTGCTACCAGGCTCAGACTGACACACATGCTATGTGCAAACCACAACTTATATTTGAATGTATGTGAATTCATTGCTACATTGCTACCAGGCTCAGACTGACACACATGCTATGTGCAAACCACAACTTATATTTGAATGTATGTTATGTGTTTCTTGTAATTTTCTATGTATGTGCTTGAATTTATTGTGAATAGCTAGAGTAGTTTAAGTCTGCTGACCCTCCCTGTGCAATTTGTTCTATGATCAATTTGCATTTCAATCAGGTGGCCAAATGTTCAGAGGTAGACCTGTTCCTAATTAGAGACAGTATTTCCTTAGAGTCAGTTAAGGGGTCAGCTTGCTGGGGGTAGCTTGCTGGAATTTATTAAGTGTGGAATTAATAAGTGTGTTATCCGAACAGTTAAAAAAACAGTTGAAAAACTTCAAGAAAAGGTAATTTTCAAAAACAACTTACTCTAACTCCACTTAACCCATAAAATACAAACAACCACAGCATGTTCATCAAACTACTGTGTCTAATTTCAATTCATGGAATTCTCACCAAATTTAACACATTCTGCACACACCCAGAAACTCACCCCTCTGTACACATTACAGCTTCTATTCTCCACTCACCTCTTCTAAATACTCATGAGATTTATACTTTCCTCTCTGCAAGTACTTTGACAACCGCAACTGGCCACCAGTACAAACACTCGCAAACATCCACCAAAATGTATCTCACTCTTCTGCTTTTATTAGCTGGTGACATATCACCAAATCCAGGCCCCAACCACCTTTCCCCCTCACACTCTGCTGTCTCAAAACATAGAAATCCATCTAACCTCATAAATATCACGTGTCTCCCATCCCCCTCCAAGTCACTAAAATGTGCCTTATTGAATGCACGCTCTGTTTGTAACAAATTAACATCCATCCATGACCTCTTCATATCTCACAACTTTAATCTGCTGGCTATAACAGAAACATGGCTCACACAATCTGACACAGCCTCCCCTGCAGCACTGTCACACGGTGGTTTCCACTTCTCACACACATCTAGGCCTAATAGTAAAGGTGGTGGGGTCGGAATCTTACTGTCACAGTTTTTCACATACACTGTTTTACCTCAGGTTCCATCACTCGCATTCACCTCATTTGAAGTTCACTCTATCAGGATTTTCACCCCCTTCTCTCTGCGTGTTGCAGCTATCTATCGCCCTCCTGGGCAACCTAAACAACAATTTCTAGAAGATTTCTCTGCCTGGCTCCCACACTTCTTATCCTCTGACATCTCCACCATCATTATGGGTGATTTCAATATAGCTCTTGACAGTCCACAATCTGTTCATGCCTCGAAACTCCTCTCTCTAACCTCCTCTCTTGGCCTCACCCAATGGTCCGACTCCTCTACTCACCAGGAGGGCCACTGCCTTGATCTTGTGTTCATCAGGCTCTGCTCAGTTTCTGAATTCACTAACACTCCTTTCCCTCTATCTGACCACAACTTGATCACCTTCACAATCTCTTCTATTACTTTAAATTCTAGGACATTAAAACCAAGCAAGCCTCCTCTAACCCGCAGAAATACTAACAGTATACATTTTCAACAACTTTCCACTTCCCTGCAACAACGTCTCTCACCAATCTCTACATTCACCACACCTGACACTGCTGTATCACACCTGCACCAGACCCTAGAGAGTGCCCTTGATGAAGTGGCTCCAGCTACCCATCACACTCCACGTAGGCTTAGATGCCAACCATGGCACTCTAAATCAACAAGACACCTACAAAAACTGTCACGTAAGGTAGAACGTCAGTGGCGGAAATCTCAGAATCCAAGTGACTTTCTCACATATAAGACTACCTACCACTCCTATCGTCAGGCCCTGGACACTGCCAAACAAACATATTTCCAATCTCTCATCTCTTATCATGCCAACAACCCCAAGCGACTTTTTAATACGTTTAAATCACTTCTTTACCCTCCCTCACCTCCCCCACTAGCTACTATCAGTGCAGAAGAACTTGCTTCCTACTTCAAGGATAAGATTGATAAAATCCGAGATGAAATGGTATGCTCTAACTCAGCCAGTGACCTGCTCAATTCCCTACCTGAACCCTCTGGCACTTTCTCTTCATTTGATCCCACAAGTGAAGATGAAGTATCATCACTCTTTTCATCCTCCTACTCCACTACCTCTCCTCTTGATCCTATACCCTCACAGGTCAGTAAAACTTTGTCTCCTGTGCTTATCCCAACCTTAACTAAAATCTGTAATCTCTCTCTCTCTACTGGCATCTTTCCCTCTCTGTTTAAACATGCAGTCATTACTCCCATTCTAAAAAAACACAACTCTGACCCAAACACACTTTCTAACTACCGTCCCATTTCTCAGCTACCCAGTCCCTCCAAACTACTTGAGAGGCTTGCCTACACTCGCCTCACACACTTTCTTAACTCGCACAACTTATTGGATCCACTTCAATCAGGCTTTCGTGCCCAACACTCCACAGAGACAGCACTGACCAAAGTAGTGAATGATCTGGTCACTGCTAGATCAAAAGGCCATTACACACTACTCATTCTTCTAGATCTCTCTGCTGCTTTTGACACTGTTGACCACTCTCTTCTCATACAAACACTACAATCCCTAGGTCTTCAGGACACAGCCCTTTCTTGGTTCTCATCCTACCTATCTAATCGCTCTTTCAGTGTTCACTTCTCTGATTCTACCTCCTCTTCTCTACCTCTATCAGTTGGAGTACCGCAAGGCTCAGTCTTAGGTCCTCTGCTTTTCTCAATCTATACCTCCTCTCTTGGTAAACTAATCAGCTCCTTTGGATTTCAGTATCATTTGTATGCTGATGATACTCAAATCTACCTATCCTCCCCAGATTTGTCACCACCAGTATTGGCTCGTGTCACTGGATGCCTGTCTGCCATTTCATCTTGGATGTCATCTCGCCATCTCAAACTCAACATTTCCAAAACTGAATTAATTATTTTCCCACCAGCAAAGAGTAGTTACCAACCTGATATCTCTATAACTGTTGACAATGCAACTATCCACCCCACCCCACAAGCTCGTTGCCTAGGTGTCACCCTCGACTCTGAACTGTCCTTTGTTCCACACATTCAATCTGTCTCTAAATCATGTTACATGCACCTTAAAAACATATCCAAAATACGCCCTTATCTTACACAAGACACTGCAAAAACTCTAATCCATGCACTCATCATCTCCCGCATTGATTATTGTAATAGTCTCCTTACTGGTCTTCCCAAACATAGGCTATCACCACTTCAATCCATTTTAAATGCAGCTGCGAGGCTAATCTTCCTCGCCAGACGTTCTTCGTCTGCTGATCCGCTCTGTCAGTCCCTCCATTGGTTACCGGTATTCTACCGTGTCAAATATAAAATACTTTTACTTACATACAAGGCTATTAACCAAACTGCACCAACATACATCTCTTCACTCATCTCAAAATATCTCCCTACCCGACCTCTCCGCTCTGCACAAGATCTGCGTCTCTCATCCACATGTATTACCTGTTCCCACTCAAAATTACAGGACTTTACCCGGGCTTCACCCACTCTGTGGAATGCACTCCCACGCACAATAAGACTCTCCTCTAGTCTCCAAACCTTTAAACGTTCTCTGAAAACTCATCTCTTCAGGCAAGCCTACCAAATTTCAGATCCACACACATAACCTTCACAGCTTCCCTATCAAGTTTCATCCCCTCTGTACAGTCCACATAAACTCACATTTTGTCTTCCAACATTGCTGGGTGATCATATCCTATACAAACCATTAAGAACCTAGCAAACATGGGGAACCATTATGTGACAGGTAGCATCTATCCTTGTGTATCAATGCCTATTTCCCTATAGATTGTAAGCTTGCGAGCAGGGCCTTCCTACCTCTGTGTGTCTGTCTTTGCCCAGTTTTGTTCTATAATTGTTCTAATTGTAAAGCGCAACGGAATATGCTGCGCTATATAAGAAACTGCTAATAAATAATAAATAAATAATAATAATCTGTTATAAATCACCATCCATAAATGTATACCAGAGATGCTATGCTACAGATTGTCTACTGTTCCAATTCATTACAGATTTCATAGAGTATCATCCCAAACACCCAACAATCACACAACTGCACAAGCATCATTAACCTTAAGCCATTTGTATCTCCAAACTAACTATTCTATGCCAATCATTTCACAACTACTTTACCACAAACACATATTTAAACTATTCTATGCCATTAAGCCATGTGAATTCAATACTTAGCCTTCGTAAGGAGGTCAGTCCTGGTGATGAGCCAGCCATGCTTCTGGGTGCTATGTAGCTGTGTGAGTGAGTGAGTGTGCCCTGTGATTTCCAGTGGGTATATCATACCTGCATTCCAGCTGTGGGGGTGTGTCAACCACAGGAAGTGTGTGTCTTTCACAGCATGTGGGCTAGCTGTATCAGTGAGCTGAGCATGTGATCTTGGTTATGCAAAACGTTGTGTGATGACTAACACATTCCTGTCTTGTGGAAAGCTATTGTTTGGCGAATACAAAACAAACCCTGTCTTTGGGTTTTGTTCGGTATTCTCAATGTCCACTTTCAGTTGAGACAATGACATCTCAGCAATCATTCTTCTGGAGACAAATCCAGCCCCATTCGTAAACACAGGTGTTGGCCCTCCTCATTAAATCTCAAAGCTTAGTGTAATTAAAGGCTATTGTATTCCGTCTGCGGGACAGAAACTGACTATTCTTAGGTGTAATTTATTCGGAATACAATTAATCTTCAATTACTATTCCTGTGCTTAACTATGCATAAGAACATGTGAAGCCCTCCCAACATGAAAGCTATTGTTTGGGGAATCTCTAAGGTCAAAGAGCCATCTTGAGACCCACTGATACCTGTTGAACTCAGGGGAATATTAACTTATAAAATACATTATTTTGATTAAATATGCAGCGTGCACACGCATGAAGTGCATATATGGCAAAGTGCAGCGTGATATTTTTCTGACTTTTATAAATGTTTCTGTAAACACAAGCAGATGCCTTACAATAATGAACTGCTCAGTTACTTAACCAGTGGATTGGTGTCTTGATATTACACAGTGTACAGCTATACTCACTGTTATACACACTTTGGTCATGAAATGGAGCTTGACTTTGCCTGTGGTTTCTTTGTGTCTTTTTTGGGGGGCATATGTAGATACAGTAGGTAGTACTTCCAAAAGTTCTGAGATGATTTACAATTAGTTTTCTCTTTGACCATGCTTCAATAGGTATAGTTGTCCTTTAGGGAAACTGTAGAGGAACAATTCTTCAGATAAACTCCTGTGGATACGGCTTGCACCTAAAACTGCTTATCTAGGTGTGCATACTTTAGCATATATCTTGCTTACTCCACTAGCATATGCATTGCTCATTCACTGACACTGTTTTGCTCAGGAGTATAGACAATGGTCCATTAACCTCTCTGTTAAGATATTCGTCTCCATTTTTAAATCTCAGAGTCTTGAGTCTGCAATCTTTATCTCTGATGAAGTACACATGTCATTCTTATGAAGCCATCTATGAACATTAAGAAGTTTCCGTATCCACTTACTGACATAACTTCCATTGGATCACACACATGTGAATGTACTATCTCTTGTGGCACTGTAGCTCTGTTTGTTGATTTGAGAAATGGCTGATGATGTTTTCCTACGAAACATCTCTCACATACAGGTGGCCAAATTTTCTATGCCAGATTTCCAATGACTTCAACTAAGTTGTCAACATAGCATAACAGTGCTGTTTATAAAGGACATTTCATTGTTGACACCATAGCCTAAATGTAATAGGGTGCGATTTCAGAAAATGTGTGATTTTTACCGCAAATTTGCACATTTTTCGAAAATTGCAAATGTAATAGCTTGCAATTTTGTAAAAAATTGCAAGTTTTGAACATATACCAAAAAACGCAAATGAAAAATCGCATCCAAATGTTTTCCCATTGAAAACATTGAAAATCGCAAATGTAATAGGATGCAATTTTTTAACTTGCACTCAATACCTTACCAAAAATCGCCAGAATAATAGACCAGGTTTAGACTGGCGATTTTTGGTGAAGCATGCACAGATCAGTGTGATCCGTGAATGCTTCTGTATGGAACAGTAAAGAAAGTGTTAAAAAAAAAAAAACACGACGTGCAGGTCCCCCCCAGAAGCATAACCAGCCTCAGAGCCGGTCCTGGTTACAAAAATACGGGGAATTTTTTTTTTACTGTGGTTCACCGTGTTTAAGCAACCAGCAATGGGCACTTGGACTGGTCATGGTTACAAAAATATGGGGGACAAAAGAAGTAGGGGTCCCCCGTATTTTTAAAACCGGTACCGGGCTCCACTAGCTAGGGAGGTAATGCCACAGCCGGGGGACACTTTTATACAGGTCCCTGTGGCAGCAGCATCACTCCCTCAAACTAGTAACCCCTGGATAGGGTTCCCTGGGGGAATGAGGACCCCACTCCAGGCACCCAAGGGCCAGGGGTAAAGCCTGGGTGGTAGATGGGGGACTGATAGCCTTTTAAAGTGTAAAAAAAATATTTTGTTGTTGTTGTGGAACTACAGGTCCCAGCAAGCCTCCCCCGCAAGCTGGTACTTGGAGAACCACAAGTACCAGCATGCAGGAAATTAACGGGCCCGCTGGTACCTGTAGTTCCACAACAACAAAAATACCCAAAAAAACTACAAGACACACACCGTGAAAGTACAACTTTAATACACATACATACACACTTACACACTCATACATACTTACCTACATCCCACGCCGCCATTCACGTCCCCTTCTCCAGTAGAATCCAAAAGAGTACCTGTAAAAACAAAATATATATACTTACAAAAAGTCCAGTGAAGCTTGGTCCTCTTCTTTCCATGTAGCATCCACAGGTTTAAAAAAACAACAAAAAACCGAAAAGCCTGATCCAACGAACTAAAGGGGTTTCATGTTTACACATGGAACTCCTTTCCCCAAAAGCTGGGACCCCTCATGACTCATGTCACTAGAGGACCCGGCAGCCAATCAGGGAGCGCCATGTTATAGCGCTCTCCTGATTGGCTGTGCGCTCCTGACATGTCAATCAGGCGGAGCGCAGCGGCTAGAATGGAGGATTGCGGTCCTCCGTTCTAGCCTATGATGGGAAAATTACAGTCTGCAGCTAACCACAAGGTTAAGTGGGGTCACTCTTGTGGGTGCATGCTTCTGACTAAGTAATAAAAACATGATCTAAAATCCGCATGTTTCTCATACGTCCTAGAGGATGCTGGGGTCCACTTCAGTACCATGGGGTATAGACGGTTCCGCAGGAGCCATAGGAACTTTAAGACTTTTTCAGAGTGTGAACTGGTTCCTCCCTCTATGCCCCTCCTCCAGACCTCAGTTTAGAAAATGTGCCCAGGCAGACTGGTTGCACTCTAGTGGAGCTCTACTGAGTTTCACTAAAAGACTTTATGTTTGTTTTTTTATTTTACAGGGAGACTGCTGGCAACAGTCTCCCTGCTTCGTGGGACTTAGGGGGAAGAAGTAGGAACCAACTTCCTGATTAGTTTAATGGCTCTGCTTCTGCTGACAGGACACCATTAGCTCCTGAAGGGTACTGTACACTAGCTGCGGCTATGTGCTCACTCCCACAGCACGCCGTCACCCCACTAACAGAGCCAGAAGTCAGAAGACTGGTGAGTAATATTACCGGAGATCTGCAAGAGGGACCTCCAGTCATCGTGACAGCTCAAGGTACCGCGCAGTGGGTGGGAATGCTGCGCGAGCATGCTGTCCATAACACAGCGCACAGCAGGGTGCAGGGCGCGCAGGGGGGGTGGGTTGTCCTGGGCAGCATGAAACCTACTCTTAAACTGGCAAAAGGTAGCATATGATGCTGTGGTACAGTCCTACACCCCCGCCAGTATAAAAAATTTGGTGATGAATTCTGAGGGGAAATGCACCATTACAGGGGGCGGGGCTTTCTCCTCAGGCAGCCAGCACACTGCTCAGCGCCATTTTCTCCAAGCAAGCCTCATGGGAAGAAATGCTGGTCCTCCTCCACTTCTGAATCAAGTATCAGGGTGCAAATAAGGGGGGGCAGAGTGTAAATTGGTGCTCAATTAGACTATTTGGCATTATAAAAGCGCCAAAGGTCTCTGTGGACATTTAATGACACAGGGATTTTAGTCATTGGCGCTGAGTTGTGAGCTGGCAAGACCCTTTCTGTGTCCTTCTGACAGATTTTACTGTGGGTCTGTTCCCTATAAGCCCCGGTGTGTCTGTGGTGTGTTTGTGCATGTGTGGGACATGTCTGAGGCAGGGAGCACTTCCCCTGAGGGAGCCATTTTAGGGACACAGAGTTGTAATGTGGTGGCACTGCCGGCACACCATGAGCCTGAATGGGTGAAAGAATTACGTGATAGTGTGAATCATAGCAGAAAGAGATTGGATAAGTCTGAGTCTCATGCAGAAACCTGGAGAAAATCCGTGGAAGATGTGATTTTTAATAGTTCTGCTTTTTCATCACAGGGGATCCCTCTGGTACACATAAAAGGTCATTTGCACAAATAGTACAAACTGATACCGACAGGGACTCTGATTCCTGTGTCGACACTAGTGATTCCAGGGGAATATATCCAAACTTAGCAAAAAACATTCAATACATGATTGTTGCTATAAAGGAGGTGTTAGAAGTTACGGCGGCCCCTCCTTTACCACAGGAGAAGGCTTATTTTTGTAAGGAAAAGAAAATTAATGTCACTTTTCCTCCATCTCATGAGCTGAACAGTCTCTTTGAGGGAGTCTGGACAAATCCTGAAAATAAATTTCAGGTTCCCAAAAGAATTCAGGTAGCTTATCCTTTCCCTGCAGACCGCAAGTTGAAGACTATGTTGAAATCTATTTATGTGGCCAATGGGACATTACTCAGGCCTACCACTGCCTGTGCGTGGGTGAGTAATGCTATTGAAAAGTGGTCAGAAAACTTGTCATCAGACATTGACACAATAGATAGAGACAAGATACTCCTAACGTTAGGTCATATCAAAGACGCTGCTGCATATATGCTAGAAGCCATGAAAGATATTGGTCTCTTGGGATCAAGAGCCGCTACCATGGCAATCTCAGCATGGAGGGCGTTGGGGATTTGCCAATGGACTGCTGACGCAGATTCCAAAAGGAACATGGAGGCTCTCCCGTACAAAGGTGAGGCCTTGTTTGGAGATGGGCTTGATGTTTTAGTTTCTGCGTCTACCGTGGGTAAGTTGACATTCTTGCCTTATGCTCCTGCACCGGCAAAAGAGACACATCACTCTCAGATGCAGTCCTTTAGGCCCAATAGATACAAAAAGGGTAAAGGTTCCCCTTTGCGGGTAGAGGAAGGGGGAAAAGGAAAAAAGCCCACAGTGTCTCCGGGATCACAGGAGCAGAAATCAACCTCTGCTTCTGCCAAATCTTCAGCATGACGCTGGGGCTCCCTTGCGGGAGTCCGCTCAGATGGGGGCACGTCTGAAACTCTTCAGTCACTTCTGGGTTCAATCTGGCCTGGACCCATGGGTCATACAAATAGTGTCCCAAGGGTACAAACTGGAGTTTCAAGACATCCCCCATGACGATTATTCAAATCGACCTTACCAGCTTCTGTCCCGGACAGGGAAGTGGTAGCAGCAGCAATACAAAAATTGTGTCAGGATCAAGTCATTGTACTGTTTCCCTTGTTACAACAAGGAGAAGGGTTTTATTCAGGCCTATCTGTAGTTCCGAAGCCGGACGGCTCGGTCAGACCGATTCTAAACCTGAAAAATCTAAATCTCTACCTGCAAAGGTTCAAGTTCAAGATGGAATCTCTGAGGGCAGTGATTTCCAGTCTGGAGGAGGGGGAATTCATGGTGTCAGTGGACATAAAAGAAGCCTACTTACATGTTCCCATTTATCCTCCGCATCAAGCTTATCTGATATTCGCAGTGCAGGATTGTCATTACCAATTTCAGATGTTGCCGTTCTGACTCTCCACGGCACCGAGGGTGTTCACCAAGGTGATGGCGGAGATAATGGTCCTCCTTCGACAGCAAGGAATCAATATAATTCCTTACCTGGACGATCTCCTGATAAAAGCGAGGTCCAGGGAAAGGTTGGTGCAGAACATTGCACTCTCCCTGACAGTACTTCAACATCACGGTTGCATCATAAATTTTCCAAAGTCACAATTGGAACCGATGACAAGATTGTCCTTTCTAGGGATGATACTGGACACAGAAGTACAGAGGGTATTTCTTCCAGTAGAAAAGTCTCTGGAAATGGTCAAACAAATTCTGAAACCAACAAGAGTGTCGATTCATCAATGCATTCGGTTGTTAGGAAAGATGGTAGCGGCCTACGAGGCCATACAGTTTGTCCGATTCCATGCCAGAGTATTCCAGTGGGAACTATTGGACAAGTGGTCCGGATCCCATCTACACATGCATCAGAGGATAATCCTGTCATCCAAAGCCAGAATTTCGCTCCTGTGGCGGCCACACAGTTCTCACCTCCTAGAGGGACGCAGGTTCGGGATTCAAGACTGGATCCTGGTGACCACGGATGCAAGTCTCCGAGGCTGGGGAGCAGTCACACAGGGGGAGAGCTTCCAAGGAAGATGGTCAAGTAAAGAAACTTGTCTTCACATAAATGTTCTCTCGTTGAGAGCCATTTACAACGGCCTTCTACAAGCGGTGCATCTTCTTCAAGATCAACCCGTACAGATCCAGTCGGACAATATAACAGCAGTCACGTACATAAACCGTCAGGGCGGAACGAAAAGCAGAGCGGCAATGGCAGAGGTGTCAAAGATCCTCCTCTGGGCAGAAAGACATGTAAGAGCTCTGCCGGCAATTTTCATTCCGGGAGTGGACAACTGGGAAGGAGACTTCCTCAGCAGACACGATCTCCATCCAGGAGAATGGGGCCTCCACCAAAAAGTCTTTGCAGAGGTGACAGGTCTTTGGGGAGTTTCTCAAGTAGATATGATGGCATCTCGCCTCAACAAGATGCTTCAGAGATATTGTTCAAGGTCGAGAGACCCTCAAGCAATAGCAGTGGACGCACTGGTGACCCAGTGGCTGTTTCGGTCGGTATATGTCTTTCCTCCACTTACACTCATTCCAAAAGTTTTCAAGCTCATAAGAAGAACAGGCGTTCGAGTGATCCTCATTGTCCCAGACTGGCCAAGGAGGGCTTGGTATCCAGATCTTCGGGAGTTGCTCATAGAAGATCCTCGGCCTCTTCCTCTTCGCGAGGACCTGCTGAAGCAGGAGCCGTGCGTGTATCAAGACTTACCACGGCTACGTTTGACGGCATGGCTGTTGAGCGCCGGACCCTAACCCGAAAGGGTATTCCCAAAGAAGTCATTCCCACTCTTATTCAGGCCAGGAAAGGCGTAACGTCTAAACATTACCACTGTATTTGGAGAAAATAGGTGTCTTGGCGTGAAACTAAGAAGGCTCCAACGGAAGAGTTTCAGTTAGGACGTTTTCTCCATTTTCTCCAGGCGGGTGTGGATGCGGGCCTATGATTGGGTTCAATCAAGGTCCAGATTTTGGCCTTGTCCGTTTTCTTTCAGAAACAATTGGCCTCCCTTCCAGAAGTTCAGACATTCGTGAAAGGGGTTTTGCACATCCAACCTCCGTTTGTGCCTCCTGTGGCACCATGGGATCTTAACGTTGTGTTGCAGTTCTTTCAATCGGATTGGTTTGAACCTCTCCAGGAAATAGAGTTGAAGTTTCTCACTTGGAAAGTGGTCATGCTGTTGGCCTTGGCATCCGCAAGAAGGGTGTCTTAGTTAGGGGCATTGTCTCACAAGAGCCCTTACTTGGTTTTCCATGAAGATAGGGCTGAGTTAAGAACTCGTCAGCACTTTCTTCCAAAGGTAATTTCTTCTTTCCAAATAAACCAACCTATTGTGGTGCCAGTGGCTACTGATACCTTCGCTGCTTCAAAGTCTCTGGATGTTGTCAGGGCTTTGAGGATCTGTGTCACAAGAACAGCTCGGATACGGAAAACAGAGGCTCTGTTTGTCCTGTATGCTCCCAACAAGATTGGGGGTCCTGCTTCTAAGCAGACTATTGCGCGCTGGATCAGAGGTACAATTCAGCACGCTCATTCTACGGCAAGATTGCCGATACCGAATTTGGTGACTGCCCATTGTACTAGGAAGGTGGGCTCATCCTGGGCGGCTACCCGGGGGGTCTCGGCATTGCAACTTTGCCGAGCAGCTACTTGGTCAGGGGCAAATACGTTTGCTAAGTTTTACAAGTTTGACACCTTGGCCGATGAGGACCCACAGTTTGGTCAATCGGTGCTGCAGGGTCATCCGCACTCTCCCGCCCGTACTGGAGCTTTGGTTTCACCCCATGGTACTGAAGTGGACCCCAGCATCCTCTAGGATGTATGAGAAAACAGGATTTTAATACCTATCGGTAAATCCTTTTCTCCTAGTCCGTAGAGGATGCTGGGCACCCAGCCCAGTGCGTACTTTACCTGCAGTTGTTAATTTGTTCAAAATGTTTTCAGCACGGTTGCTGTAATGTTCATGCCTGTTGGCATGTGTTTTGTTGAATGCCATGTGTGCGGCATGGTTGAGGTGTGAGCTGGTATGAATCTCACCATTAACTTAAAACTAAATCCTTTTCTCGAAATGTCTGTCTCCCTGGGCACAGTTCCTATACTGAGGTCTGGAGGAGGGGCATAGAGGGAGGAGCCAGTTCACACTCTGAAAAAGTCTTAAAGTGCCCATGGCTCCTGCGGAACCATATATACCCCATGGTACTGAAGTGGACCCCAGCATCCTCTACGGACTAGGAGAAAAGGATTTACCGGTAGGTATTAAAATCCTGTTTTTTTATTACTAAAAATCGCAGGTTTCCTTTACTAAAAACCGCAAATAATCGCATGCGAATTCCATTTAACCTTAAAATTCGCACCTTATTACATTTGCGATTTCTAGTAAATAATTGCAAATTACAAACATGTGATTTGGTGCGATACTTTAGACACCTAAAAAATCGCATACTATTACATCTAACCTCATGTGTCTGTAGCTGTTGTGGTCCCTTCTCTGTTTTGCATAATACACTTTTCTTTAGTGAAGTGAACTCTGTAGCCTCTGTTCCAGGGCGCTTTATGGCTATAAGATTTCTTCCTATCTCTGATATATAAAGCACATCTTAGATTTCTGTTACTTTTGTTGTTGGTCCAATTTTTAAGCGTGCTTTAATTGTTCCAACTTTACTAGCTGTAAGGACTTGAGCAATCCCTTTGATTGTGATAGGGCCACATTTGGTTAACATAGTGAACCATTCCTTATTGCAGCTAAAATGCTTTGTTGCATCCTAATTGATATACTGTAGCAACAATCTTTTCTGCAACTATTGTGACAATCAGTGCAGATTCATCTTTGCAGTTGCATTTATAATTTTACAGAAGATTAACATTCTTTTACTTGCACTCAAAATTTACATAAGATTTACATTCTGTTACTTGCACTTGAACTTGAATTTTCAGGATTTTTCACTATTTGTATGTAATGCAGTACTATCAATACTAGACTCACAGGGACCATGGTGGTCATTCCGAGTTGTTAGCTCGTTGCAGATTTTCGCTACGCTGCGATTTGCTGCTAAATGCGCATGGTACGCAGCGCGCATGCGCTAAGTTATTTAACTAAAAACTTAGCAGTTTTGCTGGTGTTTGTATGACACTTTTCAGTCGCACTGCTGATCGGTAAATGATTGACAGGAAAGGGGCTTTTCTGGGAGGTAACTGAGCGTTTTCCGGGAGTGAACGCAGGCGTGTCAGGGAAAAACGCGGGAGTGTCTGGAGAAACAGGGGAGTGGCTGGCCGAACGCAGGGCGTGTTTGTGACGTCAAACCAGGAACTAAACGGACTGAGCTGATTGCAATCTGTGAGTAGGTCTGGAACTACTCAGAAACTGCAAAGAATTATTTAGAAGCAGTTCTGCTAATCTTTCGTTCGCTATTCTGCTAAGCTAAGATACACTCCCAAAGGGCGGCGGCCTAGCGTTTGCAATGCTGCTAAAAGCAGCTAGCGAGCGAACAACTCGGAATGAGGGCCAATGTTCTAAAAAAATGTAGTAAGATCTATTTGGACTCCAACAGACGTTAATTGCTAAAAATATGGATATCATTTTGTCAATCTAGTTACTCAGACTGCTGCATTCATGTAACTTTGTGTTGTATAATACATGTCTTTAATTTGTCCTTCTCATTAAAATTCTAATTGGTATGCTAACTGCAGTGCTCTCCACATGCCTTTGGCTGATATTTTCAATGTATAATAGAATTCACATGTTGTTCTATACCTAAGACCATAGTACCCATGACTATCTCTACAATGTCTGGGATTGGACTGACACAGAGATCTACTGTCACTTTCCGCAATCACTAATGTTTCAAATGTATTTCCACAGAAAATTTCCAGGTTTTGTAATTCTCTGCAAATTTTAGCTTGCTAAACCCCATTATGGGTGTAGCTCCTGTGTGCATGCTCCTTAAGATGGGTACACACTGATGTGACGGGTATTCATTCTGATATCAGAACTAATTTCCTTGAGCACAGATTGAGTGTACACACTGTAACGAGTTTAATGAAGGACCGAACGATCATGATCCATCCTTCAATAGCATAAAGAAGGTCTTTAGCACTATCGCTAGGTTTTATGTGCAGAACATCAAACCTAGCATCCATCACTAGCGACTGCGGGAGTGCACAATCACTCATACATTTTGAGCGATGTAAGCAATTTGTTGTTACGAAATGGCAAATCGACTCAGCATTGTTCCAGTGTGTACCCAGCTTAACTGACATAAGGGTGCTCTAATCAGATGCTGAAAAAACTCTGTCACACTGAAAACACAGCTGTATTCTATGACAGTCTGTGTTGTGCATCATGTGACTAATATTGCGTCTGTTTGCTGCTCTGGGCATTCTAGTAGTTTGGGCATGGGCAGATTTAGGGGTCAGGCCACCCCTTAGCACATTATTGCCCTCCCCCCTAATCATATCACTGCTCCCTTCATTTCAGGGACAGTTCAGATGCCTTGAGACCACCAAAGTAGCCCCAACCTCAACCTAATACCACCTCCCAGACCACAATTTTCTGCACATTGTCCCACTTCCATCAGTTGCAAATTATTATAATTTTTTCACAGTCATAATGACAAACAAAAAAGAATCACCTGGCTTCATCATCCTGGTGTGCTGCCCCCCTCCCCCATGTGCTGCCCTTGGGCACGTGTCTAGTGGGAAATCCACCACTGAGCTTGGGGCTTGTGTATTTGAAACATGTGTGCCTGAGTCCATAACCTAAAGGTTAAAATAAAACAGAGCGCTTGTAGCATATTAATAGAAGCATTATCTGATAGGAAAAATGGGGTTAAAACATTTTATAATGTTTTATAATGTTTAAGCTCTTTTGGTGAAAAACTTTTGTTAAAGGACTTTTACAATGAAGGTGGTGCGGGGTATCCAAGATCGTACCGAAAGTGTGCAGCAATAAACTGCAGCTGCAGATGGTCCGCTGGCTTGAGGCTAGGCTGTCCCTAACTCTCCCTACCTGCTTCCAAGCAGTCTTTCAGCTGGGAACCTCCTTACTCCGTCCTCCATGTAGTAAAGTAGCGCATCCTGTTGCCGCTGTATCGTAAGCACGCGTGGTTACTACTCCCATTCGTAGTCCGCGTGGATCGTTAAGTATGAAAAAGTTTTAAAAAAGAAAAAATGTGAAAAACTCACGTCGACCTTTTGACCCGTCAACCTAGAACATGTGGACCTAGAGACCCTGTCGACCTTGACACCCCGTCGACCTAATTACTGTTGATCAATAGCGGTTGACCTAAACATTGTCAACCTAGTTACTGTCGACCTAGAGACCGGATCCCCTATGAACATGTGTAGCGAGAAGATATGCTCCCGCTACCAAAAGTTATATGGACCATTTGCAGCTGCAATTGCGGGGGGCATACAGTATGTATACACGTACCTGCGTTTATTAGCATATGAAAGGGTTTGTGGTTGTGCTCATTCCTGTGATGCGTACGCATTCCTGGAACGCCACCCCATGGCGCTGTTTTGAACAAGGGTGTGTGGGGACACATCTGTACTGCCCATTGCATTTGTATTCGACCCACAATTTCTGATGACAAATTGTATAAGTATATTAATAATATTAATGTTGATATCAATACCACTAATTATACTATTATTCAGCGCACAACAAATATCTAGTTTGAATGTATGAAAAAATAGGATTTTATTTACCTACCGTTAAATCCTTTTCTCGTAGTCCGTAGAGGATGCTGGGGTCCATTTTAGTACCATGGGGTATAGACGGTTCTGCAGGAGCCTTCGGCACTTTAAGACTTTTCAACAGTGTGAACTGGCTCCTCCCTCTATGCCCCTCCTCCAGACCTCAGTATAGGAACTGTGCCCGAGGAGATGGACAACTTCGAGAGAAGAATTTACATTAAACTAGTGGCGAGATTCACACCAACTCACACCATACAAAACATGCCGCCTAACATGGCTTTCAACATAACCCATGCTAACGTGCATGCATAATGTAACAGCAACAGCAACAGCTGTGAACATCTTAACACATGAGAACCTGTGTAAAAAGATAAAACCTAATTCTGCAGGAAAAATTAGCACTGGGCGTGCGCCCAGCATCCTCTACGGACTACGAGAAAAGGATTTACCGGTAGGTAATTAAAATCCTATTTTCTCTTGCATCCTAGAGGATGCTGGGGTCCATTTTAGTGCCATGGGGATGTACCAAAGCTCCCATTACGGGCGGGAAAGTGCTAATGTTCCTGTAGAACTGACTGACCAAACTGAAGGTCGTCAGCAGCCAAGGTGTCAAACCTGTAAAACTTAGCAAACATGTTTGCTCCTGACCAAGTAGCTGCTCGGCAAATTTGCAATGCCAAGACACCCCGGGCAGCCGCCCAGGAAGAACCCACTTTCCTTGTAGAGTGGGCCTTTACCGAACTCGGTAACAGCAATCCTGCCGTGGAATAAGCGTGCTGATTGGTACCTCCGGTCCAGCGCGCAATAGTCGGCCTAGAAGCAGGACCCCCAATCTTGTTGGGGTCATAGAGGACAAACAAAGATTCTGTTTTCCTTATCCGAGCCGTTCTTGCAACATAAGTCCTCAATGCTCTGACGACATCCAAGGACTTTTGAAACGGCTGAGGTGTCAGAAGCCGCTGGCACCACCACAGGTTGGTTGATATGGAAATAAGACACAACATTTGGAAGAAAATGCTGACGCGTCCGCAGTTCAGCTTTATCTTCATGAAAAATCAAATAAGGACTCTTGTGTGACATAGCCCCTAATTCAGACACTCGTCTGCCTGAGGCCAAGGCCAACAGCATGACCACTTTCCAAGTGAGAAACTTCAACTCTACCTCTTGTAGAGGCTCAAACCAGTCCGATTTAAGGAACTGCAACACCACATTAAGATCCAATGGCGCCGCAGGAGGCACAAAGGGAGGTTGGATGCGCAGAACCCCATTCACGAACATCTGGACCTCAGGAAGGGAAGCCAACTGTTTCTAAAAGAAAATGGACAAGGCTGAAATTTGGACCTTGATAGACCCTAATCTCAAGTCAGCATCCACACCCGCCTGTAGAAATAGGAGAAGACGTCCTAATTTAAACTCCACCGCAGGAGACTTCTTGGATTCACACCAAGATACATATTTTCTCCAAATACAATGGTAATGTTTGGACGTTACCCTTTCCTGGCCAGAATAAGTGTGGGAATGACTTCATTGGGCATACCCTTATGGGCTAGTATCTGGCGCTCAACAGCCATGCCGTCAAACGCAGCCACGGTAAGTCTTGATAAACAAACGGCCCCTGGTGAAGCAGGTCCTCGTGAAGAGGAAGAGGCTGAGGATCTTCCAGTAATAACTCCTGAAGATCTGGATACCAAGCCATCCTTGGCCAGTCTGGAGCAATGAGAATTGCTCGAACCCTTGTTCTTCTGATGATCTTGAGAAACTTTTGGTATTAGTGGAAGTGGAGGGAACAGATACACCGACTGAAATACCCACTGGGTCACCAGTGCATCCACTGCTATTGCTTGTGGGTCTCTTGACCTGGAACAATATTTCTGAAGCTTCTTGTTGAGACGTGATGCCATCATATCTACTTGAGGAATGCCCCAACAATCTGCTACCTCTGCAAAGACTTCTGGGTGGAGGCCCCATTCTCCTGGATGGAGATCATGTCTGCTGAGGAAGTCTGCTTCCCAGTTGTCCACTCCCGGAATGAAAATTGGCAACAGAGCTTTTGCATGTCTTTCTGCCTAGAGGAGTATCTTTATCACCTCTGCCATTGCCGATCTGCTTTTTGTTCCGCCCTGGCGGTTTATGTAAGCTACTGCCGTTACATTGTCTGACTGGATCTGTATGGGACGACCCTGAAGAAGGTGTGCTGCTTGATGAAGGCTGTTGTACACAGCTCTCAATTCCAGAATGTTTATGTGAAGGAGTATTCTTGACTTGACCATCGTCCTTGGAAGCTTTCCCCTTGCGTGACTGCTCCCCAACCTCGGAGGCTTGCATCTGTGGTCACCAGGATCTAAGTCTGAATCCCGAACCTGCTTCCCTCCAGGAGGCGAGAACTTTGAAACCACCACAAGAGTGAAATTCTGGCTTTTGTTGACAGGATTATCCTCCGGTGCATGTGTAGGTGCGATCCGGACCACTTGTCCAGTAGGTCCCATTGGAACACCCTGGCATGGAATCGGCCAAACTGTAAAGCCTCGTAGGCCGCTACCATCTTCCCCAGCAGGTGGATGCACTGATGAATCGATACGCGTGCTGGTATTAAAATTTGTTTGACCATCCTCTGGATCTCCAGAGCCTTTTCCACTGGTATGAATACTTTCTGTGCTTCCGTGTCCAATATCATCCCCAGAAATGATAACCTCCTTGTGGGCTCCATTTGTGATTTTGGAAGGTTTATGATCCAACCATGCTGTTGAAGCACCGTCAAGGAAAGTGCAATGTTCTAGTAACATAGTAACATAGTAACATAGTATTTGAGGTTGAATAGAGGCAAATTGCCCATCTTGTTCAACCTGTTTTAAGTTGTGATGATTCTACATACTTGCTGAATAATGTTTTATGACTAGCCAGCTACTATAACTCATGTTACCCCCGGATTAACCACGTTGATATTTTAAGTATTATAACCTTGGATAGCTTTTTCATTCAGAAATGTATCCATTCCTTTTTTAAATCCAATTACAGAGTCCGCCATTACCACCTTCCCTGGCAGGGAATTCGACATCCTAATTGCCCTAACAGTGAAGAACCCTTTCCTCCATTGCGTTCGGAACTTTCTCTCCTCCAGTCGCAGCGAGTGCCCACGTGTCCTAAACTGTGTTCTTTTAGTAAATAATTCCTCTGATAACTCTTTGTGATGTCCCTTTACATATTTGAAGCAGTAGCGGATCTTGCCACGGGCAAGCAGGACTTTTTCCCAGGGCGCCGCCATCCAGAGGGCGCCGACGCCATCCGGAGGATGCAGCACCATGGCAAGATCCGCTACTGTGCCCCCCGCCGCTGTGCCCCCCACTGGTCCCCCGCTGTGAAGGGAACCAGACGCTACGCGTCTGGTTTTCCTTCGTGGAGGGGACCTTTGCTGTGCAGTGGGCGATGATGTCATCGCGCACAGCACAGCATTGTGGCACAGACGCTAGGGGTCATAAGTGACCTCTAGTGTCTATGCTGATCCGAGGAGAGGAGTGGCGCCGGCAGCTGTCTGCAGCGGTCTGGAATCAGGAACGGGGATAGTAAGTATACTTTTTTTTTTATTCTCTTCCAGCGGCGCTACAGGGGGCACAAATGGAGGCGTAACTGACCACGCCCCCATGTGAAGCCACACCCCTATAGTTTTGCCCGGGGCGCAACAAGAGCAAGAACCGGCCTTTATTTGAAGATATTAATAATATCTCCTCTTAGGCGCCTCTTTTCTATTGTATACATATTCAGCCTAGTAAGTCTTTCCTTATAGTCCAGTCCTTCTAGGCCTTTAATCAATTTAGTAGCTCGCCTTTGAACACTTTAGAGTTCACTGTCTTTTTTTATACAATGGTGCCCAAAACTGAACACAATATTCCAGGTGCGGACGTACCAATGCCTTATACAGCGGCATGATTACATCCGAATCCCTTGTCTCAATTCCCCTTTTTATGCACGCTAGCACCTTACTTGCCTTCTTTACTGCGTTTTGACATTGTGTATGGTTATTAAGCCTATTATCAATGAATACCCCCAAATCTTTTTCCAACTCTGTTTCCCCTAGGCGTTCCCCATTTAATATGTAGGATGCAAGTTCGTTTTTAGTCCCAAAATGCATAACCTTGCATTTGTCTGTATTGAACCTCATTTTCCATTTAGACGCCCAGAGTTCAAGTTTAGATAGATCATTCTGCAAGGACTCTACATCCAATTCTGAATTAATTACCTTACACAGTTTAGTATCATCTGCAAAGATTGACACTGTGCTTTCCAGGCCTATTTCTAGGTCATTGATAAATATGTTGAACAGTAGTGGTCCGAGTACGAACCCTTGTGGTATTCCGCTGACTACTGGGGACCAGGTTGAGGACTTCCCGTTGACCACTACTCGCCGTACCCTGACATCCAACCAGCTGCTTATCCATGTGCAAATAGTTTTTCCTAGGCCAAGCTCCTTTAATTTGATCATCAGTCTCCTGTGAGGAACTGTATCGAAGGCTTTTGCAAAATCTAGGAAGACCACATCCACTGCTTTTCCTTGATCAAGATTATTGCTCACTTCCTCGTAGAAGCTAATTAAGTTAGTCTGACATGACCTGTCCCTCACAAACCCATGCTCGTTCTTGCTAATAATCCTAGCGGACTGTAGATACTCCTGTATGCCGTCCCTTAGAATTCCTTCCAATATTTTCCCCACTATAGATGTTAAACTAACTGGTCTGTAGTTTCCCGGAAGATTTTTGGATCCCTTTTTAAATAATGGCACTACCTCAGCTATACGCCAATCCTTCGGTACCATGCCTGATCTAATTGAACTGTTGAAAATCAAGTATAGGGGTTGTGCTAGTTGTGAACTAAGCTCCATAAGAACCCTAGAGTGAAGTCCATCAGGACCAGGTGATTTATTAATTTTAATTTTGCCTAGTCTCTCCCTGACTACTTCTTCGCTTAAACAAGTATCTAACCATGAATCATTACTGTCACAATTGTTATGCTCTATTCCCCCCATCAATTCTTCACTGGGGAATACTGATGAAAAGAATTTGTTCAGTATTTCTGCTTTTATTTCGTCATCATTTATCAATTCTCCTAATTCATCTTTTAATGGACCTATATTCTCCTTTTTTAACCTTTTACAGTTTATGTATTTAAAAAACGTCTTAGGATTGGTTTTACTCTCTATAGCGATTTGCTTTTCATTTTCCATTTTAGCTGCTCTTATTGCTTTTTTGGATTTCTTATTACACTTCTTGTAATACTTGAAAGACTCCTCCTTTCCATTAGATTTAAATGCTTTGAAAGCCCACTTTTTTTTAATCCATTTCTGCCTTAACCTTCTTGTTAAGCCACATCGGTTTGAGCACTAGTTTCTCCCTGGATCTCGCTTTTATGAGGAGATCATCCAAGTATGGGATGGCTTTGACTCCTTTCTTGCGAAGAAGAACCATCATCTCCGCCATCACCTTGGTAAATATTCTCGGAGCGGTGGAGAGCCCGAAAGGCAATGTTTGGAACTGGTAGTGGCAGTCCTGCACCGCAAACCTCAGCTATGCCTGATGCAGCGGGTAGATGGGAACATGTAAATAAGCATCTTTGATGTCCATCGATACCAGAAATTCCTTTTCCTCCAAGCTGGAAATCACCACTCTCATGGATTCCATCTTGAATTTGAACCTTTTCAAATAAAGGTTCAGAGTCTTTAGGTTTAAAATCGGTCTGACTGAGCAATCCGGTTTCGGCACTACAAACAGGCTTGAATAAAATCCTTTTTCCTGTTGTGACACAGGAACTAAGGAAATTACATTGTCTTGACATAATTTCTGTATTGCGTTCAGTACTTTTGCTCTGTCCTGAACAGAAGCTGGTAAGGCTGATTTATCGGCATGGGGGGAAGGTCCTCAAATTCCAATTTGTACCCTTGGGATACTATCTGCAATACCCAAGGATCCAGATCTGAGTGAACCCAGACCTGGCTGAAAGACAGTAGACATGCCCCCACCCGATCGTACTCCCACAGGGGAGCCCCAGCGTCATGCTGAGGTTTTAGCAGAAGTAGCTGTTGACTTCTGCTCCTGCGAGCCTGATGGTGTTGTAGATTTTTTACCCCTTTCTTGCCCTCTTCCTGCGAAGAAGGGGGTACCCTTTGTCTTTTTGGACTTGTTGGGCCAAAAGGACTGCATCGTATGAGAATTAAATCCTTTCCTAGGTGGAGCAGCTGCGGAAGGCAGAAATGCTGACTTGCCTGATGTAGTTGTTGAAATCATGGTATCCAGCTTCTCTCCAAAGAGGGCTTCTCCATTGTAAGGAAGCGCCTCAATGTTATTTTTTGATTCCGCATCAGCATTCCATTGGCGGATCCACAGCGCCCTGCGGGCTGAAATAGCCATAGCGGAGGATCTTGAACTCAGCAACCCAATATCCTTCATAGCTTCAACTAAGTAACCTGCAGCATCTTTGATATGGCCGAGAGTTAGGACTATTTCATCCCTGTCAACTGGGTCTATGTTAACAAGCAAGTTGTCAGACCATTTTTCCACAGCGTTACCCACCCACGCACAAGCAATGGTGGGCCTGAGCACCGTTCCATTAGCCGTATATATAGATTTCAGGGTTGTTTCTAATTTACGGTCTGCTGGATCTTTTAAGGAGGCTGAACCAGAGGCAGGCAAAACTATTTTCTTAGACAGCCGGGAAATTGAGGTGTCTATCATTGGGGGAGTCCCCCATTTGTGCCTGTATTCCTCAGGGAAAGGGTACGCTATACGTATCCTTCTGGGAAGGGTAAATTTGTACTCTGGGTTAGCCCAGGATTCTTCAAAGAACGCATTCAAATCCTTTGAAGGAGGAAAAGTCACAGCCTGCTTTTTATTTAATTTAAAATAATCCTTTTCCTCTGGGACCAGTGTTGTTTCAGGAAACTCCAACACTTCCTTTATAGCAACTATCATACATTGTATGCTTTTGGATAATTTGGGGTCTACCCCTCTCAAATCCCCAGTGTCGACGTCAGAGTCGGAATCTGTGTCTGTGTCCCCTTGCATTATCTGGGCCAAAGACCTTTTCTGGGAACTGGTTGGGACCCGAGTGGATGATATGGAGGGGTCAGTAAACAGTGCATCCTCCAAAGACTGCCTCCAATATTTAGTCTGTTGTTCAGACTCAGAGAATTTTTTTGCAAGCATTGACATATTCTTTTGCAACATTCTCACCCACTCCGGCTCCACCCTGTACTTGTATCAGCGTTGTCATGAGGAGAAACAGCGTTCAGGAGCTTCACACTGGAGTTTCTGCAGGAGAAAATGGCACCCAGTGAGTGTTCTGGCAAGTCTGAGGAGAAGCCCCGCCCTTCAGCCTCAGCAATTTAATATTTATACTGGCTGGGGATGGCACATCAGCGGCTGTACATGTATGTACTCTTTTTGCCAGTGAGAGTAAGGTTTAAAACATGCCCTCAGAGCGTGCCCCCCCCCCCCCCGCGCTCTGCACCCTTGGGCTAAGAGACATGGTGCGCAGCGTCCCGCCGCTGCGCGTGTACCTGTATGCCGCCAACGATGACCGGAGGATCCCCTCTCTGCAGGACTCCAGTAATATACTCACCAGCCTTCTGACTTCTGGCTCTGTTAGGGGGTGGCGGCAGTGCTGTGGGAGTGAACGCTGGCCAGGCTTGGGCTGTGTTCAGTACCCTTCAGGAGCTAATGGTGTACTGTCAGCGGAAGCAGAACCATTAACTAATTGAGAAGTTGGTTCCTACTTTCCCCCCTAAGTCCCATGAAGCAGGGAAGCTGTTGCCTGCAGCTTCCCTGTAAAATAAAAAACCTAAAAAAGTATTTTTCTAGCAAAGCTCTGTAGAGCTCCACTAGTGTGCATCCAGTCTCCTGGGCACATTTTCTAAACTGAGGTCTGGAGGAGGGGCATAGAGGGAGGAGCCAGTTCACACTGTTGAAAAGTCTTAAAGTGCTGAAGGCTCCTGCGGAACCATCTATACCCCATGGTACTAAAATGGATCCCAGCATCCTCTAGGATGTAAGATAAATAGGCCACTAACCATAAAAATGAAAGCTGCTCCCATCCGAGTACTCTGTGGTACTCACTAATATAACACAAGGATAAATATCCTATAATGGAGCTCCTCTTCACATATCGTCTGTGGACTTTTTATATCTATATTCGGTGGAATTATGGACTCATATCTGTGCAAGTGATGAATATTGGTGTATTATTCACTTTTTATCTTTATTGATTTTAGATATTTTTAATATCACATAATTTTATATAATAAATTTTTTGAATAATCAAACTATATTTAGCACTCACTTGTGATACTGTATATCTCATTCTGATGACAATTTGTTGTTTATGTTAAGTGAACCGAAGATCAGCAGTATATCCCCATTAAGAAGCACAAGCTGCTATGAAATTACCCATCCACCTAATATTATGGAATAGGTGATGCCTTGTAATTGAAGGTAAAACAATAGAAATAGAAATAAAACATGTATCTAAGGTTAGGTGGGATACATAAAAAGTAGTCAGGTCCCCTGCAGTAATCTACCCTCATTTAAACTTCAGGCTCTACAACTGCAGTAAACAACCTGAAACACTATGGCAGGGATGTAATGTGTATTCCAGACTAGCACTGTAACATAATTTGGTATGTTGATACAGTCGCAATTACACACAGAATATAGCCATGCCACATGTCATTTAAATCAGCATAAGCTGCTTATGCATCCATTTTTGTATCAGGAGCATTTGCCTGTGCAAAATGTGAAAAAAATTACATGTACACTACACAGACTATTTTTAGAGATCGAAGTTGTTGTTGTTTTTTTATGACAATGTATTTTTGTGAAATGTATTAAAAAATATATTTATTGCAAATGTGCTTGGAAAGTGTACTTATAATTGATTTCCAAGATTTTCATAACCGACTCGGCCAAAAAAAACACCTCTAAATTCTTTGAGAGTTTTAGAGCTGTTTTGTGTCCGACTTTACAATATCAGACTCCATATCGGACTCCTGTGCCCGCAGGAGGCCCGCTGCCAGTGCCGTAACTAGACATTTTAGTGCTGTGTGCAAGAAATATTATCGGCGCCCCCCCCCCCAATCAAAACAGGGACTGTGCGCGGCAGAAGCGCGCATCAAAAATATAGGGACGTGGCTTCAAGGGGAAGGGATGTGGCCAAAAATATTACCAATTCATATTATGGTGCTCAGTAGTCTCCATTATACAAATTACGCTGCACAGTAGCACCAATATACCAAGTAGAGCCAATTTTACACATTATGGGAGGCAGAGTCCCTTTTTACACATTACGGCAGAGGCAGAGCCCCCTTTTACACGTTACGGCGCAGGTAGAGTCCCCTTTTACACATTATGGCAGGTAGAGTCTACTTTTACACATTACAGCATATGCGTTGTGTGCAGTGCCAGATACATATACCGCTAGTGCCAGATACTGTACACATATGCCCCCAGCACCAGGTACACATATATCCCCAGTGCCAGATACACATATGACCCCACTGCCAGGTAAACATATGCCCCCACTGCCAGGTACACTTATGCCCCCAGTGCCAGGTACACATATGCCCACAGTGCCAGGTACACATATGCCTCTAGTGCCAGATACACATATACCCTAGTGCCAGATACAAATATACCCCCAGTGCCAGATACACATATGCCCCCAGTGCCAAGTGCACTTATGACCCAAGCCCCAGCAGTTTTGCTTACCGCCGCCGTGGAGACTGAGAGGGTCCTGTGTCTGGTGTCAGGGAAGTATGCGTGGGTCCGGCTCTAGCTGCTGGTGGTGGTCGCATCCATGTGCAGGGCAGTGAGCGATTGCGGAACCCATTACAAGCCGCGTGCTACCGCCGGAGAGGAGCAGCTCCGGGGGGCAGGGGAGGAGGAGGAGGGAGGGTAACTTGGGAGCTGCAGCATCACTATGTAATTAGTGGCGGTGCCGCTGCAGCTGTCCATCTCCTACATATTGGCTGGCCGTGATCACTCCCTCTCTGCTCCTGGAGGAAGTGCGCCAGGAGCATATGCTCCCAGTGCCAGATACACTTATGCCCCCAGTGCCAGGTACACATATGTCCCCAGTGCCAGGTACACATATGCCTACAGTGCCAGGTACACATATACCCCCAGTGCCAGGTACACATATGCCCTCAGCCCCAGCAGTTTTGCTTACCGCCGCCGCTGAGACTGAGATGGTCCTGTGTCTGGTGTCAGGGAAGTATGTGTGGGTCTGGCTCTTGCTGCTGGTGGTGCTTGCGTCCATGTGGAGGGCAGGGAGTGATCGCGGAATTCATTACAAGCTGTGTGCTGCCGCCGGAGAGGAGCAGCTTCGGGGGGAGGAGGAGGAGGGAGGGGGACTTGGGCGCCACAGCAGCGCTATGTAATTGGTGGTGGCACCGCTGCAGCTGTCCCTCTCCTACACATTGGCTGGCCGCAATCGCTCCCTCTCTGCTCCATGGAGGAAGTGCGCCAGGAGCAGGGAGGTAGCAATTGCTGCCAGCCAATGTGAAGGAGAGGGACAGCTGCAGCGGCGCTGCCACGAATTACATAGCGCTGCTGCAGCTACCGATTCCCACTCCCTCCTCCTCCTCCCCTGCTCCCGGAGCTGCTCCTCTCCGGCGGCAGCACACACACACAGGCGGCTTGTAATGAGTCAGTTTGACTCACTACAAGGCTGCTAACTTTTGGCTGAGGCAGTTGCGCTCTCAGAGCACTGCTGGCACACACATAGTTACGGCCCTGCCCGCTGCCATGTTCTCGAACAAGCCGGCTGCATGTGGAGTCATGCAGCCGCCATGATCACGCCCCCGACACGCCCCCGTTTGGTCACCTCCACCCCCATTCGCGCCGCACTGCTCCGTCTCCGCCCTGGAAACGAAACGTTGCCACCCTCCCCCCGCCCCGAGACCACCTCTGCCTTATTGACAGGCAGAGACAATCGCATTTTCTACGCCCCCCCCCCCCCCCCACAGAAGGTGCAGGCGTATGCACAGGATATGCGCTGCGCATTCACCCGTGGGGCAATTGTAATAATTCCGGTTGGATTGCGATTTGCAATCCAACCTGAATTAGCCCCTGTATAATTAACATGGGCATAACATCTGGATCCGACTATTTATCGGGTTCTCTATTTTAGAGCCGAAAGCGTCTGAAAAATCTAGTTGGTGGACAATAACACATTAGCCAACTTTGCGAAATGCCCGATGTTTGCTGCAAACATTGTACATTTTGGGGTTGGGTTTGTGTGACCAGCGGCCGGGAGATTGGCGGTCAGCATACCAAATCCGGGATCCCAGCTGTTAATCAATGAAAGATAACACTTTGTAATAATTAAAAATAAATAAGTTTGACCAATCCAATATGAAGAAAGGCTTTATTAAGGTTTGACAGATAGGATGGATCCTTTTCTCTGGTGAACTGAACACTTATACTTAATAGACCTGTTGGTGTACTATTGGTGCTGAAAGTGAGAACTAATGTTTAGTAACTAGTAGTTTTTTGAGGGGGTTTCTGAGATGATCACAAATGCAGCCCTAACTAGTCTCCAGAAACAATTTATTTATTTTTTTAGTGTTCCAATGACTCTTTCAGCGAACTCTATATCAAAGAACTGGTGTCTTGAAAGAAAATAAACTGAAAACAGTCGTAAGAGGCCCTCAGGTGGTGGAAATGCAGATATACAACTACGGGCAAACCCATCACTTCATTATATTCCAAATGCAGTTGTGAGAAAATCAAAATAGGATAAGTTATATTTAACATTTAAGTGCGTTAAAGGCTTTGTTGTCTGACACACTTCTTCAATTGCTTTTGGTGTGTGAATAACATTAATGTCTAATAGAAGATCTGCTTTCAATCATTTTCAAAGTAAGATATCCCCAGGCTTTTTCATTCTGCTCTGAAGTACAGTATGGAGTTTGCATTAAAACATTTATATGAAAAACCATTGCCAATGCTACAGGGTTCCTGAAAGAGTCCATCCCTGTTTATTTAAAAACATATCTCTTTGTAGCAGTTTAACCCTTCCTTTGCTGGTAGTCAATGATGCACACAAAAGTAATTATACAATTTTCTTGAGGGAAAAAGATAAAGTTGATGGGTTACAGTCAGGGCTGGATTTAACACTATGCAACCCAGGCACGCACCTATGGCCCAGCGGGTCCCAAGGGGCCTGACCCAAAATCTGGCCCTGATCAGATAGTCCCACTAGCGGACGCAAGGGGGCGGCAGGCCAGATGGCAGGAGGGTACAAAGAGTACCCCTTCTCGGACCCCAAGGTCCTGAGGGGCTCCAAGGTTCACAGGAACAACCCCACCCCCTTCCCGATTACCAGTAACGGCTCCCGGCAGCAGATCAGCAGTGCAGCAATTTGCAGGTGTTTAGGGGGCAGGGCCTAAAGCTGATAAGTGCCCGGCCCCATGAGAGATGTATTCTGTAGTCAGGTAATGTCTCTCCAGCTTGCTCTCTCTCCCTCTCTCGCCTTAACACTCTCTCCACTCGCCCTCTCTTTCATTGACACTCTCACTGTCTCTCTCCCTCTCTTTGCCTAACACTCTCTTTCCTCTCTCCCTGACACTCTCTCTCCCTGACTCACTCTCTCTGTCCCTGACACTCTCTCTCACTCTCGCTCCCTCCATGACACTGCCTGTCTCTCCCTGACTCTCTCTCTATCCCTGATACTGTCTTTTTCTCTCTCTGAGACTCTGTCTCTCTCTCCAATACGCTCTCTCTCCCTGACACTTGGTCTCTCTCTGACAGTGTCTCTCACACAGTCTCTATGATACTCTCTCTCTCTCTCTGACTCTCCCTGACATTGTATCTCTCTCACCCTCTTTCTCTCCATGATACTGTCACACTATCCCTGACACTCTCTCTACCTCCCTGATGCTGTCTCTCTCTCCCTGACACAGTCTCTCTCTCTCTCCCTGACTGTCTCTCTTACTGACACACTCTCTGTGACTCTCTCTCTCTCTCTCCCTGACCCTGTGTCTCTCTCCCTGACACTCTCTCTCTATCTCTCCCTCTTTCTCTCCCTGACAATCTCTATCTGCCTCTGCTACTGTCTTTCTCTCTCTCTCCATCCCTCCATGACTCTGCCTCTCTCTCTGAGACTGCGTCTCTTGCTCTCTTTGACACACTCTCCCCCCCTCCCTCCCTGACAATTGGTCTCTCTCCCTTACGGTGTCTCTCTCACACTCACCCTGACACTGTCTCTCTCTGACTGTTCCTGACACTGTCTCTCTTTCTTACCCTCTCTCTGTCCCTGGCAGTCTCTTCCTCTCTCTCCCTGACTGACACTCTCTCCCGGACACTCTCTCTCCAACACTGTCTCTCTCTCCCTGACACAGTCTCTCTCTCTTTCTCTCTCTCTCTCTCCGTGTCTTTCACTGACACTCTCTGTGACTCTCTATCTCCCCCTCCCTGACACATTCTCTCTTTATCCCCCTCTCTCTATCTCTCCCTCTTTTTTTCCCTGACAAGAACTCCACAAAAATATAAAATGTAACTTTTATTATTGTTGTTTAAAATACAACATCCTATATTCAGCCAATATGAATAATTAAAGAGTGTGTTAAAATATTTTTTATATTTTAAATATATTTTAACACACTCTTTATATTTCTTTTTTCACCCTATTATAATTATTCATATTGGCTGAATATAGGACGTTGTATTTTAAACAACAATAATAAAAGTTACATTTTATATTTTTGTGGAGTTCTTAGTGCACCCAGACTGCAGCTTCTGTTTTCGGTGTGTTTGTGTTATAATTATTAAGCTATGGGTAGCACTCCCGACCTGTTTGATTATTTGGTATTGTAAAAAATATACCATTAAGTATACTAGATAATGGGAATAAGAACAACTTATTAAAATAAGGTTACCGGTGCAGGAGTACTTTTTGTTGTGTTTGTATTATGGACACATAGTCATCACATGAAAATGGTCGACACATGATGGGTTGACACATGAAAAGGTCGACATGGATTTTTGTACTGTTTTTGGTGTAATTTTTTTCCGTAACATGACCAGGAACCCCAATTAGTGTACCGCGTCCCCTTGCATGGCTCGCTTCGCTCGCCATGCTGTAGGCAAGGTGCCTTGCTCCCCGCTACCACTGCACTTGGCACAGGTTACTATTCACAATCATAGTCCACATGGATGGTAAAGTATGAAAAATATATAAAAGTATTTAAAAAGTATAAAAAAAAAATGTAATTATTAAAAAAAAGCAATTTCGACCTTTTCATGTGTCGACCTGTCATGTGTCGGCCTTTTTCATATGCCGACCAGGTGCCCATGTCGACATGTCAGTGTCGACCAATAGTGGTCGACCTAATGACTGTCGACCATCCAAATGGATACCTGTAGTATTTACTATATATGTATCAAGGAGCCCAGACCATGCACTCTCTAATGGTTAGGCAATCCAAAGTGGTAGCATGCCACACCCCCTCTGGAGACTGGCTACACTCATAAACATGGGCCCCTGCCACTGCATTCCCCCGTTGGGACCTTCACTGATGGAAGGCATTTCAAGTCTACGATCAAGAACTGGCGCTTGGTGCCCTTTTCCATCACTACAGTGCACCTGCCCACAAGTTGGATTTTCTGGCCCATGAACGCACCCAGGAGCTTGGTCATCCACTTTACAGTCCAGACTGGTGCTCTGCGTGTGCAAGTGCAAGATGTGTAGGCAGGGCCGGTGCTAGGGTGTTCGTCACCCCCCTGCAAACTATAAATTTGCGCCTTTCCTTACTTTACAAAGGACAGCGCACATAATGCTTTTACACATAATGCTCCCTGTAGTACTGCCGCTTACACACGTAACGCCCCCTGTGGTAGTTGCACTTATACACAATGCCCCCTCTAGTAGTGGCACTTACACATGTAACACCCCCTGCAGCAGTGACGCTTTCACACGTAACACCCCCTGCAACAATGATGCTTACATACGTAACGACCCCTGCAGCAGTGACGCTTACACACGCAATGCCCCCTGTACCAGTGCCGCCTACACACGTAATGCCCCTGTACCAGTGACGCTTACACACGTAACACCCCCTGACCAGTGCCGCTTACACACGTAACGCCCCCTGTACCAGTGCAGCTTACACACGTAACGCCCCCTGTACCAGTGCCGCTTACACACGTAACGACCCCTTTACCAGTGACACTTACATGTAACGCCCCCTGTACCAGTGCCGCTTACACACGTAACGCCCCCTGTACCAGTGCCACTTACACACGTAATGCCCCCTGTACCAGTGCCGCTTATACACGTAACGCCCCATGTACCAGTGACACTTACATGTAACGCCCACTGTACCAGTGCCGCTTACACACGTAATGCCCCCTGTACAAGTGCCACTTACACACATAACGCATCCTGTACCAGTGCCGCTTACACACGTAACGCCCCATGTACCTGTGACGCTTACATGTAATGCCCTCTGTACCAGTGACGCTTACACACGTAACGCCCCCTGTACCAGTGCCGCTTACACACGTATCACCCCCTGTACCAGTGCCGCTTACACACGTAATGCCCCTGTAGCAGTGACGCTTCCAAACGTAACGCCCCCTGACCAGTGCCTCTTACACACATAACGTTCTCTGTACCAGTGCAGTTTACACACGTAATGCCCCCTGTACCAGTGCCGCTTACACACGTAACGCCCCTTTTACCAGTGACACTTACATGTAACGCCCCCTGTACCAGTGCCGCTTACACACGTAACGCCCCCTGTACAAGAGCCGCTTACACACATAACGCATCCTGTACCAGTGCCGCTTACACGCGTAACGCCCCCTGTACCAGTGACGCTTACATTTAACGCCCCCTGTACCAGTGACACTTACACACGTAACGCCCCCTGTACCAGTGCCGCTTACACACGTATCGCCCCCTGTACCAGTGCCGCTTACACACGTAACGCCCCCTATACCAGTGACGCTTACACATGTAACGCCCCCTATACCAGTGACGCTTACACATGTAACGCCCCCTGTACCAGTGACACTTACATGTAACGTCCCCTGTACCAGTGCCGCTTACACACGTAACGCCCCCTGTACAAGTGCCGCTTACATACGTAATGCACCCTGTACCAGTGCCGCTTACATGTAACACCCCCTGTACCAGTGCCGCTTTCACACGTAACGCCCCCTGTACCAGTGCCACTTACACACGTAACGCCCCCTATACCAGTGAGGCTTGCAAACGTAACGCCCCCTGTACCAGTACAGCTTACACACGTAACGCCCCCTGTACCAGTGCCGCTTACACACGTAACGCCCCCTGTAC
Organism: Pseudophryne corroboree; assembly: GCF_028390025.1. Lineage (NCBI taxonomy): Eukaryota > Metazoa > Chordata > Amphibia > Anura > Myobatrachidae > Pseudophryne > Pseudophryne corroboree. The sequence continues at coordinate 353,496,438 of NC_086447.1, read as the reverse complement.
AAGTGCCGCTTACACACGTAACGCCCCCTGTACCAGTGCCGCTTACACACGTATCACCCCTGTACCAGTGCCACTTACACACGTAACGCCCCCTATACCAGTGACGCTTACAAACGTTTCGCCCCCTGTACCAGTACAGCTTACACACGTAACGCCCCATGTACCAGTGCCGCTTACACACGTAACGCCCCCTGTACAAGTGCCGCTTACACACGTAACGTACCCTGTACCAGTGCCGCTAACACACATATCGCCCCCTGTACCAGTGCTGCTTACACATGTAACGCCCCCTGCAGCAGTGAGGCTTACACACGCAATGCCCCCTGTCCCAGTGACACTTACACATGTAATTCCCCCTGTAGCACTAACGCTTGCACACGCAACGCCCCATGTACCAGTGACGCTTAAACATGTAACGCACCCTGCAGCAGTGATGCTTACACATGCAACGCCCCCTGTACCAGTGACGCTTACACACGTAACGCACCCTGTAGCAGTGACGCACATGCAACGCCCCTGTACCAGTGACGCTTACATGTAACGCCCCGTGTACCAGTGCCGCTTACACACGTATCGCTCCCTGTACCAGTGCAGCTTACACACGTAACACCCCCTATACCAGTGCCACTTACACATGTAACGCCCCCTGTACCAGTGACGCTTACATGTAACGCCCCCTGTACCAGTGCAGCTTACACACCTAACACCCCCTATACCAGTGCTGCTTACACATGTAACGCCCCCTGTACCAGTGACGCTTACACATGTAACGCCCCCTGTACCAGTGCAGCTTACACACCTAACACCCCCTGTACCAGTGCCGCTTACAGACGTAACGCCCCCTGTACCAGCGCCGCTTACACACGCAATGCCCCCTGCTGCAGTGAGGCTTACACATGCAACGCCCTCTGTACCAGTGACGCTTACACATGTAACGCACCCCGTAGCAGTGACGCTTGCACACGCAGCGCCCCCTGTACCAGTTATGCTTACATGTAACGCCCCCTGTACCAGTGACGCTTACACACGTAACACCCCCTGCACCAGTGCTGCTTACACAGGCAATGCCCCTGTACCAGTGACGCTTGCACACATTATGCTGCACAGTCACACATATACCACATATACACACACACACACACACACACACACACACACACACACACACACACACACACACTGTACATACATTACACACATACAGTAAAAATACACACACACACTGACACACACACACTTTCTCACTCACTCTCCCTCAACTCACCATCTGGCTGGCCGGCTCTGTATTCTGCCTTCTGTCTTCCTCTGCAGCTGCAGCATGGCCATGGCCCCGTGTAGCTCCGCCCCTCAGTGCCGATAAGCCCTGACCCCTTATTCGGCTCTGCACACACAGACACTGGACTACTGTCAGGGGGGAGTAGGGAGAAGCTTCATGCTGCCAGCGTCGCTGCCTGTCAAACAGTGTGACAGGCACAGCAGCCGGCAGCAGCAGGGGGCCCAGGCGCAGCAACAGCGATGCAAGCAGTGAGAGCGCCTCTCCAACCTTGGCGCCTACCTGCTTTGCATCCCTTTGCTGAGCGGGTAGCGCCGGGCCTGTGTGTAGGATTCATTCTGAGTCAGAAGCTACAGTGAAGACCTTCATCCATCATGCAGAAGACATACCTGCTTTGGACTGGTCCAGCTACCTCACCAAGTGGTTTGAGCGCATTTGTAAATATAATACTTTTTGTGCATCTGGAAACTTATTGCACAACCCTCGTATTGTATATAAATAGAATAATGAAAACTACTGTAGATAGATAGATTTGTCACTTTATTCCAAAATATTGGCACAGTAATGAGACATATATTACCTGAAATTTGCCTCCTGAGAATTCATAGTCCAAAGAGATCTTGTAAAAAAAATATAGAAAAAGAATGTATATAGAAATACATTGAGAAAGTGAGTCAGGACAAACAGAGTGTATCACCTAAGCTGCGGTCCCCCGTAGCTGTCACAATCAATTTACTATTAGATGCACTGTTTTTCTGCCCCTAAACCTTGGGGCCCCTTTGAACCTCAGGGCCCAGTACTACTGTATCCTCTGTCCCCATCCTGTCGCCAGGCCTGTTCTTTCACCTTGATGTGGGTGGAACCACCAAGCGGTGCCCCCCCATCCCGATCTCAACCCTTGTGAGTGCAATCCTAGCCAGGGAGTAGATACGCCCCTTTATCAGAGACAGACACAAACATGTAATTGCCAATTAGGTAATATAATGATAAAAGATATAGAAGGCATAAGATTAACAAAGTGATGCAGAACCTCAACTTCTGCTTTTATGACTGTGTTTTTATACAAAACTAGAGGCGTGTGTGTATATTAAACATATACATTATAGATTTAACTATTGTATGCGTCTAATTTGGTTTTGATATAATTCGTTTTCTATTTATTTTTTAAAAAACAAGAACTAAACCTCATATTTTGTCTATATTACTGAAATGGAATTCAGTATCCTATATGGGATGAATCAGCACCCTGGCTGTGACAACATAGCTTGGACAGCAGCATGTTGGCCTCTGCATTGCTGGTACAAGTTACGGTCTGACTGCATAACAGACCATGGTGCCTGATTGTATGGAGTTCCATAAAGAACAGGTGAGCTGAACTGATTACTTAATATATTTATATATCTCATTTCAAATATGTATCTGCTCAGTGCAATAAATATATGTAGTATAATATGCTAATTAACAATGAAATGTAACTTGCATTTCTTGGCTACTGAAAGAATATATGTTTACACCTGCATTTATTAATGTAGAATTGAAAGTTAGGCTGTCTCTTGATAACTTTAATATAAAATATAGGAAATATATCCATTTGTGAACTATATGAAATATCTCTCAACATACTTGCTGTAATATCAACTGTATTACCTTGAGATAAGCTAGTAGTGAATGTTCACGACATATTTTTAGAATGCCAGATGCTCTTATTTACTGTCTAGTACACAACAAGTGTACAGTTATTGGAAGATAAAGTTTATCATGTGTTATACACGTGTGTAATATGCAGTTAAACCTGTTCTTTAAAATTCTTCTATTTAACCATAAAATAAAAAAAACTCTGGAAAACAAATTAGGGAAACCAATACCAACACAAGCCTCAGTACAACACCATGAATACTACCACTTTGACAAAATCTTACATGGAACAATACAGTACAAATGGCAGGTGCCAAAAAATTGTGGTGTCAGAAGAATGTACACTGTTCTCTTAGGGCTCCTTCCACAGTCCATCACTTCCCAAAAAATCTTTCAGTGTCCCCAGAACCTTGTTTCCTATATCTTACATATACCACACCTATATTTGTATTTCTCCTTTGGCTGACACATGACAACCCTTTGTACTTCAAGCCAGCGTCGGACTGGAGCATGAAGGGCCCATTGAGGGGAGGCAGGGGTAATGGCCCATGCTTAAGGGGTGTGGCCAACCATCACAGAGTTTTTGACAGACATTATATAAGGCATATCCTCCAGACAGAATGTAGTTGGGATGCCGGCGCTCGGGATCATGGCAGTCAGAATGCCAATGCTGGAATCCAGTCAGTCAGTTTAGGCTGCGGGGAGGGAGGGTTAGGGTTAGGCTGCAGAAAGGGGAGGTTAGGGTTAGACTGCAGGGAGGGTTAGGGTTATGGGGGGTTGGGGGGGGGTTGGAATTTGTGTTATCTGCCTCCTGCACCCCTGTCAGGATTTCAAGCAGCCAAGATTTTGGTATTCTGACAGCCGGCATCCTGACTGTCGACATCCCTTACCCTATCCCCTGCAGACTACATGGATAGTACAGTGCTTGCAGGGACGTGCAGTCAGTGCAGAGTCTCCCCTGTCATACTCCCTGTCAAACTCCTGAGATTTTATTTTAAAATGATTAGAATAATAAAAAGAAGATATTTATAACATAAACATCTTCTTAGTTTATTGTAATCATTTTTATATCTTACACTCACCAGCTTTGTGGCGATCCCTGGAGCTGCAGGGAGACGAGAGAAGAGGCAGCAACAGCTCTGTCTCGGGTCTGCAGTCAGAAACTGCTTTGCAGAGCTGGGGGCAGGGCCACATCACGACCAGTAAAGCTGCATGGAAAGGGCTCTAATAGAGGCATGCTTCTGAATGTAGGGGTGGGCCTTGTACACTTATGGACACTTGGATGTGTCATGTGACCAGGTAGCAGAGCCGGCCATAGGCATAGGCAAACTAGGCAATTGCCTAGGGCATGTGATATGCCTAGGGGCATCAGCAGCTTCTGCTGATTAAAATGATATGCGGCATGCCTATGTTCTTTGTGTAGCATTTCATATGCAGATACAGCCACAGTCTCACACAGTATATAGGCATGCTGCATATCATTTTAATCAGCAGAAGCTGCTTGTGCATCCTAGCCACATAGCAATACAAATAAGGTGCATTTTCATAAAAATAGGTGCCCGACATTAGCATTGAGGCAAGATTTATGAGGACAAATCTGTATCAAAGCAGAGGCAGAGGTCACAGTGTTAGTGGCAGTGTGAGTGCTGTGTGCATGTGAGTGGGTTGGTTGTGCAGTATTGTTCAGAATATGTGTAAGGAGCATTATGTGTGTCATGTAAAAACGCATTAATAATGTGCGGCATATGTGTAAAGGGACACTATGTGTGTTATTATGTGTATAAGGGCATTAATAATGTGCGGCATATGTGTAGGGGGCACTATGTGTGTCATTATGGGTATAAGGGCATTAATAATGTGCGGCATATGTGTAAGGGACATTATGTGTAAAAGGGCATTAATAAATGTTGTCATAATGTGTAAGGCACATTATGTTTATAAGGACATACATAATGTGTCTCATATGTGTAAGGGGCATTACTGTGTGGAATTATGTGTATAAAGGCATTACTAATGTGTGGCATTATGTGTATAAGGTGCTCTACTATGTGGCGTTGCGTATAGAAAGGGCACTACTGTTTCGTCTAATGAGAATAAAGAGCAATAGGGTGTGGTGTAATGTGAATAAGGAGCAATTCAGTGTGATGTAATGTGAATAAGGGGCTCTACTGTGAGGAGTAACGTTTAAAAGGTAAAGTGATACTACTGTGGGATGTAATATGAATTATGGACACTATCGCATGATCAAATGTGAATAAAGTTGCAGTACTGTGTGGTGTAATTGGAATTGGGGTTACTATTGTGTGGCCATGACCCTTGCCAGCAAAAACATACCCCTATTTGGAATGTGTGCCAAATGTGCGAACTGTTCTTATTTAAAATATAGGGGGTACAAACACCAAAATAAGGACTGCTATGGGTGAGGGGTGATGGTGCTGGGAAAGAGGTGCAAGGTCAGAGGCGGAACCAGTGGTGGTGCTAGGGGGCACCAGCCAAAATCTTGCCTAGGGCATCATATTGGTTAGGGCCGGCTCTGCCAGGTAGTGCACTGTAGTCAGAGCTCAGTCATCAGCAGCAAGAGAAGACACAAGGATGCAGGTAGGAGACTCAATGGACACTGCATCTTAGTTTAGTGAGGGGAGAGTTACAGTGATCAGAGGATGAGATAGGCTCCCAGCATTCAGACCCATCCTCATGTTTGCCTCCCCAGCCATTCACTTCATCACTAGGGTTTAGTGAAAATGGACGATTTTAGAAATTGAAAATACTTGGGTATGGAAAATGTTCTACCCTATAGTAGTAATTCATTACCAAAGGTTTGTCGTCCTAAGTCAATATCTTCAGCTCCCATAATTGCTTCAAAGTTTTAAAACCCGCGGGTCCCACTGCGCCACACATTTTGTCTCATATAGAGCAGAGAGAATATCCGGACACTAAAACATTATGAATTTAATGTTGATATACAAGTGAAGAGTCAAAAAAATAACGTAAATTTCATTATAATTTTGTGGAATTCTGGTAATGGCCTGCATGAAAAGATTGGCTCAAACTATCATAGGTGCTTTATCGTAGAGGAGCATATGTCACTGGTTCCAGAACCTGGAGGAAAATACATTGGGCACATTACTCCTGAGTCAGGCAAAGCAAACAGTATAGCCACAGGAATTCTCAGTCACCTTAAAGATGAAGAGCAAGAAAGAGTGCTTGACAATGGGGGTCATTCCGAGTTGATCGCTAGCTTCATTTGTTCGCAGCGCAGCAATCAGGCTAAAAAACAGCAGTTCTGCGCATGCGGCACAATGTGCACGCGCAACGTACGGGCACAACGAACAGGGGGCCCAGGCGCAGCAACAGCGATGCAAGCAGTGAGAGCGCCTCTCCAACCTTGGCGCCTACCTGCTTTGCATCCCTTTGCTGAGCGGGTAGCGCCGGGCCTGTGTGTAGGATTCATTCTGAGTCAGAAGCTACAGTGAAGACCTTCATCCATCATGCAGAAGACATACCTGCTTTGGACTGGTCCAGCTACCTCACCAAGTGGTTTGAGCGCATTTGTAAATATAATACTTTTTGTGCATCTGGAAACTTATTGCACAACCCTCGTATTGTATATAAATAGAATAATGAAAACTACTGTAGATAGATAGATTTGTCACTTTATTCCAAAATATTGGCACAGTAATGAGACATATATTACCTGAAATTTGCCTCCTGAGAATTCATAGTCCAAAGAGATCTTGTAAAAAAAATATAGAAAAAGAATGTATATAGAAATACATTGAGAAAGTGAGTCAGGACAAACAGAGTGTATCACCTAAGCTGCGGTCCCCCGTAGCTGTCACAATCAATTTACTATTAGATGCACTGTTTTTCTGCCCCTAAACCTTGGGGCCCCTTTGAACCTCAGGGCCCAGTACTACTGTATCCTCTGTCCCCATCCTGTCGCCAGGCCTGTTCTTTCACCTTGATGTGGGTGGAACCACCAAGCGGTGCCCCCCCATCCCGATCTCGACCCTTGTGAGTGCAATCCTAGCCAGGGAGTAGATACGCCCCTTTATCAGAGACAGACACAAACATGTAATTGCCAATTAGGTAATATAATGATAAAAGATATAGAAGGCATAAGATTAACAAAGTGATGCAGAACCTCAACTTCTGCTTTTATGACTGTGTTTTTATACAAAACTAGAGGCGTGTGTGTATATTAAACATATACATTATAGATTTAACTATTGTATGCGTCTAATTTGGTTTTGATATAATTCGTTTTCTATTTTTTTTTTTAAAAACAAGAACTAAACCTCATATTTTGTCTATATTACTGAAATGGAATTCAGTATCCTATATGGGATGAATCAGCACCCTGGCTGTGACAACATAGCTTGGGCAGCAGCATGTTGGCCTCTGCATTGCTGGTACAAGTTACGGTCTGACTGCATAACAGACCATGGTGCCTGATTGTATGGAGTTCCATAAAGAACAGGTGAGCTGAACTGATTACTTAATATATTTATATATCTCATTTCAAATATGTATCTGCTCAGTGCAATAAATATATGTAGTATAATATGCTAATTAACAATGAAATGTAACTTGCATTTCTTGGCTACTGAAAGAATATATGTTTACACCTGCATTTATTAATGTAGAATTGAAAGTTAGGCTGTCTCTTGATAACTTTAATATAAAATATAGGAAATATATCCATTTGTGAACTATATGAAATATCTCTCAACATACTTGCTGTAATATCAACTGTATTACCTTGAGATAAGCTAGTAGTGAATGTTCACGACATATTTTTAGAATGCCAGATGCTCTTATTTACTGTCTAGTACACAACAAGTGTACAGTTATTGGAAGATAAAGTTTATCATGTGTTATACACGTGTGTAATATGCAGTTAAACCTGTTCTTTAAAATTCTTCTATTTAACCATAAAATAAAAAAACTCTGGAAAACAAATTAGGGAAACCAATACCAACACAAGCCTCAGTACAACACCATGAATACTACCACTTTGACAAAATCTTACATGGAACAATACAGTACAAATGGCAGGTGCCAAAAAATTGTGGTGTCAGAAGAATGTACACTGTTCTCTTAGGGCTCCTTCCACAGTCCATCACTTCCCAAAAAATCTTTCAGTGTCCCCAGAACCTTGTTTCCTATATCTTACATATACCACACCTATATTTGTATTTCTCCTTTGGCTGACACATGACAACCCTTTGTACTTCAAGCCAGCGTCGGACTGGAGCATGAAGGGCCCATTGAGGGGAGGCAGGGGTAATGGCCCATGCTTAAGGGGTGTGGCCAACCATCACAGAGTTTTTGACAGACATTATATAAGGCATATCCTCCAGACAGAATGTAGTTGGGATGCCGGCGCTCGGGATCATGGCAGTCAGAATGCCAATGCTGGAATCCAGTCAGTCAGTTTAGGCTGCGGGGAGGGAGGGTTAGGGTTAGGCTGCAGAAAGGGGAGGTTAGGGTTAGACTGCAGGGAGGGTTAGGGTTATGGGGGGTGGGGGGGGGGGTTGGAATTTGTGTTATCTGCCTCCTGCACCCCTGTCAGGATTTCAAGCAGCAAAGATTTTGGTATTCTGACAGCCGGCATCCTGACTGTCGACATCCCTTACCCTATCCCCTGCAGACTACATGGATAGTACAGTGCTTGCAGGGACGTGCAGTCAGTGCAGAGTCTCCCCTGTCATACTCCCTGTCAAACTCCTGAGATTTTATTTTAAAATGATTAGAATAATAAAAAGAAGATATTTATAACATAAACATCTTCTTAGTTTATTGTAATCATTTTTATATCTTACACTCACCAGCTTTGTGGCGATCCCTGGAGCTGCAGGGAGACGAGAGAAGAGGCAGCAACAGCTCTGTCTCGGGTCTGCAGTCAGAAACTGCTTTGCAGAGCTGGGGGCAGGGCCACATCACGACCAGTAAAGCTGCATAGAAAGGGCTCTAATAGAGGCATGCTTCTGAATGTAGGGGTGGGCCTTGTACACTTATGGACACTTGGATGTGTCATGTGACCAGGTAGCAGAGCCGGCCATAGGCATAGGCAAACTAGGCAATTGCCTAGGGCATGTGATATGCCTAGGGGCATCAGCAGCTTCTGCTGATTAAAATGATATGCGGCATGCCTATGTTCTGTGTGTAGCATTTCATATGCAGATACAGCCACAGTCTCACACAGTATATAGGCATGCTGCATATCATTTTAATCAGCAGAAGCTGCTTGTGCATCCTAGCCACATAGCAATACAAATAAGGTGCATTTTCATAAAAATAGGTGCCCGACATTAGCATTGAGGCAAGATTTATGAGGACAAATCTGTATCAAAGCAGAGGCAGAGGTCACAGTGTTAGTGGCAGTGTGAGTGCTGTGTGCATGTGAGTGGGTTGGTTGTGCAGTATTGTTCAGAATATGTGTAAGGAGCATTATGTGTGTCATGTAAAAACGCATTAATAATGTGCGGCATATGTGTAAAGGGACACTATGTGTGTTATTATGTGTATAAGGGCATTAATAATGTGCGGCATATGTGTAGGGGGCACTATGTGTGTCATTATGGGTATAAGGGCATTAATAATGTGCGGCATATGTGTAAGGGACATTATGTGTAAAAGGGCATTAATAAATGTTGTCATAATGTGTAAGGCACATTATGTTTATAAGGACATACATAATGTGTCTCATATGTGTAAGGGGCATTACTGTGTGGAATTATGTGTATAAAGGCATTACTAATGTGTGGCATTATGTGTATAAGGTGCTCTACTATGTGGCGTTGCGTATAGAAAGGGCACTACTGTTTCGTCTAATGAGAATAAAGAGCAATAGGGTGTGGTGTAATGTGAATAAGGAGCAATTCAGTGTGATGTAATGTGAATAAGGGGCTCTACTGTGAGGAGTAACGTTTAAAAGGTAAAGTGATACTACTGTGGGATGTAATATGAATTATGGACACTATCGCATGATCAAATGTGAATAAAGTTGCAGTACTGTGTGGTGTAATTGGAATTGGGGTTACTATTGTGTGGCCATGACCCTTGCCAGCAAAAACATACCCCTATTTGGAATGTGTGCCAAATGTGCGAACTGTTCTTATTTAAAATATAGGGGGTACAAACACCAAAATAAGGACTGCTATGGGTGAGGGGTGATGGTGCTGGGAAAGAGGTGCAAGGTCAGAGGCGGAACCAGTGGTGGTGCTAGGGGGCACCAGCCAAAATCTTGCCTAGGGCATCATATTGGTTAGGGCCGGCTCTGCCAGGTAGTGCACTGTAGTCAGAGCTCAGTCATCAGCAGCAAGAGAAGACACAAGGATGCAGGTAGGAGACTCAATGGACACTGCATCTTAGTTTAGTGAGGGGAGAGTTACAGTGATCAGAGGATGAGATAGGCTCCCAGCATTCAGACCCATCCTCATGTTTGCCTCCCCAGCCATTCACTTCACCACTAGGGTTTAGTGAAAATGGACGATTTTAGAAATTGAAAATACTTGGGTATGGAAAATGTTCTACCCTATAGTAGTAATTCATTACCAAAGGTTTGTCATCCTAAGTCAATATCTTCAGCTCCCATAATTGCTTCAAAGTTTTAAAACCCGCGGGTCCCACTGCGCCACACATTTTGTCTCATATAGAGCAGAGAGAATATCCGGACACTAAAACATTATGCATTTAATGTTGATATACAAGTGAAGAGTCAAAAAAATAACGTAAATTTCATTATAATTTTGTGGAATTCTGGTAATGGCCTGCGTGAAAAGATTGGCTCAAACTATCATAGGTGCTTTATCGTAGAGGAGCATATGTCACTGGTTCCAGAACCTGGAGGAAAATACATTGGGCACATTACTCCTGAGTCAGGCAAAGCAAACAGTATAGCCACAGGAATTCTCAGTCACCTTAAAGATGAAGAGCAAGAAAGAGTGCTTGACAATGGGGGTCATTCCGAGTTGATCGCTAGCTTCATTTGTTCGCAGCGCAGCAATCAGGCTAAAAAACAGCAGTTCTGCGCATGCGGCACAATGTGCACGCGCGACGTACGGGCACAACGAACAATGTAGTTTTACACAGGGTCTAACGATGCATTTCAGTCGCACTGCTGACCGCAGAGTGATTGACATGAAGTGGGCGTTTCTGGGTGGCAACTGACCGTTTTCAGGGAGTGTGCGGAAAAACGCAGGCGTGCCAGGAAAAACGCAGGCGTGGCTGGGCACGTTTGTGACGTCAAATCCGGAACTGAATAGTCTGAAGTGATCGCAAGCGCTGAGTAGGTTTTGAGCTACTCTAAAACTGCACAAATTTTTTTTGTAGCCGCTCTGCAATACAACCGTTCGCAGTTCTGCTAAGCTAAAATACACTCCCAGTGGGAGGCGGCATAGCGTTTGCACGGCTGCTAAAAACTGCTAGTGAGCGATCAACTCGGAATGACCACCAATATGTGTGTCATCAGGCGCAACGGTCGTCTGCGAAGTGTCATCACACTAATAGAAAATCACTTGGAGAGAAATCTTCAATGGGCAATATGCTTTCTTCATTTCGATGAATTGCCACTTCGTCATCTCTTCACAATACTTGATAGGTGAACAACTGGTCCTGAAAGTTTTTCATTGATCAATATACATAACCAAACTCCACTATTTATTATATGCTAAGCATCTACAACACCCCCCTTTTCTCTGTAGAACTACAAGTCTCAGTAGGTAGCACCTCACATTACTGGCAGCCATAGGTGTCCAGTCTTAAGGCCCCTCCCTCGGTTCTCAGAGAACCGAACCCCCCCCGGACTTCATGTCATGAGCCCGGATCCGAGTCAAGAAACCAGAACAAGGCAAAACATCATCATCCTACTGTCGGATTCTCGCGGGGTTTGGATTCCATATAAGGAGCTACGCGTCCCCGTCATTTTCACTCCGGCATTGGAGAGTGTAGAGAAGGGATGTGTCGCCGTCCTCAGTGGTAGTGTCTTGTGCTGCATCTGTCCAGTCACAGTGGTTGTGTACTCTGCTGCCATATGTCCAGTGCTGCTGTATAAGTCCAGTCCAGTGGTGCTGTGTTGTGCTGCATCAGTCCAGTGGTGTATTGTGCTGCATCAGTCCAGTCACAGTGGTAGTGTCCTCTGCTGCCATATGTCCAGTGATGCTGTATAAGTCCAGTCCATTGCAGTGGTGCTGTGTTGTCCTGCATCAGTCCAGTGGTGGTATCCCTGTGCTGCTGTATATGTCCAGTGATACTGCTGTATAAATATGTCCAGTGATACTGCCGTATATGTCCATTGATACTGCCATATACTGTATGTTCAGCGGTGCTGCCGTATAAATCCAGTGATCCTGCCATATAATTCCAGTGATCCTGCCGTATAATTCCAGTGATCCTGCCGTATAATTCCAGTGGTACTGGCGTATAAGTACAGTGATCCTGCCGTATAATTCCAGTGGTACTGGCATATATGTCCATTGATAGTGCCGTATATGTCCAGCGGTACTGCCGTATAAATCCAGTGATCCTGCCATATAACGGATGGCAACAGCGGTCAGGAAGCAGGAGCGGGGATTGTGAGTATTAATTTTTTTTTTTAAATTTTTGTAAGCGGTGCAACTAGGGGGCACAACTCTACAGGGGAACAGTACTGTGGGCAATAGTACTAGGGGCACAACTCTGCAGGGGGCATAACTCTACAGGGGGCACAGTACTGGGGCAATACTACTGTGGGCACATCTACAGGGGGCACAGTACTGGGGGCACAACTACTGAGGGGACAGCTACAGGGGGCATAACTGACCACTCCCCTTCTTCTTGAAGCCACGCCCCTATTTTTCATCCTGGGCACCACAAGGTCTAGATCCGGCCATGCTCACGATACTTACCTGATTATGTATGACGATGAGGTCATCCATAATAATGCTTACTTTTTGCATCCAGAAAATTTACTGGTCGGTATACTCTTTGATGAACGGTCAGATATCAAACATTTGGTGGTGAAAAGAATTATGAATTCTAGAGCCCAGGAAGATGCACAAAGTGTGAGACAGTTCCAAATTCCAGAGCCAAAGACTATACTGAGATAATTGACTGGGAAACAACTAAAGTGACTCCACTTTAGCATACACAGATTCTCAGGCAATATAGCCCTCATAAAGATATAAAAAGAAGGTTCACAGTAAAACACTGACGGGACATTTTGTAAGTTTTTATTTCACATTCAGTTTTTCTAAGAAACTATGGGACCAATTCAGTAAGGATTGTAAAAATTACAAATTTGCAAAAATTGCAAGCAATCGTAAAATTGCGAAAGCACGCCCAAACGGAAAAGCTGCAACACTAATTTAATATTACAAAAAGAAGGTGGGCTTGTGAAATGTGCAAATATTGCGAAGACCTAAAAAAATGTGCATTATTTGCTTAGAAATTTACAATTTTACGAATTTTTTGCTTACATGTTTCTGATGTTGCAATTTTTGCAAACAACTGTGTTTTAACCTCAAATATTACACTACCTACTTTCCGGGCCAAAAAAAATAAAAGATAAAAATAGTGTTGCTGTTCTTGAACATGTTTGTGTGTGTAGCGATATAAAAAAAAACAAAAAAAAAATGAATGTGGGTATGTTTTGTTAACAAAAAACGTGTTGGTTGCTTAAAAATCATAAAAAAAACTATTATGAAGCTAAAAGACATTAAGCAGATCCTACAAAACAAAATGCTTGGAAATGTTAATTAACGTTTGCTTTTAAAAAATAGTGTAGTCAAACCTCGATTGTTAGTAAGTGTAAAAACAATTAGGTTACTAATATATATTTTATAAATAAACATGTGTTACAGAGTTTAAAGCTCCCTTACATGTTTAGAAGTTTCAGTACAGCTGAATGAAGTGTGTTGTGGTCTGAGATGTGAGCTTCTTCAGCTTGGTGTAATGAAGCTATGATTGCAGTATACTTCGAACATTCTACAACTGAGGTCAGCTTGTGCAGTTTTTAAGGTAGACCTGTAGTAACTCAGAAACTGCACACCATAAATGTGCGATGAGTTGTAAAAATTGCGAATACACCGCCCACCGATCATCAGCATATGCCCACAACACGCCCCTAATCGTAGTTTTTGCGAGTCCAGCCCTTTAGTACACCCCCTACATGCCTACTTTACGTAGTGCATACGCAGTTATTGCTTCGTCTCAGAAGTTGCTTTTTGTGGTATATGGTGCAGATTTTGCGATTTTCCGCATTTTCTGCAATTTTTGCTGCTTTGCGATCCTTGCTGAATTAGGCCCTATATTTTAACATTTCACCACTCTTGTTTGAAACAATTTTAATGCATACCATTAAAAATAAAAAATATAAAAAATGTATTGGTTGCAGTGTGCATCCAGAAAAACATTTCCCTTGTTCTTCTTTTTTTCATTATTAAATGTTTTATTTAGGTCCATATGTGTGTCTTTTCCTTTGTACAAATGCATCCAACACTACATGAGCATTAAATATACATGTCAAGTGACACCTTATGTGTACATGCTCATCCAAGTCCTAGAGACATGCACCATTTGTGTCCATGCACAGAGAACCTTCAGACTCACAATTAGCACCATGGTCTGTACGTCAAATTACTGACCGGATAACATCTGTATGATTTGTAACAAGCATAAACAATTAAGACACAAATATTTTGAAAAGAATTGAACACATTCTGAGGTCGTTTTACAACAGTATAAAAACAAGTAAATGAATTCTGAGAACATTGTCTTAGCCTAATTGTGGACACATCAGCACAGTGGTATAAACACCACCACTAATAATCTCCTGCCATCAGAAAGACAACATTCTAATGAATTGAATTACTGAACATTATAATGCAGATAATGTATGTGCAGACTGTTCAGATGCTAATACATACAGAGGGGGCAGTAAAATATATTGCACTAAGCAAGACCTAATGTACTCATGTGCTAAAGCTATTTCAGTTTTATTTATTTTCACAACCATGACAAAAATAATTTATTGGAACCTTTGTTATGTCAAATAATTCACGAGATCGTTACTCATTAAGATAAAGAAGAAAAAAACATTTCCAATGTTATTGAAAATAAAGCAATTAATTCAAATGTTTAATGTGGATCAAAGAAAAGAGCACTGGATTGAAGGTTTGGGGAGAGAGAGAGCTGACAGTTGTGGGGGATTTCAGAGCAGGGAGAGCTGTGAACAAAGCCTGCTGGGAAGTCACATTGCGGAGCTGAGCAGAGAAGTTGCGCAGGCAGGGAGCTACTCGTCAGGTGCAAAAGCATCAACACCGTGCAATGCTTTTGCACCCTTGTGTGTGTGTGTGTGTGTGGGGGGGGGGGGGGGGGCAGACATGTGGGGCATACTAGCCCTGTGCTGGGCATCCCCCCACATGTCTGAGTAAAACCCCTTTTCCACTACAGTAGCAGGGGTCGCAGCCGCGTCGCTACAGCCCCCTACAGACAGAGCTCACCAACCTGGCAATTGCCGGGTTGGTGACTCGGCTAGTGACGTGGCAGGGGTGGCGCTGGGAGATCACGTGATCTCCCAGCGCCGACCTCCCATACACAGTGAACGGGAGCCGTGTCGCCTCGACGTGGCTCCCTTTCACACTATACAGCTAGCCGGGTTGAACACGTGTTGTCAAAGTCAAAAAATATTACAGAACACACAGCACGTATAAAATACACACACATGCCCACTGCGTGTGCACTTGTTCCGCCGTGCGTGCATATATCCGCAATTTGCGTATGGTCGCTCCCGCGGTCCTGCGCGTGGTGTGGGTATTTACGGCGGAGTTTGTGAACGCATGGAGGGCTATCAAAACATTACATATTTAATACAAATAGTGCACATTGTACACATAGTCCCCCTGCACCACATCAGCAAGTATCAACAGTTTAAATGATTCCAGAACAAAGGGATTCACCTTTGCATGATAGGAGGGGACAGACTAAGGTTATAAGGTGGTGTCTGGTATCCAGCTGTAGGGTATTTTAAGGGTAACATTCCGGTGTTAGTTTGAGGAAGATCGCATGTTCCTGTGGATAGTTATGTGCAGAAGCAGAATATAGATACAAACTGTATTTACTGTATATTATGTATGCGGCAGGAATCCAGAGGATACCACCCACAAGAACAGTTGAGAAAGACATCGCCCACCTTTTCAAATCATCCTATGACCTCTCCTGTACTGTAAAGATGCATCCCTGTGTCCAATGGACAAAGGGATTACAGTATCCATTGTATTGCTTTAGGAAGTATTGTATAAAAAGCCTGTTGCTGCCTGACCGGACGCACAAGACTCTTAACGTTATCTACCTGATAGCGGAGGACCGGACCAGGAGGCGCATGCGAATATTCTCACGTATGTACATTGACTGTAGCCATTTACTCTGTTGTATTGTAGTGCATAATTTGTATTGTTAACCCCCTTTCAGAAATATTACTCTGTGGTGTCGGAACCCAGTGATTAACTACAAATCGGTGTTGTGTCCTCCTTTCCCTGCTAGGGTCTAAAGTGTATTACATTGCCTAACTGTACAAGGTTTAAAAGTGTATTAATTGAGTGTGTACGCGCTGCGTGTACTTTGTACCTACAGCGCGGCGTTTGTACGCAGAGTCCGTACATGGTACGGGACTCATTACGCAAATAGCGTAAAAGGTACGTAGAGTGCATATTAAGTTTAGCGGCCGTAGCGGCTCCATGGTAAAAGTGTGTTTAAAGGTATAGCTTTATGGTTTAAGATAATATCGACATTATCAGTGTTCAACCCGGCTAGCTACCTGGGTAGGATTCCCGGATCACTTGATCCGGGAATTTGCCGGCTGACCCATTTCCACTAGGGAAAAAAACACGGGTAAATGCGCGCCCCTGCGCATTTACCCGTGTTTTAAAAAGCTAGTGGAAAAGGGGTATCAATGATCATAGAGTTGCTAAATTTAGCACATCTGCAATCAGATCTGAATCACCCTCACCCTCATTGTGTCACAGCATTTTAGCATTAGGCAAGGGGTTTCCTGAATCCCCCCTGATGTATTTCCAGAAGAGAAAGCTGTGATTCAGGTAGAGGTACTGAAAACATAGTATAGAGGTGAGAAGCAAAGTTTAATGTAAAATAAGGGTGTACTGTATCTAGTAAAAAACAAATTCTATGGATCAGTCACAAAACTATGTAGTTGTTAGGAACTCCAGCACTATTGGTGTGAGTCCCTTCGATCCCTCAAGACGGTCTTCACTAATAGCAACCTCCCGCGGTTCCCTTAGTGCCTGATACACCTGTACTTAGGGCCCCCCCTGGACTTAAACCTCTAGCAGTAGAGGCTCACACAACAGGCTGGAGATCACAGAGCAACGGACAAGGAATAACAAAGGGTTAAAGGCACACAGAAGCATGGTGGATGAGGTCAGGGCTGGTTCAGAGTCTCAGCCTGGGTAGATGAGGCACTGGAAAGATGACATGCAGGTACTGAGTATATGATATGCAGACTGAGAGTAGGAGCACTGGGAAGGCAGATGAAAGGTTAACACACTAGGCTACAGGAAGGGCAAGAGGCAGGAACAAATGAAAAAGGAATCTGGCAGAGAATCCACGGAACCAGCAAGATTCACAGACAGGGATCAGCGGCTTACACGTACAGGGTACAAGCTTTAACCGGCACAGAGAGCTGGGCTGGCTGGCTTTTAACAGATGCACCAACCAATGAGGAAGCCAGCTAGAGATTGCCTGAACAATTAACAAACCATGTGCAGCTGCAGCACTGCACGTATTAAGCTCCCTGACAGTGAGCTGCTGCATTGCTAGGCAACCAGGGATGCCATAGCATCCTAGTTACCTAGAGCTGTGCAGGAACTGGCGCCCCTTGCACCCGGAAGATGCATCTGAGATTCGCGGAGGGAAGGAGCTGCTTGGTGGTTCATTACAGTAACCCCCTTGAACAGAGATTTGGAACCCCTAGAACCAGGTTTGTCCGGAAACTCTCTGAAGAATAATTTCTTAAAGTTAGGAGCATGAAGAAATCTGTCAGGAATCCACTTTATCTCTTCTGTCTCATAGCCCTTCCAATGTACCAAGAAATGTACCTGCCCCTGTACAAACTTGGAATTCAGTATCCTCTCCACCACATACTCCTGGTGACCCTGAACCATAACTGGAGAAGGTCTTCTAGAATAACAGACACTGAACCTTTCAGAGATATTGTAAAAGCAGGTTTGAAAAGAGAACAATGGAATGTATTATTAATCTTCAGGGACTCTGGTTATTGGAGATTAAAAGCTACCCCATTTATTTGTTTAATGATCCAAAATTGGCCAATATACCAGGGACCCAATTTCTGAGCATGTTGCCGAATTTTAATATTCTGGGCAGACAGCCACACCAAGTCACCAACTTTATATATACACGGTCTTCTTATGTCTGTCTGAGAAATGTTTTAAGAGTAATGAGGCTTTGTTAAGATCTTGATGCAGCTTTTTCCAGATCGCACGGAGACAAGACACAGGACTAAAAGAAGAAACGTGTTGTTGAGTCGGGTCAAAAGCATTAGACCTGGGATTAAACCCTGAAACACAGACAAACAGTGATACTGAAGAAGATGAATGACAGGAATTATTGTAGGCGAACTCACCCAAGCCAAATGACTCTGGTCTCTGCTTGAAATACAACTTGCAACTCTCCTGGAAGAACTGCTTTCGGTCTCCAAATAAGTGATCTAGAAGATGGAGTTAAGGCTCTTTGCCTGCCTCCTGAGTAGAACCTGTGGACCTTTAATTATCCTCCTGAGTGGACACATAGAGAGATAGGTCCTGTAACTGTGTATAGGCCGGATATATAGTTAGGAACTCCAGCACTATTGGTGTGAGACCCCTAGAGCCCTCAAGAGGGTCTAAACCAATAGCAACCCCCTGCTGTTCCCTTACTGCTTGATACAAACACCTTTACTTAGGGGGACCTCTGGACTTAAATCTCCAACTGTAGGGGCTCACACAGTACCCTGGAGACCACAGAACAATGGACAATGAATAACAAAGGGTTAAAGGCACACGAGAAAGAGGTCAGAGCTGGGTCGGAGTCTCAGCCTGATCAAATAAGGCACTGAAAAGATGACATGCAGGCACTGTGTAGATGGTATGCAGACTGAGAGCAGGGGCACTGGAAAGGCAGATGAAGGGTTAACACACTATGCAAGTAGTGGGTACAGCAAGGTAAGAGGTAGGAACAAATGAGAAGGGAATCCAGCAGAGTATCCACTGAATCAGCAAGATTTGCAGACGGGGCCAGTGGCTTACACATACAGGGTATAAGTTATAACCGGCACAGAGAGCTGGGGTGACTGGCTTGGTTTTAACAGATGCACCAACCAATGAGGAAGCCAGTCAGAGAGTGCCTGAATAATTAACAAACAAACCATGTGCAGCTGCAGCACTGCACGTGCTGAGCTCACTGACAGTGAGCTGCTGCCTTGCTAGGCAACCAGGGATGCCGCAGAAGAGTGGCACCCTGGTTACCTAGAGGACTGGCAGCCTTGCACCCAGAAGGTGCAATGTCTCAGTTGCCAGGCAACAACTGTGACTCGCGGGGGTGGGGAGGAAGGAGCTGCTCGGCAACTTGTGACACTGGTCAGTTCATATTACAAGCATGAACTGACAAGATGGTGAGAGCAGTATTACAACAAAAGGGATCTGTGTACAGGCAGGTTTACGGAAGTGCTTTAGGGACTCCTAATCTCGGAGCCTATGTTGCCCTTGGGTGATTGCAAATGACCTTTCCGTGGTGTTAAATGTTCATGCACTTGCAGTGTGTGGATGTGAGTGGCGGCGTCCCGCTGTACACTCTCCACTTACCAGTAAGTATGTAGCAGAGCTGTCCTCCACTCTGTTTAATGTGAGCAGCTGGGCTCTCACTTAGCACAGGTATATGCCATGGTGGCTTCCACAAGTAGTGCTTGGCTGGTGTTCGGTTATGGACCCTGTTGTCAATAGCAGCCCTGTCAGTGTGTCCAGCCACTTAGTAGTCCAGATGCCTTCTGTGTCACTGGGGATAAAGGCATCCACCTGTTTCCCCTCTGTGCTAGGCTCCTGACTTCTGTGTTTGGGTCTTGTGATTGGCCTCACATGGCTTTTGCAAGACCTCTGTCCTCTGTAGCCGGGGAGAATATGGGTTTACTGCAGCTGTTCATTATGCAGCTGTGTAAGAGTGCACAATATCCACACTCTTTTGTCTTTGTTGCTCAGTATGTGTGGGAGTGGGGTGGCAGATGCACACATGAGGGATGAAAGATACACATACAAAATTTAAGACAGGAGTTGGTAGACACGTAGACAGACAATGGAATCCAAGGGAAGCAGATACAGGGAACAAGTACTGGTGCTGTGGAGATAGAGGTTGCACAGAGTATACTTTTACCCTTTTCACACCTTAATTCCTGGTCTGACCCAAAATTTGGAACACAGTTCCAATCAGGGTCAGACCCAAGACTGACCCCATTCACACTGCAGTAACAGGAACTGGTATTGTTGAGATGGAGGATGCACATAGTATATTATACCCCTTTCACACCAAAATCCCAGGTCTGACCCTGGATTTGGAACATGGTTCCAATCCGGGTCAGACCCCAATAGCACTGTGACTCTGATCCAGATTATTCTTGGGACAGCACCAATTTACACTGCACATGGATGCAGTGGAACTGTTCTGCTGGTTCTTGGAGATGAAAGCATCTCCAAATGCTGTGAATTTAGCTCTCCCTATGCTGTGAAAGGGACAGGGTTGGATGTGTTAGGATATGCTGTGCTCTGTACCTGTCTCCTTCCATGCAACAGTCTATGGGTGCATCCCATAGTGTTAGGCCTCTAGTGCCAGGAGTCACTCAGAGGCGGAGTTATATGATGTGGTTCCTGTTCCTCCATCTCAGAGAGAGTGAGGAAGTGTGACACACAAAGAGTCCTGGTGTACAAGTGTGCAGAGCTGACAGTGGGAGCAGATCTCAGCTACAGAGACTCACAATGTTCCAGTGCACTGCATCATCTTCTCTACAGTGGGAGTCAGACTGCACGGCTATGCAGTCCTCCATGCTTCACCACCACAGACATCTCCTGATAAGTACCACTACCTAATGCTGTTACCTTGTATGATATATGGGATCCTGATTACCGATACCCGTGTTACATCTGGATCACCTGTGTACACTAAATTAACCTGCAAATCTGTTTAAGTCACTAAGTGTGTGTACTGATGTCACTGCACCAGATAGCCCATTACACTCTGCCAACAGGCTATGGACCCAGTCTCATGCCCAATCCCGCATGTGCCTAAAGATTAACCCCCTGAGTGCTGTTGAATAATAACAGTGACACAGTTTAAAGTGACATTTTATACAAGTGCAGAAAGGATGTATAATACAGGACACAGCATGAGCTTTTCTAAGCTGAAAGGTTCACAGAACTATGCTACATGGAAGTTTGCCATGGAGATGCAGCTTAAGCGGGAAAAGTTGTGGAAGGTTACTATAGACCCGGGAGCAGGTCGAAACCCATATGATGTAGACAGAGCCATCGGGATGATAGGTTTAGCTGTGGAGCAGTACGTCTATTAAATAGTCAGTGGGAAAGTGTCAGCTAAGAACATGTGGACTGCCCTGCAAAATGCATATGAAGATAAAGGTCTAATGAGAAGTTTAAGATGCATGCTATATGGAACAAAACTGAGTGCCTGCAAGGACATGAATGATTACATTGATAAGTTACTGTTGATAGCTCAGCAGTTGGCATCTGTGGGGGTACAGGTGGATGAGGAAGAAGTCGCAATGGCTATGTTACAAAATCTGATGCCAGGATTTGATTTTTTGCTGGTTGCATTAGAGTGAAATGACACTAAACTGACAACGGAGATTGTTAGAGCCAAGTTGCTGCAGTTCCAAGAACGTATTCCTGTTGAGACCATAGCTGAGGGTTCTGCCTTGATCACAAAGGGCACAAAGTCCAGAAAGCACAAATTCAAGTGTTTTGTATGTCACAAGATAGGACATAAAGCTTCAGATTGCAAGATGAGAAATTCCAGTGGTGCGCAAAACCAGCGTGACAAGCCAAACGAGTCAGCACTGAATGTAGCAGACAGTAAAGACAGTCACAGGAAGGATTGCTGGTACACACAGACATCTCCTGATAAGTACCACTACCTAATGCTGTTATCTTGTATGATGTTTGGGCTCATGATTACCGATATCAGGGTTACATATGAGTCACCTGTGTACACTAAATAAACCTGCATTACTGTTTAAATCACTAATTGTATGGACTGACCTCACTGCACCAGATAGCCCAGTACACTCTGCCAACACGATGACTCAGGTCACAGTACCCGGTTTTTATTGGAGGTACCCTTTCACACCAAGCCGCGTTCAAGGTTAACCCGGCAATAACCCAGGTCGAAGAGGTGGTGTGTAAGGGGTGTTACTGACAGGAACCATGCTCATCCTGAGAGATTGGAGTCCTCACAGTTATAGGAGTCAGAGAGCAGCTCCACTGATCAGGGACTCTTATAGTCAACATGTGAGCTCTTCCAGTCAGAGCTCAGCACATGACATTGCGCCAAGATTCATGGGAGTGACACATCGGCTGCTGCTCTTTCATTTCAACCCTTAATCTGGGGGAACACTTGTCCAATACTCAGCAGATCAGACTGGTTATACAGTACTACTGCAGACCTGCTTTCAGATTCTACATCCAATCCATGGATATATACTTGTTCAATTTTTCTGCAGAACTCCAATCTTTGTCTGCTGAAACAATCTGCTGAAGAAATGGCTGTGGGGGACGGGGGAGTTATTTATGATAATGTGGTGAGGCAAGGGAAAGAATACATTAATAACAATGGTCATGGGGGAATTTGAGAAATATTAACATCCTGGGGCATAAGGACAGGAGATTTTGATGTTTCCTATATTATAAAAAAAAGAAGAGTCCCCCTTCCAAAAAAATCAATATCCCGCCTTGGACTCCTCAGCTTTGTTTGGTAATGGAAATTAGGGGAAAAACCAGTGTTGCGTTTCCCCAGTTTTCCAAAAACCACCTACAGGCTGAACCAGCCAGGGGGAATAATCCCATAGCAGGGAGACACTCGGTGTGGGGGTCCCCCTGCTATTAAAGATAAAAATGGTATCGTGCTCCACTAGGATACTCTATTAATAACAAAATATATTATAGCCCACATCACATTAACTAACATCAAAACAGGTCAACCCAGGGCTAGAATTACATGGAAAGCAGGGACCCCAAAAATAAAATGGGGTTCTCCCTGCCGACCAACAACCAGAGGGCTAGGCCCCACACCACTGTGGTAGCAGTGGTTGCAGGGTTCATAGTACCTTTAATATTGTTATTTTACAGGTGACCTTCATGTCCCAGCTGGTCAGCCCCATCATGCTGGCGCTTGGAGAACCACAAGTGCCAGCATGCCTGGACATTAAGGGCCCGCTGGCACGTGTAGCCCACCTGTAAAGAAAATATAAAAATAAAGACAACACTAAATGTTGAACTAATTTATTGTGCAGCACCTTTACATTGGGGGGTGATGGCTTTAAATTATTTTGCATGGTTGCCACCTCCCTCAGGGCTTCTGACATCTCCATCTATGATCTTCACCTGGGGGGTGGCAGCCATTCAGCTGTTTTGCATGGCCTCCGCCTCCCCAGAGTTTGTGTCACCAGCATTGTCCACTTCTTCTTTCTTCACCTGGGGGGCATTGGCATTTAAGCTCTTTTGCATGTCTGCCACCTACCCAGGGCTTGCAGCACTGGTAGCATTCTTTCCTTTCTTCACTTGGCGGGTAGCGGCCTTTAAGTTCTGTTGTATGACCACTGCCTCCTCAGGGCTTGTGGGTGCAGCATCCTCTTCCAACTTCTCCTGGGGTTGGTGGTCTGTAAGCTCTTTTATATGGCTGCCATCTTTCCCAGGACTTCTGGCATCTTCACCTGGAGGGCAGCGGCCTTTAAGCTCTTTTGCATGGCCGCCAAACACATTTACTTCAACCGGTATCTTTGATCTTCAGGACCTCGGTAGTAACTCCTCCTCTGCCATTGGACTGACAGATGCTGCCTCGTGCAAGCTAATATTAGCCAGCACAAGGTGGCAGGGCAATGATGCAGTGAGCTTCGATTGGTTTGCCATGGCTATCATGAATTTTAAACATGTCACTGTGGTGTCCTTTTTATATTGTGAAATGCCGCTACATGATGCCTGCTGCCAAACTCTGCATTAATGGCTGCTGAGGCCCATGCCATGTCCACCACCAAGTTACCAAGTTTTGCCGCCATGTTCACCACCATTGCCAGGTCCTGCAGCATCCATGATGACAGTGTACAAAGTTACCGGGACAAGAAATTGTTCACATGCTCTAGTCTCAGCAGGCTACACACTTGTATATTGGTTGGCTGGTTGGCGGTCGCGTTGCCTGGTTTTTAAGCATGTTTAAAAAACAGATTCTACAGATGACCAGGGTTGTGGGAAATTATTGGTCGGTGGAGGGTACACACTTGTCCAATGTTGGACAAACTGGTCGGTTGGGAGTCAGATCTGCCAAGGATTGGACAAGTGTGTACCCAGCTTTACTAAGTGCAGCACAATACATCTGGCACTGCTGGGTGTTAGTGGTCAGCGGCTACTGCAGCAGTGTATTCTGGCAGGGGCGGCGAATCACAGAACAGGGTACTGTTCAACTCTTCATGACGCAGCCTGGTGGCTTACCCATATCTTTGCAAATATACAGTATGCAACAAAGATCTCTGAAATTCATATTATCATTTAGTATTGAAGTCTTTTTGCTAATACGTCTTGGTATGCTGGAGGAAAACCTTTTTTTTTTCTTCTCTTTTTCTCTTTTTTGTGACCACCATACAATCTTAAGAGCATTTTTGTGACTAACATATACAGTACTACAGAGAACATTTTTGGGATCATCATATACGACAAAGAGCATTTTTGTGACCACAGTTCACTGCAGAAAGCATTTTTGTGACTGCCTTAAAACTACAGAGAGAATATTTGTAACTACCATATACAGTAATACAAAGAGCATGTTAATGACCATCACATAATACAGATGACCACCATATAAATCAGAGAGCATGTTAATGACTGGCATAAAATACAGAGAGCTCTAACTGCTATATAATACAGAGAGCATGTGAATGACTGCCATACAATACAGAGAGCATGTAAATGACCACTATGTAATACAGAGGTCATGTGAATGACTGCCATATAATACAAAGAGCATGTGAATGGCCATATACAATAAAGAGTCGTTTTGAGACTGCCACACAATTTTATATCCTTATCCTAAAAAAATCCTTCCTATAAAATCATTAGCTACTTTAGGATAATCATAGCAGCCCCATTCACCATAATAGACTGATCACTGTATAAACATTCCTTTATCCACATCAGTGCTTTATCCATTCACAGGCATTACTGTATCGCCCTCTGTCTAACAATATATTCCTTCATGTTAATTAACCCCCCAAAAAGCATGAACAGTGAAGGAAAAATACCAGTAGAGAAAGAGATATTAAAGATTTTAGTTAAGGTTGGGATGAGCACAGGAGACAGAGCTTTACTTACTTCACTGTGTCTGAGTGGCTAGATCATTTCAGAACCTTTCCTATGCCACACACTTATTGATGTCTTGCTATTGTGACACAAGTTGCATATTAAATATGGTGTACAAACACAATGTTAAGGAATTTGCATATTTCTTAGTTGGTGCCATATTAATACACACTAGGGAACAGCAGCAATTGATCTGTCCATAAAATTGTTGAAATTTAGGGAACCCCATATTTTCTGGAGCAGACTATGGGGTCTATGTACTAAGCCTTGGAGATAGAAAAAGTGGAGAGAGATAAAGGGGTGCATTTACTAAGCCTTGGAGAGAGAAAAAGTGCCAACCAGCTCCTGTCATTTTTCAAACACAGCCTGTAACATCGCAGTTAGGAGCTGATTGGTTGGTACTTTATCTCTCTCCAAGGCTTAGTACATAGACCCCTTAATCAGAAAGCTGCTACTGATTTAAAACCTTTATTTTAGGTGTTTGGAAAAACAAACTTTAAGATCTAAAACAATTTTGTGGAGAGGGTATACCTTTTGTCACTCATTTTTAAGCAATCTGCTTTGCTCTTTATTTTAATATACAACAGTAATCCAGAGAGACCATTTCCACCACACAGGTAATTCACCCTGCCCAATTCATGGTTGGACAACCTCCCTAGACTGTTTCCAAGTGCTCTGTGAGTGATGTGCTGTTATGGTTATTTTGGCAATGTTGTGTGTTGTTAGAATGGGGGTCATTCCGAGTTGTTCGCTCGCTAGCTACTTTTAGCAGCATTGCACACGCTAGGCCGCCGCCCTCTTGGAGTGTATCTTAGCTTAGCAGAATAGCAAACGAAAGATTAGCAGAATTGCTACTAAATAATTCTTTGCAGTTTCTGAGTAGCTCCAGACCTACTCCTACACTGCGATCAGCTCAGCCCGTTTCGTTCCTGGTTTGACATCACAAACACGCCCTGCGTTCGGCCAGCCACTACCCCATTTCTCCAGCCACTCCTGCGTTTTATCCTGGCACGCCTGCGTTTTTCCGCACACTCCCAGAAAATGGTCAGTTTCTGCCCAGAAACACCCACTTCCTGTCAGTCACACTCCGATCACTTCAACGATGAAAATTCTTCATTCGGACGTGAGTAAATCTACTAAGTTTTGTGCTAAATTACTTAGCGCATGCGCACTGTGTACCAAGCGCATGTGCATTTTTGCCTTAATCGCTCCGTTGCGAAAATCGGCAATGAGCGAACAACTCGGAATGACCCCCAATGAACATTACGATACAAAATCCATCCAACTATTAAATGATGAGGAGTGTTATTCAATTGTTGAATGTGAAGAAAATGAGACCTGCTGAAATTAATTAAAGCAGGTGTATGATGATGCGAGAGAGTGGTTTGAAATGTCAATAATGGATATCAACTGGGATGTCCATCACTTATCACAGTTTTTTGTGGGAGGTATTTGATGACCCACCCTAAAGTTCAGACCTTGCTCCAAGTGATTTTCACCTTTCCACTAAGATCAAAGAGTTACTGGATGGAAAACATTTTGGAAGTGATGATGGGCTGAAGCTTCAGCCAGCAACTTGTTCAGTGGAATGGAGGCAGCTGAGAACAACAAGGGGATTCTAAAGTGTATGGACAGATATGATAAATGCTTAAATGAAGGAGGTAATCATGTAGAAAAATATAAAAAAAAGTACTCTGTGTTTAATAAAAAAAATTAACAAAAAATAGTTTTCTTTATTATACCGAGCCAAATGGTCTTCTACATTCTGGATTACCCTAATATCCTCGTATATACAACCAAAAGTTATTTTAAAACAAATGTTTACATAAAATGTGCTCCCAAAAGGCTTTTCCTACTTCTTTGCTCATTTGCCAAAAAAAAAAATACAAAACCAAAACAAAAACATTAATCCCAGTATAATGTAACTTTGGGGAGTCCCACCAACCCAGGTACTACACACATTTACAGCATATGATAACTATATATGCATTGTTGGTATATATTGTTTTATTGATACTAAATTCTGTTCAGGACCAACCCTCTCTCATTTTTGATGTTTTCACTATCTACAATAAAATCCAGAAAGATCTGTAGTACACAAAAATGAGGAGAGCAGTAAGGGGAAGAGCGATAGAGGAAGCAGTTGCAGTGCTCAGGTGGTTCTCACCTGAGTAAAAGTAGGGCATGCATTCTGTAAAATAAATGGCCATACTCTGCCTTCTCTATGGCAGCA
This sequence comes from Pseudophryne corroboree, assembly GCF_028390025.1. Taxonomy (NCBI): domain Eukaryota; kingdom Metazoa; phylum Chordata; class Amphibia; order Anura; family Myobatrachidae; genus Pseudophryne; species Pseudophryne corroboree. The sequence continues at coordinate 353,468,678 of NC_086447.1, read as the reverse complement.
AGTGGCAGATGTGCAGCATGCTGTGAGAAGAGGGTAGATTAAAGGGACTGTCGACCTCTAGGTAGCCAGCATCAGCATACCGTGCCTTCGCAGTTGCAGATAGCAGGTGGTGAGTCAAGTTCAGGTGGCAGCTGGAACCGTCCGCCCCTTCTTTCCTAAAAAAGGTACTATTTTCCAAAAGTGGTAGTAGAAGTTAAAATGATATGGGAATTTAAAATGAAGTTGGGGTAGACATACTGTAAGATTATCCAAAATCTGATGAAAATCTGAGAATCAAATTGAGTTTGGGATTTTTAGTAATAAAAATAGGCACAGTAGCAGATCCATGGGGGTTTTATTTGCTATCATATTTGTTGTGTAACCATTGGACAGGCCTTGCTTCATGACTATGGATTATCATTTGCAAAGTCAGTTACTGATGGAATGCATGGCCTCCATCTCAGTCTACCCAGAAAGCTAAGAGGATTTAGTATAGAAATTCCACATTCTAGCAGGTATACACAAGTAAATGGATGGTGTGAGGGGAGTGGGCAGTGGAAGCCTATAATGCACATTTATAGTAGATAAATAAGTTAAAGATATGGAGGCTGATTCTGGGTAAAGGGGGTAATTCAGACTGGATCACTGCAGCGGCAACGATCGCAGTCTGAATCCCTTTGTGGAGTGCGTACGCGCACCCCGGGAGCCCATTGAGATGCTAACAGCATCTCAGGGCTGCGATCGCCTCTGCCTGATTGACAGGCAGAGGCGGTCGCGGGGCGGGAGGGGGCATACCAACGGCGTTAGAACGATGTTGGCAGGGCGCGGTCCAGACAACGCAGCCATGTCCAGATTATTGTGAGGATAGGTCGCAGTGGCTGCGTGATGTCACATGCAGCCGCTGCCACCCAGGACGCAGCGGGTAGCTGCCTGCCAGCCCAGGAGCTACTCGCTGGGTGCAAAAGCATCGCTGCTGTGTGATGCTTTTGCACCCTCGCAAGCGGGAAGGGTAGTGCCTGACATGCGGGGCGGACTAGCCCTATGCTGAGCGTGTCCCGTCCCCCCCCACATGTCAGAGAAACTGATCGTAGATGTGCTAAATTTAGTACATCCATGATCAGATGTGAATTACCCCAAAGAACCAAACATTCATGACTGTCTTTTCTATCGGACTTTGGGATTAAACCAGAACACTCATGTTAGGACATACATATGCCAAACAGATGGTGTCCTGGTCCAAACTACTGTAGCCCATGACAACAGCACTGCAAGGTACAAGTTCTAACCTCTGAGCAACTGTGCTTTTGTCTCTACAATTCTGGTGTTCCTACTGGACACAAATATGATAACATGATGCCCAGTTCTTGAAGAGTTCCAATGGTATATGCCCCCTTTAGTCACATGGTAGGATACCATGTTTTTTCACATTGGGTAGGCAGAAAAGTCCCTCTATTTTACACTATGGGTAGAAGAAAGTTGCTGTTTCAAATTAATTGAAGAAAAACAATATTCCTGCACATGTGTCATGGTGTAATATCCACTCTGATGAGTTCTAATTAAATTTGTGCAGCTCACTTGCAAACTTACAGATGGGCTCTCATTATCCCTTTGTTAATGTCATAGGTGGAAGCATTCCCTACAAGTATGTGTTCAGGAGGCAGTGGAACACCTTGCCAGAAAGTCAATGAGGATTGAGAAATTCTTTTATTCTGAATGAAATGCTAAATTACAAACCAAGTCCCTGCTGTCCCTGGAGATAAGTGGGAACACCTGAAACAATTAATTACAACTCACAACATAAAATGAAAATGTATTTTGCTGTTACATTAATCCCAATAGTATTTGTACTGACCTGAATGTTTTACATTGAAACATACATGGGTAAAACTATATTTATTTGTGAAATATATTCCCAAAGCTATTAATGGATATTGCAAGATAGAAAGTGTAAAATGTAATAAATGCTTAGTACAAAGTCTGGGCAAATTCAAAGAATAGAATTTCTTAATTAAAACATTTGAGAGATGCTCCTTTTGTTATATGAAAATGAAGGTCATGATTTCCTCCTCAGCAAAGAGATTGTTGATGGAGTACCAGATGGCATAAGATATTAAAGAAGTTGTTCTATGTGTAACTTTGTCACACCTTAATTTGCTTTGGAGGAAAGGGACTGAACAGATCAGTAATTTTAATCATGGTTATTTTTTTTTCCAACGTAAGAACAATCTTGATCTGAATTCATTCTGCGTACAATTGGCGAAAAAGTGATTATTTATATTTGCATTAATCCTCTGTGCAGAATGTTTATTTGTTTTCTGAATGTATTTATTCAATGCGGTTAATAAAAAGTTGTTTTAAAATTAAATATATAAACCATATCCATCACTGGTGATACCTAAGTGAAAGGAGGTGATTTGATAAAGACTATTTTATCTATAAGAAAATCATTATGAATCATTTATATGGGTTGGCATTCGGGTGCCGATATTCCGAGCTGTGTTGGGATTCCCGGCGTAGGTATTTCGACAGCCGGGATCCCGACCGCTGAGATCCTGACCAGATCCCATTTACTGTATACAGCCTATACAGAAAGGTGCACCATGGATGGATAGGATAACGAGATGTGACCTAGCATTAAAGAGGGACTATAACCAATATTGGAATACTGAGAAGAAACTCAGAAGAGGAAGTCTTTACTGGAAACCTATTGCAGAAAGTGTTAGGATGTTGTCTGCCAGAATCTGCAAACTCTCAAGACCCATCGGGTAAAGTTCTTGTGTGTCACGGCAGAGGAAAGCTTAAAACTGAAGTCTTGTGAATTGAGTACCACCGACAAACCAGTTATGTATCTCTGCATCACTCTCTCAATCCCATCTCACCAGCATATTGTTTATTAGTTTATAGGAGTGAAAACAGGCAGTTTGCATTTGACAAGGGAGAAAAGCGGAGAAAACGTGCCATCAGCTAGTGAATGAAAGAAAACAGAAGATCAATTGTCTAGAAGAAGTTTTCAAAATCCTGGCATATTGGGCTTTTTCATAGAAAAACTTGCATGTAGCTGTCCTGGTGAAGACCATTGAGAAAGAAGAGAAGGAAACTATGGGCTAACAGAAGATCCACAATGCAAAAAAGTATACACCCATGACTTAGAACATCCTATTTTGGAGGGCCAATACTAGTCACCCATGAGTATGAGGCATATAATCATCAGGCCCTGACACTATAGGTGAATACCAATACAATTTCTATAATCTGAAAAACAAGAAGACAAACGTTACATTTTCCTACCTCGCCTTGGACCAGTTGGGATTTAATCCTCCATGCATTACCGCAGCTAACACTCTTCACAACCCAAAGTCCAGTGGTCACAATTTCTGTTAAAAAAACAAAGAGGCAGCACTCCATAGTGCATTAAAAGATTTATTTAAAACAGTGACAGGTAAAACATGTCCCTTAGGACTATCCTTTCCCGTACCATAAAATCACACTCTGTGGGCTGAATACCACATGGCTTAGTTAAATTACCACACTGGGCAATGCTCCAAGGCGCTCCCCGCTCATGTCCTCCAGGATCCTTAAACCACGCTGTCAGCTCTCTCACCGCTGAACCAGACGCGTCAAGACCACAGTCGGATGGTATCGGGTGAAGACAATGCTTCCGGTGACGTCAGGGAACTCCGCCCTAACGCGTTTCATATACACTTCATCAGAGGGCTGGATTCCCTGGCTAACCCCTTATATACATACCATTGTGCTACTCATTAGTGAAATTGGACTCAATACATAAGCCGTCTAGATGGCACAGCTGACTTCATTACATCAAGGGCCAGATACAAGTTTTGTTTGCAAATGTATCCAATACATTTCTCTAACATACAATAATTTACACACTTCAAGCATTAATATGACATATTTTCAACTTCTGCATCTACATTAGACAAATACCAGATACGGTCAGTGTTATTTACACATTAATGATTACATAATACAAATTACACGTACCCGACATCAGGGACATATTTAAAATACTTCACATTGTCCTTATGGGTATCAACAGGCACGCTATAACTTTTATATTCATTGACAGGACATCTGGCTGGTTACCATTACTAAGAAATTGAGAAGGCACAGTGAATGAATCCAGGAGACAGAAATATGCCATTATCTTTTTATGTCTGTCTACATTCAAGAGACAGAAAGATCAGTTTTAATTCCATAATGTGCGTGTTCAAGTAGTCCACTAAAGGACAGTGTCTTACAAACAAAACCCTTGCTCATCAGGACCCGTAAATTAAAAGTGCTCTTCTGATCTGTATTATTACATCTCTAACTTCAGGCGGCACCCGTGCCGAGGAAATAAAATACTATTAAATCAACTCCAATCAATTGTAGTACCAAGACAGATTCACATATTTTGGCAAGAGACAGATATTCAGGAATTAGACCGTACATACTCAGCTTCCAAGGACACCCATAGATGTTAGATCTTATACATCTATAAATGTTACCTGGTAGCACTTCAAATAAAAGGGGTGATCTCAAACCCCTCATTCATTCCCTTTGGATATAAAGTATCCAAGGTGATGATCCAATATGTTTCCCTTTTTAGCAGATCTTTTTCTCTATCTCCCCCTCTTTCATTTGGAGTAATGATTTCTATCCCTTTATATTTCAATTTTGTGGGCTCACTCTCATGAAACTCATGGAAGTGTCTTGGGACACTGTGATTTGTGACCTGACTCTTTATGTTTCTCATATGTTCCAGTATGCAATTTTTTAGTACTCTTTTCGTTTTTCCAACGTAATACTGCCCACAGGGACAAGTGAGGACATATATTACGTAAGAGGAATTGCCGTTAATAAGACTGCCAATAGGAAAAACTTTTTTGTTATCACTCGTATTGATAGTCTTTGCTCCTTTCTCTCCTTGTTTACAGGTTTTACACTTCCCACAAATATAAAACCCTTTTATACCACTAAACATGCTATTTTTATTTTTTCTCTGTAACCATTTCTAACTTGCTTTTAGAAACATATGATTTTAAATTCTTAGCCTTCTTGAACACCATATTAGGAAATTCAGGAAGACAATCGCACAGTACAGGGTCCTCTTTTAATATATGCCAGTTTTTTTGCAAACATTTTTAACCTTATGTGCATCACTATTATAACTTGTGACAAAAGGACATGTGATTTTTTTTTATTATTTTCACTACCCTCTTTTTACCTCAAGACTTCCTCTCTTTTTTTTTGTCTTTTGCTCTCCCTTTGGATTCCTCAATCAACTCTTCGGGTATCCCTTATCTTCAAACCTTTCTACAAAGATGGACGATTGTTCATCAAATTTTTCTAAAGTGGTGCAGTTCCGTCGTAACCGTGAGAACTGTGAGAAAGGGATGTCTCTCTTCTAAGAGGACAAATGGCAGCTAGAAAAGTCCAGATAGCTATTGCTATCCACTTTTTTGAAAAATGTACAAGTGTCAACCTTTCCAGTTGTAGCAGAATTAGTGGACTCTAGGACCAAACCTAGATACTCAATCTTATTCTCATTGTAAGTATACATGAATTTTAGATTATATTCATTCACATTTAGATCCTTCATAAAATCATCAAATTCAATACGGTCCCCCTTCCAAACAATTAATATATCATCCATGTATCTTTTGAAAATTACTACTCTTTCAAACAGCCTCATCTATTTTAAGCCACTCTCCCCGGAACCCATATATATGTTTGCGAGACTTGGCGCGCAAATACTTCCCATCGCAGGCACACATCATTGATTGTACCAGTTATCAAGAAACATAAAATAATTATGCTTTAACACAAATAAAAGGCAATCACAGATGAATTCAGTCAGTTCAGTTGTCATATTTTCATCTTTTAGCAGAATGGCTCTAACTCTCTCTATACCTCCTTGGTGCGGGATCGAAGTATAAAGCGCCTGTACATCCACAGTGCACCATTTATACTCCGACTTCCACTGTATGTCATCTACTATTTGTAATACATGAGTGGAATCCCTTACATAAGTATCCAGCTGAGAGACATATTTCTTTATATATCTATCCACATATTCCGAAACCCTGGCACCCAAGGAGTCAATCGCAGATATAATGGGACGACTTGGGGGAGTTAGATTGTTTTTATGTAGTTTTGGTATATGGTAGAAAACTGCATAGCTGGGTGTTTCATTTAAAATATATTTGTACTCCTCTGTATCTAGACATTTAGATTGCACACCTCTATTTAGCAGATCTCTCAGTTCGTTCACATATTCTTTAGCCGGATCACACACCAGTTTTTCATAAGACTCCCTGTCCCCTAACAACCGATATGCTTCAGAGACATAGTAGTCCCTATCCAGGATGAAATCCCCGCCCCCCTTATCTGCATTTTTTATGACTAGATTATGATTTTCTGCCAGCCCCTTTAGGGCTTTATATTGATCATAAGTCATATTCATCTTATTGAATTTCCTATTAGATGCAGATTTATTCCTGTCTATTGATTCCAGATCTTTTTTTAACTAGTTGATTAAACATCTCAATATAGGAGCCTTTAGATTCTAGGGGATAATAGGTGGATTTCGGTTTTAACCCCAATGATAACCTGTCAGTGTTCCAGTTCTTAATGGATGCGTCACTTTTTTTTATAAAGTGACGCTTAAGGGTTAAATTCCTCACAAATAAATTTTGTCATCTAAGTGATGGGGCTGTTTTAAGTGTTCCTGTGTCACATGTAGCTTTATAATTGCTGGTGGCACATTTAACTATATGGGTCAACAGTTTCAAATACGACACCATCTTACATGTAATAGCAGCTTTGTCATATACCAGTTGATATGTCCTTGTGTTTTGACCTACATAGGAAGAACCACATGTAAGTTTAAAGAGAGAATGGAAAACCATTGACATGCCATTCGTGCAGCATTGTCTAGTGGCAGTAGCAACCAGCCTGTGGCACGCCACTTTGTGGAACTTAGACATTCCTTGTCATCTTTAAAATACAGGATGATCGACCATGTACTCAGTCGAGGTGGTAATTGTGGTAGAATTGTTTTAAAGAAAGAGACCCAATGGATATTTAAATTAGATATAATTCAACCACAGGGTTTGAATAAATCTATTTCCTTTACGTGATTTTCTTAAATGTGATTATTTTTTGGGGTGTATACTTGAGGTCACTCGGATATACCTCTTTGATGGTCGCATTTGCAATTCAATTTCTGCCTGTTGACTGGATAGATCTGTCGTTTTAGTTTTAAGTGACATTATGATATATTATTATAGTATATTATAGATATCTTATTGGTTAGTCTATCATACTGATGTACAGGCTAATTTTATGCTAATATCGTTCCTTTTTGCAATATTACATACCTTATACACTTGTTATTATACAGTGATATTTTGTGTAATCCTGAGTGCAGACATATTATATTTGACATATACTGTCTAAAAATGTAATCCGATTGATAACTCCAGGTTTAACACCATGTTATGGATACGAATATTCTATTAATTAACATCTATGTGTAATAATCATTGTGTTGAAACCATCTCTGTGAGCTTTACACCTGTTTGTTTACATTTCCTATTGCAGCTTGCTGTGTTTACATGTTGCTTGGTGATGGGACACATGGTGTGCGCGGCCTGGAGAAGCGGGATGACGTCAATGCATGGCGATGGATGTGTGATGATGTCATACGCAGCCGACCCTGCGGGGAGACGCCAGTCCACAGGGTGAAGGTGATGGGTATATTAAGGTATGTGTTTTATTATGACTTTGATACATCATGAGGATAGTTGCATAAACTGAAATGTTATGAACACTATGCTTGAGTCTGCCTGAGTTTATGTGCCCTGAGTTCCGAACCTTTGGATGGTTGTAAGTAACTGTGGAGGCACCAGGACTAGTCATACAGTTAATGGAGTGCCGGACCTTTGGATATGCTATACTGTATATTATATATATATATATATATATAGAGAGAGAGAGAGAGAGAGAGAGAGAGAGAGAGAGAGAGAGTGAGAGTACAGTACAGCGACACTTGTGGGAAGGTACCTTACCTTAGAAAATGATTATACTAATCCAAATAAAAGACACTCCCTATTGCACAAGGGCGTCAGGTAGCCCCTAAATAAACAGTAAATATGAATTTATGAATTACTGTAATATCTGAAAATGGAAAAGATGGATAGGGATATCAGTGAGCAAATGGTTTCATGTGTAAATAACAACTTGAATATTGACAGGAAAATAACTGTCTTAAAAAGAGAATCAGATAAAATAAAAAATTTGACCGTTTTTTTAAAACACTGATATTTAAAAGATATAAAAGGGCAATAGATTGCTTTCTAAATATATGTTTTAGGGTATCCGAATGATAGGTCGACAAGCAATAGGTCAACACCAAATAGTCGACATCCATATGGTCGACATGGTTAAAAGGTCAACTGGTTCAAATGGTTGACATGAGGTTTTTTTATTTTTGTGGACTACGATTGGGAATAGTAACCTGAGCTGAACAAAGTGGAGCAGAGTGAGGCAACCTTGCCTGAAGCATGGCAGGTAAATCAAGCCATGCAAGGGGATACAGTGCACTAATTGGGGGTCCCCGTGCTGCGTGGGAAATGTTGAAACCAAAAAAACATGAAAAACTCCTGTCGACATTTTCATGTATTGACCATTTCCATGTTGATATGTTGACCTTTTGCCCATGTCAACCTTGTGCATGTCGACCGATTGGTGTTGACCTAGACATTGTTGACCTTCTGACTGTTGACTCTTTGATCCATAACCATGTTATAATAATTATTCAGATTTGGTAGGAATATAATAGCAACTTTGGCCCAAATGCATTAAGCCTTAAAAAGTGATAAAGTGGAGACGGCTAAAGAGTGATAAATGACCAGCCAATCAGCTACCTAACTGCCATGTCACAGGCTGTGTTTGAAAAATGACACTTAGGAGCTGACTGGCTGGTCATTTATCACTCTTTATCTGTATCCAGTTTATCTCTTGTTAAGGCTTAATACATTTGGGCCATGTTTTATTCTAACATCACACAGCAATGAATATTGCAACAAAAAATGTATCAGAACAAAAGGAGACCATCAGATGTTAGCGGTGTAATAATACAAATACGCCCTTTTGAAATGAATAAATCCTAAGTAATTAAAGTGATTAAAGTTTATAAAAGTTTATAATAGATGCGATCAGTCATATATATGGTATTGCTCTAACACATTAAATGTTGACCTTCTTAAAAATTATCTTTTAGTCATGATAGAAATTAGCTGAATTAGCTATCAATAACAGCAACAGCTCCATTAATATCTGTGCTGCTGGGAAACGTCACTCACCACTCTTAAGCCGATGTGTAGTTAGAATATTCGTTGGCATTTGAGACTGCTTAACTACTCCTGCATGCATGCGCATATCAATAACCATTGGCGATGTACTGTATACAAACCATAAAGTGATGGTCTTTGAATCGGGTTGGTATCATGTGACCGATGGCGAGATCCCAGTATTTAGTTGCCTGGCGTGGGGGAGGCGAGTGCAACGAAGCCCCTTGCTAGCTTGCTGCACTCGCCACACTGCGGTCTTGGTGGTGAGCAATGCTCACCACTGGTTCTATTCCCACTCTATGGGTGTCATGGGCACCCATGAGTGGGAATAGTCCCCGTTAGTCGCTGTGGCAAAATGGGACATTTACTTGCATCCAGCAATATAAGACCTGTATGTACTGTCTAAATGTATAATTTCATGTATGATGTGTAACATGGATGCGAGCCTGTCCTCTAGGTTAACTCATAGCTACACAGATATGGGAGTAGAGGACACTTGATGTATAGTAGGAAGTCAGAGGTTAGTTTGTGGCCCTTATCTAAGAAGCTATAAACTATAGTTAGAAAATACATTACAGAAAAGCCAGGCCAAGTTAAGAAAGCTAACCTCTTGAAACTTAAGAAGACAGCTGTTTAAAAAGTAAAACCCAAAAGAAATCTGGTTTCTCACTGCCCAGGTACACAGCATTGAGACAGTTAAGGAAAAGGTAGGGGCTGCAGCTGTGAGGGGGTTATATCTGCTCCTCTCACCCACACTGTGTTGATCATTTCTGAGGGAAGCAGCCAGGAGCTGGGAATGAACCATGTCTCTTACATTGTGAAATCCCTACATGCTGTTGAGTAAGTTAGGTTTTTGAAGTTACCCTCCGTTTTGTTTTATTTGAAATTGTATCCTAATCGGTGTGTACTTTTAAATATTTCTCATAATCTTTGTAACTCTTTTTTGTAACTCAAAGCTCTGAAGATATTCTTGAAATTAAATACCTAATTTTTAGTTTTGGTTTTGTGGTCTTATGCCCAAGGCCTCATGGTCCATGCTATTATTTTGTGATGTATTAATTATTGTGTGTGTAGGCTAAAATGAAGATGGCCTTGCATTTAGCTACTAAAATCTTCTTGCTAGTGACAGTGTCATGTTTAAAGTAATCTAGTAGTCACGGATGGCGATTCTCGGATTGGCGTATCTGGAGAATCGGACGGTGGTCGTGACAAAGTGGCTGAAAGCAGTGGGACTGATAATTGTTTTGTTTATAAGAACTTAATCAAATTTGGGAATAATTCCTTGAGAGGAAAACCCACTTCACCAGAACCAGAACTCAGAGCTTTGAAATCATTCTGAAAGTCACCCCGTGAAAAGTAATTTCTGTTCCCCTCCCCTTCTCTTGTTTTTCTTTTCTATCTGTTTATTTGGCAAAAAGTGAGGTCTAAGATGTCCGAGTATAAGCAAATGAGGAAGGATGTCCTTGTGTAGCTGTGCGAGGACAGAGGAATTGCCAGCACCAACAAGACCAAGGATCAGTTGGTCCAAGCACTCCAACAAGCAGACCAGAGGCAGGATGTGGAAAGGGATCAGACTGAGACAAATGCTGTTGGAGGAAATCCTCTGTCCGTGCATATTACAACTAGAGATGTGCACCGGAAATTTTTCGGGTTTTGTATTTTGGTTTTGGATTCGGTTCCGCGGCCATGTTTTGGATTCGGACGCGTTTTGGCAAAACCTCCCTGAAAATTTTGTCGGAATCGGGTGTGTTTTGGATTCGGGTGTTTTTTTTTCAAAAAACCCTCAAAAACAGCTTAAATCATAGAATTTGGGGGTCATTTTGATCCCATAGTATTATTAACCTCAATAACCATTATTTCCACTCATTTCCAGTCTATTCTGAACACCTCACACCTCACAATATTATTTTTAGTCCTAAAATTTGCACCGAGGTCGCTGGATGGCTAAGCTAAGCGACCCAAGTGGCTGGCACAAACACCTGGCCCATCTAAGAGTGGCACTGCAGTGTCAGACAGGATGGCACTTAAGAAATAGTCCCCAAACAGCCCATAGCTGCGCCCCGCCCCCTGCCCGCCCCCCGCTGCCCGGACTTTAATGTTAGGTGCGGGAGGCACCTCTCCCGCTGCCTCCCAGCCTAACATTTTCACGGGGGGAGATTATTAAAATAATAAAAGAATATATTTATCACAGACTCTGTTATAAATATCTTCTTTTTATTATTTTAATCGTTATGACAGGGGAGGCACTGCCTCCCCTGCCTCCCCTGACTGCACGTCCCTGGTCTAAATGTATAATGTAATGTATGATGTGAAACATGGATGCCAGATTGTCCTCTAGTTGAATTCTCGGATGCCGGCGATTCTTGGATTGGTGTATCTGGAGAATTGGCCGGTGGTCGTGACAGTTGGCATGCCGGCTGTCAGGACTGCGAGGGGGGCAGGATGTAGCCGGTGGTATTGGTGTCCTCACTGCTGGTCACATAACTACATCCCCATTTGAATCAGGCTCACTTATTAATACTCGTACATTTTCCTACAAAGGAGATTCAGAAAGTATGTCACTCAACAGACAATACTGGACATACAACCATTCAATTCTATCACCATCATATTTAAAATGAAGTGCTGGTGTCAGCCCGACCTATTATGGTTTTCTTGTTAAATGTAATGTATTATTTGGAACATAACTCAGCAGCTAACCTTTTATAAATCATACTACTACAGACAGAAGGGATGAGGCATGCACTCTATTATTTCTCTAGAATCGTTACATGCATTCCTTCATTAAAACATAGGGCAAATTCAAGGCAAGTTCCAATTACAAAAACACATCATTAATATCCCATTGTCCATATCAACATTTTTCTTGTTTACAAAAAAGAAAAAATAGAGGGTCACATTGATTACACAACAGATCACTGTTAGCTTGTGGAAGAGATTGATTTGCGTTGATTAAACATAATGGACAATTATTTGTTCTCTTGTGCAAAATGTGATGCATTGAATTCTAATATGGTTGATAAGCAGAAGTGAACACAATCTTTAAACTATGTATTGAAATGGAGATATAGACAAAATAAAGCAATAATGAATTATTCAAATACATGATGGCAAATACTAATGGATATAGGTGGTCATTCTGAGTTGTTCGCTCGCTGCCGTTTTTAGCAGAATAGCGATCAGGCTAGAAAATGGGTGAATCTGCGCATGCGTATGGGCCACAGGGCGCACGTGCTAAGTATGTTCACACAAAACTATGCAATTTTACACAGGTTCAAGCGACGCTTTTCAGTCGCTCTGCTGATCGGTGAGTGATTGACAGGAAGTGGGTGTTTCTGGGCGGAAACTGAGCGTTTTCCGGGAGTGTGCTAAAAAACGCAGGCGTGTCAGGCTAAAATGCAGGAGTGGCTGGAGAAAGGGGAGAGTGGCTGTCCGAATGCAGGGCGTGTTTGTGACGTCAAACCAGGAACTAAACGGACTGAGGTGATCGCAATCTAGGAGTAGGTCTGGAGATATTCAGAAACTGCAGGAAAATATTTAATAGCAGAACTGCTAATCTTTCGTTCGCAATTCTGCTAAGCTAAGATACACTCCCAGAGGGCGGTGGCCTAGCGTGTGCAATGCTGCTAAAAGCAGCTAGCGAGCGATCAACTCGGAATGAGGGCCATGTAGTGTACTATGATGTTGAAAACTGGAAATAAGCAAGTACCAATTGAGGAAACTTTTTCCAGTGTCTGGTGCACAAATCAATTACATGCGTGCCAGGAAAAACGCAGGCGTGGCTGGGAGAACGCAGGGCGTGTTTGTGATGTCAAAACAGAAACTGAACAGTCTACAGTGATCGCAAGCGCTGAGTAGGTCTGGAGCTAGTCTAAAACTGCACAATTTTTTTTTGTAGCCGCTCTGCGATCCTTTCGTTCACACTTCTACTAAGCTAAAATACACTCCCAGAGGGCGGTGGCAAAGCGTTTGCACGACTGCTAAAAACTGCTAGCGAGCGATCAACTCGGAATGACCACCTTGCTCTAGGAAACCTTCTTTATAGCACTTGAAATGCATTTCATGTATGCTTGGATCTTTCACCTCAAAAATGCACTTCTTGTAAGCTGAGGTGTAATGTCCATCACCTGAGCTGTGTGAAGCCTAGATTACACTAAACTGAAGGGTTGACATCTCCTCATTGCTTAGCTGCTCCTCTCCTACAATAGAATGTCTCTGGTGTTTATTTTGGCTCATCACTCTGGTGTGCAGGAGCAATACAAAGTGCACACTAGCTATCATGTAATACTCAATGCAAGGCAGTGGCGTAAGTTCGCCCCAGTCGCCCGGAGGCATGATAAATGTTGGTGCCCCCCCCTACATACTGTATACATACACACCCTTCATATGTAGCTATCCGGCACTCATGTTGAACAGTAGTAGCGTGCTCAGGTGCCTTTCCAAATAGTAATATAGATACACATACAAAGTGGACGGCACTCCAAGTCAGTCATCACAATAAAATAGACACCAGCATACCTCAGTGGCGCACCCAGGGGGGGTTTCCGAGTACCCAGAAACACCCCTCCACTAAAAAAAAAAAAAAAAATTTTTTTTTTTTTTTTTTAGCTGCATGAGTATTATTAATGACTGTCTAGCGTCCTCTGCAGCCTGCTGTCTTCCTGGTGGCACTTGCAAGTGCAATAAAAGTTTACTTTATTTTAATTATAGTACATATATATCCATGTGCCTACATATATACACATGTATATACATACATACATACATATAAACACACACACACACACATATGATATATATATATACATGTGTATATATATGTGTACTGTATGTGTGTGTGGGTGTATATATATATATATATATATGTATGCATGTTTAATATGCTATGTATATGTGTATATGGGTTCACTACGATCTCCCGGCGGCCGGCCTCCCGGCGACCAGCATACCGGCACCGGGAGGCCGGCCGCCGGCTTACCAACAGTGTGGCGAGCGCAAATGAGCCCCTTGCGGGCTCGCTGCGCTCGCCACACTATTCTATTCTCCCTCCAGGGGGGTCGTGGACCCCCACGAGGGAGAATAAGTGTCGGTATGCCGGCGGTCAGGCTCCCGGCGCCGGTATGCTGGTCGCCGGGAGCCCGACCGCCGGCATACTGAAGACCACCCGTGTATATGTATGTGTGTGTGTATGTATATATATATATATATATATATGTGTGTGTAGATATATGTATATATATATATATATATATATATATATATATATATATGTAGAAGAGTCAGAACAAACAAATGTCCAAGACAGGACATGGCACTCCAGGACTTTAGTATAAATGATTTTAATGCATACACTTAATCAACGACCTGCATCACTCCAACAGCCAGTGGTGCAGTGTAAACTGTGGCATAATGGCACAAGCATATATATGTGTAGATATATATATATATATATATACACACACACACACACACACACAGACACACTAGTTTTACGGACCCAGCATATACTGGGTCACCTCAGTCCCCACCCCCGTGATTGGCTCCGCCCAGTTCTGGAAACCCCCCCCATGCAAATCCTGCGTTTGCCACTGTACCTTTATAGCACACCTACAGTACTCCCTCACCCAACAGTGTGTCACAATGTAGATGCTTTGGCGCAGTGGTGTGCCGATAAACAGTATATATATAAACAACACACAAACGCCTCTTTCACTTAAACACACACACCTCTCACTTACACTCACACCTCTTACTTACACACGCCTTAGCTTAAACACACACATGCCTCCTTCGCTTAAACACACACAATCCTCACTTACACACACGCCTCTCATTTACACACACACCTCTCACACACACGCCTCTCACTTACACAAACGCTTCTCACTTACACATGCTTCCTTCACTTAAACTCACACACACACACACACACACGCCTTCTTCATTTAAACTCACACACACACACACACACACACACTTCCTTCACTTAAACACACAAACATGCCTCTTTCACTTATACACACACACATACACACACACATGCCTCTCTCACACATACACACACACACGTCTCCCTTACACGCGCACACGCCTCTTTCACTTAAAAACACACACTCACACAAACAAAAACAAACACATGTTTCCTTCACTTACACACACACACACACACACACACACACACACACACACACATGCCTCCTTCATTTAAACTCACACACACACACACACACACACGCTTTCTTCACTTAAACACACAAACATGCCTCTTTCACTTACACACACACACACACACACACAAACACACACACACACATATGCCTCTCTCACACATACACATACACACACGCGTCTCCCTTACACGTACACATGCCTCTTTCACTTAAAAACACACACACACACAAAAACAAACACATGCTTCCTTCACTTACACACACACACACACACACACACACACACACACACACACACACACCTCGCTTAAACATGCACACATAAAACACAGTGCTGCCAACATTCATTAAAGACCCCCCAGCACCCCTACCCTTTCCAACTACACACACCCCCACAGTGCAGCTTGAGGCAAGTGCTGCCAGTGCCTACCTGCTGCTACCAGCCCAACGGAAGAACAGAGAGCATCACTCGGCCAGCTCATCTGGAAGGGCCTGGCAGGAGCTGCGTTCTGGAGCTCCCCCTAGCTGTAGCCACAGCCAGCTCTCTGTATATACAGTACTAGGACAGGGGTGGCCAACCAGTCAGGTGCAAAGAGCCAGAAAAGATCTGTAGTCAAGGGCAAGAGCCAGTATCATGCGCGCGCCGAAGGCGCATGCGCAAAAATGGGGGCATGGTCTAGTTTTGGTCTAGTTTTCACAAAGCCACACCCCATTTTGTGCGCACACCTTTCGTTATGACGTTTGTAGGAGTATGACCAGTGGCACCTTATCAAAACTGACAACAAATTGAATCTACAGGATACGAACATTATGCCATGTTACCGTCGGTCTAGAAACCTTAGAGACATACTGGTCAAAACAGATATCTCCACGAGAACCACCATTGACAGACCAACTATCTTTTCAACCTGTAAAAGGGGCTGTTTTAGATACACGTGTACAACGTGCCAATACCTCATTGCTGGAGACACCTTTCATCATCCACATTTGGGCTATAAAATACCCATCAAATACCATCTAACCTGTGAATCCTCCTTTGTGGTCTATCAAATAATTTGCCCGTGTGGTTTGACTTACATTGGCAAGACGAAGAGGACGTTTAAAGAAAGAATGACTGTCCACAGATCGGCCATCAGACTGGCCTTGACTAAAGGGAAGAGTGATCAGCCAGTTGCACGCCATTTTATGACTTTTAAGCACTCCTTGGCGAGTTTACGATACCGTATGATTGACCACATACCTGCGAACATTAGAGGTGGAGACAGACACAAAGCTCTGTTACAATGTGAATCACGGTGGATATTTAAACTGGATGTAATTACACCGAAGGGACTTAATGAAGCACTACCATTGTCTTGTTTCTTTTAATTATGGTCTCAAACATCCACTGTTACCCTTATTCTCTTCTTGTCGTTCTGTTCCTACTCTCCTATAGCTCCCCCTCTCCTTTACTTCAGCTCATGTTATCTGTGCATACATCTAACTTTCATTTAATTACCTTAGCAACATGTAAGCTCACTTGCTACAGCAACAGATCTTTCAATCAGATCCGCAGGTGCAGCAACATTATAACCCTTCCAGCTACATGAATCAATGAGCAGCACATTTTATGATCTGGGCTTTGCCCCAGTGTTTTCAGACATTCACCACCCAGTATGTTCATCAGCGGTGAGCTCTATGGCTTTATCCGTGTCAACATATTTGCACTCATATCACAGATGGACACATCAACATTCATTTAATTTCTCATCATCCATACAGTCATGTATCCTCCATGACAATTATACACTTTTTGTCTCAGCTTTGTGTGTGTATTTCCACACAGCAACTGTGTATCTATGCTGTTCTGTCCTTCCCAGGAACTACACAACGGGTTTCCATGGTGACGGGTTCACTGACGTGCATCGCGCAATACGCGATGACGTCATCATCCAGCGCCGCAACGGCCGAGCGGGTCCCCGCCGGACGAGCGATGCACACTTCACTTCACATTGGTGTCTGGGATATAAGGTGAGTTTTTAACCATTTTGTTTATCCTGATGACAATTTTTGTAGTAAAATTGAAACGTTGATAGTCCGTGGTTGGTGATTTACTTCTGCAAACCTTAGTGCCGCACACTGTTTAGAATGAATATATATATATATATATATATATATATTTATATACAGAAATTCCCCCCACGAAAATCCTGCGTTTGCCACTGCCTGAGGGCCCTCTAATCCCTTGCAGTGTGGTACACTTATTCACTGGGCCAGAGTCTACTGCATGTGTGCAGTTGTCTGGGAACATGGCGCCCATGCCATATTTCCATTGACTTCTGCACATGTGCAAATCTCTGGGAAAATGACAGTAACACCATTTTCTCAGTGATCTCTGCAACACTGAAGTGGGACTTATTTAGATTTGCAAGGTCAAAACATATTGGTCATGGCCAGGGCTTAAAGTGTTCCAGGAGAGGTGGTGGAACTCATCACCCCGCCACTCCCCCACCCCCCTTAACATTTAGCGGAGCCAGGTCCGGTTCTAGTGTTCTCAACACCCCGCTGCAAACTATAATTTAGTGCCCTGCTTCCTATACATTTTAAAGGAACATTGAAGCAGCGTGTTAACACAATAGTACCCACAATTCAAATTAGACCACTCAGTAGCACCCCTCCTGGTGTGAGTACCAGGAGGAGTGGGCTGTAGATGGGGAGGACCATGGAGCCACCAGGACCTGAAGAAAGGGGAGGTGGCTGCAGCTCATCAGTAACACTAGCGCGCCTGCATCATCGATTTGATGTAGGTGATGGGGCTGGCTTTTCTGTTGGAATTACTGTACAGGGCAATGGAGGACGTGGAACTAGTTCCCCCTACCATTACAGGTGGTGGAACTCAGTTCCAACTCATTCCCCCCCACTTTAACCCATGGTCATGGCATATTAAAATATATAAGTCACAGGCAACTAGCGTCTGACTTCTATCTACCCATCCCCAGCACCTAGGAAGATGGGGGCACCCTTGTTTGAAAGAGAGGTAGTCTCCTTTTTCAAACTATGTGTCCCCAGTAGAGATTATTGTCTGGTTATTAGTCTGATTACCAGGCAAAAACCCCTGCACTATGGGGAAATCATGAAAATCATACTTATCTGATGATCACCTGGTTACAATCCCAAAAATAAAGTGATTTTCATTAGCAGGCACACGGTCTTATCAGATCCCATGACCTGCAAAATGAATTAATTTTGATACAGTTGAGATACAGTAAAGTACAGGCCAAATGTTACTGGGTTGGAGCAGAATATGAGAAATCTGCCTTTTGCCTTGACACCAATTCTAAGCAGTCGGCTTGTTCTACTGGAACAATGGAAACATGCAGCGCATATAGATAGCGCTTGTTATGCCTCATTGCTTAGCAACAAACGTGTGTGTTGACGTCACGCCCTCCGTAAGGAGGCTTACAGCGCACACAGACAGCGCTTGTTAAACCTCTTTATTATCAATTATCCTGTCAGTATAGCTCTGGTGAACAAGTATTAAATAGGTATGCTTGATTAACATTGGGCCTCTGTAGATAATATTAATTAGGATGGGAACTTAAATATAGCATTTTTTAATAGAGATTAAAATAAAATAATAAACAGTCATTTAATCTTATCAATTACACAATCAATTTAGTGGGATGAGGAAATGTTGGAATTAGCTAAGGTGCTTAAATAGGGAGATTTTTTGAACTCTGCTCTCAATTATCACAATTACACAATCAATTTAGTGGGATGAGGAAGTGATGTAATTAGCTAGGGTGCTTAAATAGGGAGGTTTTTGAACTCTGCTCTCATTCCACTTTTGGATCTCTGTGTATGAAGACACACCAGGAGAGCTGCTGGTAAGCTATAATGGCTATTTCTTTAAAATCTTGTTACAAGACGTTCTATCCAGAATATTGAGTGTTTTTATCACTCTTTATTAGGGAAATAAAAGAAGCTTAATATTATTTATCCCATTGCCGGATCCTCATATATATTTTTTGGACATATGAAAGTATTGTAGGTAAGTTCTATTACAATATCCAACTAATCATTTATTGTTTTAAACTAAAAACTGGGATGTTTATATTATTTTTATGGTTTTTTTTTTATTAGGTAAATTAAATAAAAATTTGGACAAATTAATTACAAGCCTTTGGAAGATTAATATTAACCATCAGTGAGTATCTTTATCCGATTTGGGAGGAAATAAATAATTCTACTTATATATGTACATCATTATATATACAGGTTGAGTATCCCTTATCCAAAATGCTTGGGACCAGAGGTATTTTGGATATCGGATTTTTCCGTATTTTGGAATAATTGCATACCATAATGAGATATCATGCTGATGGGACCTAAGTCTGAGCACAGAATGCATTTATGTTTCATATACACTTTATACACATAGCATGAAGTCAATTTTAGCCAATATTTTTTAGAAATTTGTGCATTAAACAAAGTGTGTCTACATTCACACAATTCATTTATGTTTCATATACACCTTATACACACAGCCTGAATGTCATTTAATACAATATTTTGAATAACTTTGTGTATTAAACAAAGTTTGTGTACATTGAGCCATCAAAAAACAAAGGTTTCACTATCTCACTCTCACTCAAAAAAGTCCGTATTTCGGAATATTCCGTATTTCGGAATATTTGGATATGGGATACTCAACATGTATATCTTATTGTAGGATGGTCGCAAATAGGAAGATTCACTAAATACTACAAAACTATGGAAGTTAATTATACATAATAATTCTTAGTAAGTATTATGGTTCAAATTATTAAAAGAAAATAATAATATTTCTATTGTAATTATTATAATTTCAGTTTTTTCTATTTTCAAATAGGTAAAATATGGATTATAATTTTGTGAAAATACAGCTGTTTCAAACTAATTAATTACCTTTTCATAAGTAAGTAATACCATATATATTTAATGTGGAGTCATTCATCAAAACAGCCATCAGCAAATTAATTGTTATGAATTCAATTTTACATTTTTATTAATGTTGGTATCTAGAGGGATAATTGCTTTAATAAATTAAGTCCGTACAATGCCAGCTAATTTTGACATTGATATTGTGAATTGATTTTTTTTTCAATTTTTTATTTGATAACCAGTTAAACAATTGTCTTATTAGACCAATAAATCAAATCATTACAATGTTAGCTAAATTGGACATAGATATATTTTTTGTGCATATTCTTCCTCATATATATATATATATATATATATATATATATATATATATATATTAGTATTCCTCTTTGTTTCATATTTTTATTTATACTTGTTTTTTACTTTTTACTTACTTTTGATCACACCCTAAATAAAACACTCCTGAAGAAGTCGACATACGACGAAACGCGTTGAGTGAAAAAATCTTTTATTGTTTGGAAAAGTTGTTATTCAATTTTTTGGCTGTAATGAACAATAACACATTGTAAAAGTGTACATCATTTTTTATCAGTATTGAAATTTAATTATTTTAGCAATAAAAAGCAACAGATGTTTTAAAGTTTAAAGGGTGTTTGTGTGATGTCATCCTCTCTTTGTCAGAAACCAATATAACCATATTAAATTGTATTATACATAAATATATTTATTTCAGTCATTAAGTGCGCTCCACAGAGATATACTATTTCTTGATTTCTATTTTTGGTCTTGTTCGACAGGGGACCATCTCTGTGTAGAAGCTTGCCCCTTAATAAAAGTGAGTACAATCAAAGGTATAGGTCCAATTTTAGAGCGCAAAAAGGATCTCCTATTCTATATATATATACAGAAATCCCCCCCACAAAAATCCTGCGTTTGCCACTGCCTGAGGGCCCTCTAATCCCTTGCAGTGTGGTACACTCTTTCACTGGGCCAGAGTCTACTGCATGTGTGCAGTTGTCTGGGAACATGGCGCCCATGCCATATTTCCATTGACTTCTGCACATGTGCAAATCTCTGGAAAATGACAGTAACACCATTTTCTCAGTGATCTCTGCAACACTGAAGTGGGACTTATTTAGATTTGCAAGGTCAAAACATATTGGTCATGGCCAGGGCTTAAAGTGTTCCAGGAGAGGTGGTGGAACTCATCAACCCGCCACTCCCCCACCCCCCTTAACATTTAGCAGAGCCAGGTCCGGTTCTAGTGTTCTCAACACCCCGCTGCAAACTATAATTTAGTGCCCTGCTTCCCATACATTTTAAAGGGACATTGAAGCAGCGTGTTAACACAATAGTACCCACAATTCAAATTAGACCACTCAGTAGCACCCCTCCTGGTGTGAGTACCAGGAGGAGTGGGCTGTAGATGGGGAGGACCATGGAGCCACCAGGACCTGAAGAAAGGGGAGGTGGCTGCAGCTCATCAGTAACACTAGCGCGCCTGCATCATCGATTTGACGTAGGTGATGGGGCTGGCTTTTCTGTTGAAATTACTGTACAGGGCAATGGAGGACGTGGAACTAGTTCCCCCTACCATTACAGGTGGTGGAACTCAGTTCCAACTCGTTCCCCCCCACTTTAACCCATGGTCATGGCATATTAAAATATATAAGTCACAGGCAACTAGCGTCTGACTTCTATCTACCCATCCCCAGCACCTAGGAAGATGGGGGCACCCTTGTTTGAAATAGAGGTAGTCTCCTTTTTCAAACTATGTGTCCCCAGTAGAGATGAGCGCCTGAAATTTTTCGGGTTTTGTGTTTTGGTTTTGGGTTCGGTTCCGCGGCCGTGTTTTGGGTTCGAACGCGTTTTGGCAAAACCTCACCGAATTTTTTTTGTCGGATTCGGGTGTGTTTTGGATTCGGGTGTTTTTTTCAAAAAACACTAAAAAACAGCTTAAATCATAGAATTTGGGGGTCATTTTGATCCCAAAGTATTATTAACCTCAAAAACCATAATTTACACTCATTTTTAGTCTATTCTGAATACCTCACACCTCACAATATTATTTTTAGTCCTAAAATTTGCACCGAGGTCGCTGTGTGAGTAAGATAAGCGACCCTAGTGGCCGACACAAACACCGGGCCCATCTAGGAGTGGCACTGCAGTGTCACGCAGGATGTCCCTTCCAAAAAACCCTCCCCAAACAGCACATGACGCAAAGAAAAAAAGAGGCGCAATGAGGTAGCTGTGTGAGTAAGATTAGCGACCCTAGTGGCCGACACAAACACCGGGCCCATCTAGGAGTGGCACTGCAGTGTCACGCAGGATGGCCCTTCCAAAAAACCCTCCCCAAACAGCACATGACGCAAAGAAAAAAAGAGGCGCAATGAGGTAGCTGTGTGAGTAAGATTAGCGACCCTAGTGGCCGACACAAACACCGGGCCCATCTAGGATTGGCACTGCAGTGTCACGCAGGATGTCCCTTCCAAAAAACTCTCCCCAAACAGCACATGACGCAAAGAAAAAAAGAGGCGCAATGAGGTAGCTGTGTGAGTAAGATTAGCGACCCTAGTGGCCGACACAAACACCGGGCCCATCTAGGAGTGGCACTGCAGTGTCACGCAGGATGGCCCTTCCAAAAAACCCTCCCCAAACAGCACATGACGCAAAGAAAAAAAGAGGCGCAATGAGGTAGCTGTGTGAGTAAGATTAGCGACCCTAGTGGCCGACACAAACACCGGGCCCATCTAGGAGTGGCACTGCAGTGTCACGCAGGATGTCCCTTCCAAAAAACCCTCCCCAAACAGCACATGACGCAAAGAAAAAAAGAGGCGCAATGAGGTAGCTGTGTGAGTAAGATTAGCGACCCTAGTGGCCGACACAAACACCGGGCCCATCTAGGAGTGGCACTGCAGTGTCACGCAGGATGTCCCTTCCAAAAAACCCTCCCCAAACAGCACATGACGCAAAGAAAAAAAGAGGCGCAATGAGGTAGCTGACTGTGTGAGTAAGATTAGCGACCCTAGTGGCCGACACAAACACCGGGCCCATCTAGGAGTGGCACTGCAGTGTCACGCAGGATGTCCCTTCCAAAAAACCCTCCCCAATCAGCACATGATGCAAAGAAAAAGAAAAGAAAAAAGAGGTGCAAGATGGAATTGTCCTTGGGCCCTCCCACCCACCCTTATGTTGTATAAACAAAACAGGACATGCACACTTTAACCAACCCATCATTTCAGTGACAGGGTCTGCCACACGACTGTGACTGATATGACGGGTTGGTTTGGACCCCCCCCCAAAAAAGAAGCAATTAATCTCTCCTTGCACAAACTGGCTCTACAGAGGCAAGATGTCCACCTCATCTTCACCCTCCGATATATCACCGTGTACATCCCCCTCCTCACAGATTATCAATTCGTCCCCACTGGAATCCACCATCTCAGCTCCCTGTGTACTTTGTGGAGGCAATTGCTGCTGGTCAATGTCTCCGCGGAGGAATTGATTATAATTCATTTTAATGAACATCATCTTCTCCACATTTTCTGGATGTAACCTCGTACGCCGATTGCTGACAAGGTGAGCGGCGGCACTAAACACTCTTTCGGAGTACACACTTGTGGGAGGGCAACTTAGGTAGAATAAAGCCAGTTTGTGCAAGGGCCTCCAAATTGCCTCTTTTTCCTGCCAGTATAAGTACGGACTGTGTGACGTGCCTACTTGGATGCGGTCACTCATATAATCCTCCACCATTCTTTCAATGTTGAGAGAATCATATGCAGTGACAGTAGACGACATGTCCGTAATCGTTGTCAGGTCCTTCAGTCCGGACCAGATGTCAGCATCAGCAGTCGCTCCAGACTGCCCTGCATCACCGCCAGCGGGTGTGGCTCGGAATTCTGAGCCTTTTCCTCGCACCCCCAGTTGCGGGAGAATGTGAAGGAGGAGATGTTGACAGGTCGCGTTCCGCTTGACTTGACAATTTTGTCACCAGCAGGTCTTTCAACCCCAGCAGACCTGTGTCTGCCGGAAAGAGAGATCCAAGGTAGGCTTTAAATCTAGGATCGAGCACGGTGGCCAAAATGTAGTGCTCTGATTTCAACAGATTGACCACCCGTGAATCCTTGTTAAGCGAATTAAGGGCTGCATCCACAAGTCCCACATGCCTAGCGGAATCGCTCCCTTTTAGCTCCTTCTTCAATGCCTCCAGCTTCTTCTGCAAAAGCCTGATGAGGGGAATGACCTGACTCAGGCTGGCAGTGTCTGAACTGACTTCACGTGTGGCAAGTTCAAAGGGCATCAGAACCTTGCACAACGTTGAAATCATTCTCCACTGCACTTGAGACAGGTGCATTCCACCTCCTATATCGTGCTCAATTGTATAGGCTTGAATGGCCTTTTGCTGCTCCTCCAACCTCTGAAGCATATAGAGGGTTGAATTCCACCTCGTTACCACTTCTTGCTTCAGATGATGGCAGGGCAGGTTCAGTAGTTTTTGGTGGTGCTCCAGTCTTCTGTACGTGGTGCCTGTACGCCGAAAGTGTCCCGCAATTTTTCTGGCCACCGACAGCATCTCTTGCACGCCCCTGTCGTTTTTTAAAAAATTCTGCACCACCAAATTCAAGGTATGTGCAAAACATGGGACGTGCTGGAATTTGCCCATATTTAATGCACACACAATATTGCTGGCGTTGTCCGATGCCACAAATCCACAGGAGAGTCCAATTGGGGTAAGCCATTCCGCGATGATCTTCCTCAGTTGCCGTAAGAGGTTTTCAGCTGTGTGCGTATTCTGGAAAGCGGTGATACAAAGCGTAGCCTGCCTAGGAAAGAGTTGGCGTTTGCGAGATGCTGCTACTGGTGCCGCCGCTGCTGTTCTTGCGGCGGGAGTCCATATATCTACCCAGTGGGCTGTCACAGTCATATAGTCCTGACCCTGCCCTGCTCCACTTGTCCACATGTCCGTGGTTAAGTGGACATTGGGTACAACTGCATTTTTTAGGACACTGGTGAGTCTTTTTCTGACGTCCGTGTACATTCTCGGTATCGCCTGCCTAGAGAAGTGGAACCTAGATGGTATTTGGTAACGGGGGCACACTGCCTCAATAACTTGTCTAGTTCCCTGTGAACTAACGGCGGATACCGGACGCACGTCTAACACCAACATAGTTGTCAAGGCCTCAGTTATCCGCTTTGCAGTAGGATGACTGCTGTGATATTTCATCTTCCTCGCAAAGGACTGTTGAACAGTCAATTGCTTACTGGAAGTAGTACAAGTGGGCTTACGACTTCCCCTCTGGGATGACCATCGACTCCCAGCGGCAACAACAGCAGCGCCAGCAGCAGTAGGCGTTACACGCAAGGATGCATCGGAGGAATCCCAGGCAGGAGAGGACTCGTCAGAATTGCCAGTGACATGGCCTGCAGGACTATTGGCATTCCTGGGGAAGGAGGAAATTGACACTGAGGGAGTTGGTGGGGTGGTTTGCGTGAGCTTGGTTACAAGAGGAAGGGATTTACTGGTCAGTGGACTGCTTCCGCTGTCACCCAAAGTTTTTGAACTTGTCACTGACTTATTATGAATGCGCTGCAGGTGACGTATAAGGGAGGATGTTCCGAGGTGGTTAACGTCCTTACCCCTACTTATTACAGCTTGACAAAGGGAACACACGGCTTGACACCTGTTGTCCGCATTTCTGGTGAAATACCTCCACACCGAAGAGCTGATTTTTTTGGTATTTTCACCTGGCATGTCAACGGCCATATTCCTCCCACGGACAACAGGTGTCTCCCCGGGTGCCTGACTTAAACAAACCACCTCACCATCAGAATCCTCCTGGTCAATTTCCTCCCCAGCGCCAGCAACACCCATATCCTCCTCATCCTGGTGTACTTCAACACTGACACCTTCAATCTGACTATCAGGAACTGGACTGCGGGTGCTCCTTCCAGCACTTGCAGGGGGCGTGCAAATGGTGGAAGGCGCATGCTCTTCACGTCCAGTGTTGGGAAGGTCAGGCATCGCAACCGACACAATTGGACTCTCCTTGTGGATTTGGGATTTTGAAGAATGCACAGTTCTTTGCTGTGCTGCTTTTGCCAGCTTGAGTCTTTTCATTTTTCTAGCGAGAGGCTGAGTGCTTCCATCCTCATGTGAAGCTGAACCACTAGCCATGAACATAGGCCAGGGCCTCAGCCGTTCCTTGCCACTCCGTGTGGTAAATGGCATATTGGCAAGTTTACGCTTCTCCTCCGACAATTTTATTTTAGGTTTTGGAGTCCTTTTTTTTCTGATATTTGGTGTTTTGGATTTGACATGCTCTGTACTATGACATTGGGCATCGGCCTTGGCAGACGACGTTGCTGGCATTTCATCGTCTCGGCCATGACTAGTGGCAGCAGCTTCAGCACGAGGTGGAAGTGGATCTTGATCTTTCCCTAATTTTGGAACCTCAACATTTTTGTTCTCCATATTTTAATAGGCACAACTAAAAGGCACCTCAGGTAAACAATGGAGATGGATACTAGTATACAATTATGGACTGCCTGCCGACAGCAGACACAGAGGTAGCCACAGCCGTGAACTACCGTACTGTACTGTGTCTGCAGCTAATATAGACTGGTTGATAAAGAGAAGATGTCTATGTAACTATGTATGTATAAAGAAGACTGAAAAAAATCCACGGTTAGGTGGTATACAATTATGGACGGACTGCCTGCCGAGTGCAGACACAGAGGTAGCCACAGCCGTGAACTACCGTACTGTACTGTGTCTGCAGCTAATATAGACTGGTTGATAAAGAGAAGATGTCTATGTAACTATGTATGTATAAAGAAGAATGAAAAAAATCCACGGTTAGGTGGTATTACAATTATGGACGGACTGCCTGCCGAGTGCAGAGACACAGAGGTAGCCACAGCCGTGAACTACCGTACTGTGTCTGCTGCGACTGGATGATAAATGATATAAAAAATATATATATATCACTACTGCAGCCGGACAGGTATATATTATATATTATATAATGACGGACCTGCTGGACACTGTCTGTCAGCAGAATGAGTTTTATTTTTATAGAATAAAAAAAAAAAAAACACACAAGTGAAGTCACACGACGAGTGTTTAACTTTTTCAGGCAATCACAATATAAGTATACTACTAACTATACTGGTGGTCAGTGTGGTCAGGTCACTGGTCAGTCACACTGGCAGTGGCACTCCTGCAGCAAAAGTGTGCACTGTTTAATTTTAATATAATATGTACTCCTGGCTCCTGCTATAACCTATAACTGGCACTGCAGTAGTGCTCCCCAGTCTCCCCCACAATTATAAGCTGTGTGAGCTGAGCAGTCAGACAGATATATAATATATATAGATGATGCAGCACACTGGCCTGAGCCTGAGCAGTGCACACAGATATGGTATGTGACTGACT
Source organism: Pseudophryne corroboree (assembly GCF_028390025.1). Classification (NCBI taxonomy): domain Eukaryota; kingdom Metazoa; phylum Chordata; class Amphibia; order Anura; family Myobatrachidae; genus Pseudophryne; species Pseudophryne corroboree. The sequence continues at coordinate 353,440,836 of NC_086447.1, read as the reverse complement.
GAGTCACTGTGTGTATCGCTTTTTTCAGGCAGAGAACGGATATATTAAATAAACTGCACTGTGTGTCTGGTGGTCACTCACTATATAATATATTATGTACTCCTGGCTCCTGCTATAACCTATAACTGGCACTGCAGTAGTGCTCCCCAGTCTCCCCCACAATTATAAGCTGTGTGAGCTGAGCAGTCAGACAGATATATATAATATTATATATAGATAATAGATGATGCAGCACACTGGCCTGAGCCTGAGCAGTGCACACAGATATGGTATGTGACTGACTGAGTCACTGTGTGTATCGCTTTTTTCAGGCAGAGAACGGATATATTAAATAAACTGCACTGTGTGTCTGGTGGTCACTCACTATATAATATATTATGTACTCCTGGCTCCTGCTATAACCTATAACTGGCACTGCAGTAGTGCTCCCCAGTCTCCCCCACAATTATAAGCTGTGTGAGCTGAGCAGTCAGACAGATATATATAATATTATATATAGATAATAGATGATGCAGCACACTGGCCTGAGCCTGAGCAGTGCACACAGATATGGTATGTGACTGACTGAGTCACTGTGTGTATCGCTTTTTTCAGGCAGAGAACGGATATATTAAATAAACTGCACTGTGTGTCTGGTGGTCACTCACTATATAATATATTATGTACTCCTGGCTCCTGCTATAACCTATAACTGGCACTGCAGTAGTGCTCCCCAGTCTCCCCCACAATTATAAGCTGTGTGAGCTGAGCAGTCAGACAGATATATATAATATTATATATAGATAATAGATGATGCAGCACACTGGCCTGAGCCTGAGCAGTGCACACAGATATGGTATGTGACTGACTGAGTCACTGTGTATCGCTTTTTTCAGGCAGAGAACGGATATATTAAATAAACTGCACTGTGTGTCTGGTGGTCACTCACTATATAATATATTATGTACTCCTGGCTCCTGCTATAACCTATAACTGGCACTGCAGTAGTGCTCCCCAGTCTCCCCCACAATTATAAGCTGTGTGAGCTGAGCAGTCAGACAGATATATATAATATTATATATAGATAATAGATGATGCAGCACACTGGCCTGAGCCTGAGCAGTGCACACAGATATGGTATGTGACTGACTGAGTCACTGTGTGTATCGCTTTTTTCAGGCAGAGAACGGATATATTAAATAAACTGCACTGTGTGTCTGGTGGTCACTCACTATATAATATATTATGTACTCCTGGCTCCTGCTATAACCTATAACTGGCACTGCAGTAGTGCTCCCCAGTCTCCCCCACAATTATAAGCTGTGTGAGCTGAGCAGTCAGACAGATATATATAATATTATATATAGATAATAGATGATGCAGCACACTGGCCTGAGCCTGAGCAGTGCACACAGATATGGTATGTGACTGACTGAGTCACTGTGTATCGCTTTTTTCAGGCAGAGAACGGATATATTAAATAAACTGCACTGTGTGTCTGGTGGTCACTCACTATATAATATATTATGTACTCCTGGCTCCTGCTATAACCTATAACTGGCACTGCAGTAGTGCTCCCCAGTCTCCCCCACAATTATAAGCTGTGTGAGCTGAGCAGTCAGACAGATATATATAATATTATATATAGATAATAGATGATGCAGCACACTGGCCTGAGCCTGAGCAGTGCACACAGATATGGTATGTGACTGACTGAGTCACTGTGTGTATCGCTTTTTTCAGGCAGAGAACGGATATATTAAATAAACTGCACTGTGTGTCTGGTGGTCACTCACTATATAATATATTATGTACTCCTGGCTCCTGCTATAACCTATAACTGGCACTGCAGTAGTGCTCCCCAGTCTCCCCCACAATTATAAGCTGTGTGAGCTGAGCAGTCAGACAGATATATATAATATTATATATAGATAATAGATGATGCAGCACACTGGCCTGAGCCTGAGCAGTGCACACAGATATGGTATGTGACTGAGTCACTGTGTGCTGTGTATCGCTTTTTTCAGGCAGAGAACGGATTATAAAGTAAACTGCACTGTCCTCACTAGTAAACTCTCTCCACTCAGTCTCTACACTTCTGCAGTAACAGTACTCCTCCTAGTCAGCTCCAGTAAATCTCTCTCAGTCTCTTATAATCTAAATGGAGAGGACGCCAGCCACGTCCTCTCCCTATCAATCTCAATGCACGTGTGAAAAATGGCGGCGACGCGCGGCTCCTTATATAGAATCCGAGTCTTGCGATAGAATCCGAGCCTCGCGAGAATCCGACAGCGTCATGATGACGTTCGGGCGCGCTCGGGTTAACCGAGCAAGGCGGGAAGATCCGAGTCGCTCGGACCCGTGAAAAAAAACATGAAGTTCTGGCGGGTTCGGATTCAGAGAAACCGAACCCGCTCATCTCTAGTCCCCAGTAGAGATTATTGTCTGGTTATTAGTCTGATTACCAGGCAAAAACCCCTGCACTATGGGGAAATCATGAAAATCATACTTATCTGATGATCACCTGGTTACAATCCCAAAAGTAAAGTGATTTTCATTAGCAGGCACACGGTCTTATCAGATCCCATGACCTGCAAAATGAATGAATTTTGATACAGTTGAGATACAGTAAAGTACAGGCCAAATGTTACTGGGTTGGAGCAGAATATGAGAAATCTGCCTTTTGCCTTGACACCAATTCTAAGCAGTCGGCTTGTTCTACTTCTCCACTCCATAGCAGAGAGACAATGATTCCCATCCTGAGACACAGTAAAAGCACAGCTTAGTAAATTTAAGAATTACTTTATTATTGATACAAAAAGGATGCTTAGGCTGGGTCACCTTAGTCCAGTTGTAGGGTTTCTCAACATATAAATCTCAAATATAACTTTCAGTTCATAATACACTGCTCAAAAAAATAAAGGGAACACTAAAATAACACATCCTATATCTGAATGAATGAAATATTCTTATTAAATACTTTGTTCTTTACATAGTTGAATGTGCTGACAACCAAATCACACAAAAATTATCAATGGAAATCAAATTTATTAACCCATGGAGGTCTGGATTTGGAGTCACCCTCAAAATTAAAGTTGAAAAACACACTACAGGCTGATCCAACTTTGATATAATGTCCTTAAAACAAGTCAAAATGAGGCTCAGTAGTGTGTATGGCCTCCACGTGCCTGCATGACCTCCCTACAACCCACACAAGTGGCTCAGGTAGTGCAGCTCATCCAGGATGGCACATCAATGCGAGCTGTGGCAAGAAGGTTTGCTGTGTCTGTCAGCGTAGTGTCCAGAGCATGGAGGCGCTACCAGGAGACAGGCCAGTACATCAGGAGACGTGGAGGAGGCAGTAGGAGGGCAACAACCCAGCAGCAGGACCACTACCTCCGCCTTTGTGCAAGGAGGAACAGGAGGAGCACTGCCAGAGCCCTGCAAAATGACCTCCAGCAAGCCACAAATGTGCATGTGTCTACTCAAACGATCAGAAACAGACTCCATGAGGGTGGTATAAGGGCCCGACGCCCACAGGTGGGGGTTGTGCTTACAGCCCAACACCGTGCAGGACGTTTGGCATTTGCCAGAGAACACCAAGATTGGCAAATTCGCCACTGGCACCCTGTGCTCTTCACAGATGAAAGCAGGTTCTCACTGAGCACATGTGACAGACGTGACAGAGTCTGGAGACGCCAAGGAGAACATTCTGCTGCCTGCAACATCCTCCAGCATGACCGGTTTGGCAGTGGGTCAGTAATGGTGTGGGGTGGCATTTCTTTGGGGGGCCGCACAGCCCTCCATGTGCTCACCAGAGGTAGCCTGACTGCCATTAGGTACCGAGATGAGATCCTCAGACCCCTTGTGAGACCATATGCTGGTGCAGTTGGCCCTGGGTTCCTCCTAATGCAAGACAATGCTAGACCTCATGTGGCTGGAATGTGTCAGCAGTTCCTGCAAGACAAAGGCATTGATGCTGTTCCCCAGACGTGAATCCAATTGAGCACATCTGGGACATCATGTCTCGCTCCATCCACCAATGCCACGTTGCACCACAGACTGTCTAGGAGTTGGCGGATGCTTTAGTCCAGGTCTGGGAGGAGATCCCTCAGGAGACCATCCGCCACCTCATCATGAGCATGCCCAGGTGTTGTAGGGAGGTCATACAGGCACGAGGAGGCCACACACACTACTGAGCCTCATTTTGACTTGTTTTAAGGACATTACATCAAAGTTGGATCAGCCTGTAGTGTGTTTTTCCACTTTAATTTTGAGGGTGACTCCAAATCCAGACCTCTATGGGTTAATAAATTTGATTTCCATTGATAATTTTTGTGCGATTTTGTTGCCAGCACATTCAACTATGTAAAGAACAAAGTATTTAATAAGAATATTTCATTCATTCAGATCTAGGATGTGTTATTTTAGTGTTCCCTTTATTTTTTTGAGCAGTGTATATAATTACAAGCAATTGAATATACAGCTTCACAATATTAACACTTAATACATAGATTTTCTAACACAATTCTATAACAATCATTCTCTTTATAGCTTAAATAACACTTTACAAGAAATAATATATCAATATTTGACCATGTAACAGCCAAAACTGATTATGGAAAACAAATGCTGTTTTGCTGTAACCCTACAGACCAGTAACCCTAGAGACCTTTTAATACTTGTGCAATAGTTCCTACAGTCCTAAATATGCTGCTGCACTTAAAATAGTAACCAAACTCCAGCCCTATTACTTAGTATATTGAAAAAAATGTTGTCCTCTAACCTATTGGTGCCGACCACTGTTGCAGCTTGTACCCTTTAGGATGGCTTGAACTTGACAGCTTAGGCTGCAAAAGGGATCTTTAATTATACCTTTTGGGCCCTTAACTGTATAAATAAAATGCCCCATATCATTGCAGTGCTGTAACAACTCTGGCAGGCAGCAATGTTTATGACAAGAAATAGTAGCAAATAATATAATTGGTTTGTCACAAGTTCTGAATGCAGGATGTGTCATCTCCTGTCACAGCTCACACTGAAAAAATGCCTCTGTGGCACTTCAAGTGTAAGGCAGCCCATCTCTCACCGCCCATCCACACTTCTCTCACTCTTCTCTGCCTCCTCAGGTTCACGGGAATGTTCAAGTCACCCCTAAGGATTATAGGGGATGTAGTCCATTACTGCCATGACTCCTTTGTCCTCAATCAGGAGATGGGTCTAATCAGGGGAGGATTGGGATTGAAAAACAGTGTGGGAAATTTATGAAAGTAGCCCTAATGGGGGTAAGGTCTAATGAGAGGGTGTGGTCTGTTGCAGGGGGTGGGACCCCTCCTCATAGGGCCTTATTGTACGCAATTGTGGCCTGCCTTGTGTATTTTGCTGCCACTGTGTCTGACACCAGGGGTGGTTTGGGGACTAAAAGTGGCCCTGTACAATTTTGTAGAAGTAGCCCAACATGGGCAGCACACATGGTATAACATACCGTGTAGCCATGGCAGCATCGTTGGATAACAGAGTTGCTGTAATGCAGAGATGGAATAACAGAATGAATGGGGACAATGCAGTGTACTGAGAGGGTCATTCAGACCTGGCCGCAGCAGTGACCTGCAGCACAATTTGCCGGTGACGGCAAACTGCGCATGCCCAGCGGGTGCACAGCAGCTCCGCGGCCACATTGTGGTGCATGCCCAAAGGATGCAACCACAATGTGATTGACAGGCGATGCTGATGCAGGGGTGAAGTTACGGCATTGCGGGGGCAGCTCCTAGAAAACAAGGGTGGGCTGGGACCTTTTTCGGTCTGGAAAAAAAAAAGGCCACTGACCGCCTGGCACCAGGGGGTCAACCTTAGATCCAATTAGATTAGATTGGACGTGCTGGCTGCATTTTTGGAGCGCCTGCATGATGTCACGCAGCTGATACAATTAACAAAAAGGAGGCCGACTGCCTGACAGCGCAGCCAGGCTGCACTGCCAGGTGTCAACCTTAATTCAATGTGTCTGCAATTAAATTGCAGATGCATTGTGAGGCGGTGCTACAAATGCTGGGCGGCCTCGCCCTGTGCTGGTTATGTGAGGAGATCAACGCAGATCTTGCTGCGTATGCAGCAATCTGCGTCCATCTCTGAATAAGGTCCTAAATGCCAATACTTCAACACATTGCAATGCAAATTACCTATATAATAATAATAATAATAATAATAATAATAATAATCTGTGAACACTACTGGAAGCATTTTAGAAAAATTAAAACAATGGAGCACCTACATTTTCACCATACATTGCAGTACAGTTCAAGACTACAAATCCAGCCCAATGAGATGTGAATAAAATGAAGCACCCCTTCAATGCGCAAAACCGGCTGCCTATACTGTATAAACCAAATATGGGTGTCTCCCACTCCCAAACATAACAGTACAAGAAAAAATCAGTGGTAACACTGTAATAGGCGCCAATCTGAGTAACAATGAATAGTGACAGTAGATCAAAAATTGGGTGACAAAAATTAAAGTGGAGGTAAGTATAGTGTAAGGTAAAACGTTCCTTTACAATACTTTAATTCAGGCATGTAGAAGATTCTGTGAACTTCTCATATGTAGCAAAACACCCTCAGCAAGGTCTCATTCCACGATGTCATAAAAAAGAAAATAAGGAATATATCGTGTAACACAGTTTTTATTCTTCACAAAAAGATTTCCGAACACATAAAATTTCATCCAAATAGAAGTAAAAAAATTATCTCTCTAACCGAACAGAGCACATGCAGCATACACGATGACAGCCATGCTGTGTGTATAGGTTATAATTACCGGATCATGGGAGGATATAGATTCCTCAATCAAGCGTGTTTAAATTCACCAGATGGCCTCCCGGGAAAAGGCGTTCTGGATATACCGGCAATCTCCCTTCCACCAACAGCATAGAAGCACCTTTAGCTGCACCAACGCGTTTCAGGCCTTCCTAGGCCCCTTTTCAGCCCAATGAGATGCTATGTGGAATTAACCATTACTTACAATATGGCCGACACTCTGATCTCACCACAGGGGATCAAACAAAGGAGAACATTGTTTTGCCAGATGCAAGCAAGTTGCAGTGGAGTAACTGGAACCAGTATATTATATCTCTATTAGCATGTGTATGTTTTTGTTGATGTTAAATAGACACACAAGTAAAAGTATTATTATCAACAGTTACTTAAAGAGCGTCAGCAAATTTCATTGGGCTTTACAATTGGGAACAAAACAGTAATAGAACAGTAATAAAACAAGACTGGATAAAAACAAAGAGGCCCCTACACATTTGGTGATCCGCCGCCGAGCTGCACGACGGCGGATACGGCCGACAAGCGACCCGGCGCTGGGGGGGCAGTGACGGGGGGAGTGAAGTATATTCACTCCCCCCGTCTCCCGGCTCCATAGCAGTGCATGCTAATATAGACACTATCATCCATATTGGCCTGCATGCATAAGCGACTGGGCACCAACGATGAATGAGCGCGGGGCCGCGCATCGTTCATCATTGGTTCCTACACACTAAACGATATGATCGCGTTCTCGTTCATTAATGAATGAGAATGTTCATATTGTTTATTAAAATCTTTTAGTGTGTAGGGCCCTTAAGAGGGCTCTGCTCAAGCTTACTTTCTATAGGGAAATAGGCATTGATAAAGAGGGTTAAGTGCTGCATATTGCATATTGGTCCACCCAGTTTGCAGATGTTCTTAAATACACCAATGTTGGGACAATTAATTGATTAAACAACCACCATTCTAAAAGGCATGCATTGGATCAGTAGCTGGAGGGTATGCTGATCCATGTAGTGCCATATTTCAAAGATCCTGGGATGTTTCCAAGTGAGTTGGCTATCAATTTAGAAATACATGAATGTATGAGCCAAAGTTCATGTAGTGTTGGACCACCAGAGAAATATGCCTTGCTATTGCTGATGGCTTACCATATGTCTGCAAATGTATGCAACTAAGATCTCTGAATTTTTTATCATCATTATTATTACTGTCAGTTATTTATAAAGCACATACATATTCCACAACGCTTTACAGAGAATATTTGTCCATTCACATCAGTCCCTGCCCCAGTGGAATTTACAATCTATATTCCCTATCAAATGTACATGCAGACACATTCAGGCTAGGATTATTTTTTTGCTGGGAGACAGTTAACCTAACAGTATATTTTTTAAATGTGCGATGAAACCAGAGCACTTGGAAGAAACTAGAGATGTGCACCGGACATTTTTCGGGTTTTGTGTTTTGGTTTTGGATTCAGTTCCGCGGCCGTGTTTTGGATTCGGACGCGTTTTGGCAAAACCTCCCTTAAAATTTTTTGTCGGATTCGGGTGTTTTTTTTGTCAAAACCCCTCAAAAACAGCTTAAATCATAGCATTTGGGGGTAATTTTGATCCTATAGTATTATTTCACTTTTGCACACCAATATTATTTACAGTCACGGGGTACGGCCATGGGGACCAGGTACGCCCCAAGTTATGCCAACCTCTACATGGGTGCGCTCGAACAGGAGCTCATCTGGGGGGCGGACCTTGGGGCGCACCTGGTCCTCTATGGCCGATATATAGATGACTTATTCTTTATTTGGGATGGGGATGACAGTTCTATTCACACATTTGTTACTCACCTCAACAGCAACAACTATGGACTTAAATTCACCCATACCTCTCACCCCCACTCCATTAATTTTTTGGATATTGCGCTCCTGTCTACAGATAATTGCATACATACAGAGACTTATTTCAAAACAGTTGATACTAACAGTTTTCTTATGTATAGTAGCAGCCACCTTCAAGCATGGCATAACAACATTCCGAAGAGCCAGTTTTTGAGGCTCAAAAGGAATTGCTCCAGGGAAACTAGTTATAGAGAACAAGCACACAAGTTATATATAGCTTTTCAGGAACAAGGCTACCCTGACCATATTTTATCAAGAGCCCTACATGAAGTGGATTGTAGAAATAGAATCAACCTATTGGAGGATAAAAAAGCAAAAAAACTCACACAAGAAGACAACACTGAGGGTTTGGGTACTTTTAGAGATCATTGCGTGTTTGTTACACAATATAATACACATGCTACGCAAATAAGACAGATTATCCACAAGAATACTCCACTACTGAAAATTGATCCCCTATTAGAACCAGAAATTGGTAACCAAATAAAAGTAGTATACAAAAAATCAGACACACTTCAATCGAAACTAGCACCTAGTATGTTCAACCCAAATAGGAATATGAATACAGGTAAAAAGATGAATGGTGGAAGTAGCCTAGTCAGTGAGTCGACCATGAGTGTTGTTAACATGGGGGCCAATTCTTCTGATTGGTTGAGAATGAAACCACATGGATTCTTTAAGTGCGCTTCCTCTAGATGTCTAACATGTAAAAATGTAAATTCCAAAAATAAGCTTTATAGATCTAAAATCACAGGGGAAGAGTGTAGCATAGTACAGTTTCTGAATTGTAATTCCACTTATGTTGTGTATTTGGTTGAATGTGGTTGTGGCATCCAGTATGTGGGACGCACAACGAGGAAGCTTAAAGTGCGATTCCTCGAACATAGAAGAATTATATTAAAGAAGTGCCCTACATAGTCTATCCAGACATACAAGTTCATGTGAACATGGTGCCATAGCCAATATTCGCATAATGGCTTTGGAACAAGTCAAAATAACTGACAGAGGTGGAGACCGGTTCACTCTGTTGTGCAGAAGGGAGGCATTTTGGATATTTCGTCTGAGGACCCTAGAACCATTTGGCCTAAACGAAAACATATAATTGAACAACATTTAATGCGCCCTAAGTACATGATTGCTCTCTTCCCTAACTATGATGCTCATTTTTGGTATGATCTCCTTATTCTCCTATAGTCTTCTCCCCCTTCCATGTACATCCTCTCTTTCTTCCCCCCCCCCCACCCCCTCCAACGACATGAGGGGTACCTTTGAGGAGGGAGGGGTGGTTATCTCTTAATATTTTTACAATTATTTATTTTTCAGATAGTCCATTCATGGATTGTTCAAATAATTTGCCCACTAAATAGAAATATTTTATTACTACATTTATGATTATGTCTAGTATTTTAGGCTTATTGACTTTCGAGTGTCGATCCCCACTTAATAGTAGGTTATATCTATATGGGGTCCCTTAGATAAATACCTTCTTTTCTCCTCTCTACTTCATGAATGACTGTTGATGTCATAATTATGTGGTAACAGGTTGTATAAAATAAAACATCTTCAGGATTCTAGGAATAGTCCAAATATATTGGGACCTGCTCCATATATACCTAGTATTAGTATTTAAATACTATACATACCTGTTTTGTAGATGTAGCTCTATAATTGATTGTATCAAACTAATCTATAGAGTCTAATTTGAATATCTAAATATGTAGAATCAAGTAATGAACATCTCACTGTGGTCTTATAGGCATATACCATATATGTATATATGTGTTTTAGATTGCCTCTTTTAAAAATATATATTATTGAACTCAAAACTTGTATGAATAATGGTTAATAGATTACATATCAGGTAATAATTTATGTTGTCTTACTGATGGTTTTCCCTGCAACAACAGTGCATAGAAAGGGTTTAAAAAAACCCGTTTTTTGGTAACCAATAAGGAGTCACAAGCTGGTATAAATAGAGACTGCAAACATCCCCAGTCATACCTCTGATGAAACCGCCCACTTTGGAGGCGGAGAAACACGTCAGGTGACCTATCTTTGACTGTGGAACGCAGGTGGAAGGCAGCCGGAAGCCCCGAACCCGGAAGCCGCGGAAAGCGGCATCACAGCATCCCCTGTTACCCAGGACTAGCGCCTTGGACTCTCTGTCTCGTCCTCACCCTGGCCCAGCATTAGCTGTCAGCACACTGCACCACTAACAGCAGGACCTGTGCAAGGGAACCGCCGCTGAGCGGTCTGCTCTTAAGCTAGCCAGTGGATCAAGTAATCTCCATGGACATTAGACAGATGTGGACCCAGTCCAATTGATATTATCACCAGCCTTTTATTGAACATTCATCATATCAGCTCTGCATCGGTGAAGTATTAACAGGCTCTATCAAGTACTAACCACCTTTTTTCTATTTTTGCAATTGAGCTCAATATGCTTTAACCCTTTGTAGCCATTAACAGCTGGCTTATGCATGCAATAATTAATATCTAACAGGCTTTGTGTATAATTACCAGCAAGTTCTGAGCTTCAGGACACAGTCCTTAATTTTATTTCACATGTTTTATATTTGTTCAACTGTGTATATACAATGTTGAGGCATACAGCCATTCAGTGTCTATTTTTAGAAATAACTTTTTACCAATAAATTTGTATATTTACAAAACCAACAGCTGTTGCACTATCATCCCCTCCGAGCGCCCACAATATTTTCTTTCTTCTTCTGCTTGAGTACGGTAGATACCCAGGTCTACCATTGTGGGCAGCCAGAAGGGTAGTTAGCAATTCATATATAAAAATTAATATTATCCTTGCTAATTTTGAACTAATCAGCGCCCACATTTGTCTTTGGATTCTTTTTTATTATTAACCTCAGTAACCATAATTTCCACTCATTTCCAGTCTATTCTGAACACCTCACACCTCACAATATTATTTTTTGTCATAAAATTTGCACCGAGGTCACTGGATGACTAAGCTAAGCGACCCAAGTGTGCGGCACAAACACCTGGCCCATCTAGGAGTGGCACTGCAGTGTCAGACAGGATGGCACTTAAAAAAATAGTCCCCAAACAGCACATGATGCAGAGATTAAAAAAAAGAGGTGCAAGATGGAATTGTCCTTGGGCCCTCCCACCCACCCTTATGTTGTATAAACAGGACATGCACACTTTAACAAACCCATAATTTCAGCGACAGGGTCTGCAACACGACTGTGGCTGAAATGATTGGTTGGTTTGGGCGCCCACCAAAAAAGAAGCAATCAATCTCTCCTTGCACAAACTGGCTCTACAGAGGCAAGATGACCACCTCCTCCTCATCGTCCGATTCCTCACCCCTTTCACTGTGTACATCCCCCTCCTCACAGAGTATTAATTCGTCCCCACTGGAATCCACCATCACAGGTCCCTGTGTAATTTCTGGAGGCAATTGCTGGTAAATGTCTCAACGGAGGAATGTATTATAATTCATTTTGATGAACATCATCATCTCCACATTTTCTAGAAGTAACCTCCTGCGCCGATCGCTGACAAGGTGACCGGCTGCACTAAACACTCTTTCAGAGTATACACTGGAGGAGGGGGGGGGGGGGGCAATATAGGTAAAATAAAGCCTGTTTGTGCAAGGGCCTCCAAATTGCCTCTTATTCCTGCCAGTATACGTACGGACTGTCTGACATGCCTACTTGGATGCTGTCACTCATATAATCCTCCACCATTCTTTCAATGGTGACAGAATCATATGCAGTGACTGTAGACGACATGTCAGTAATCATTGGCAGGTCCTTCAGTCTGGACCAGATGTCAGCACTTGCTCCTGACTGCCCTGCATCACCGCCAGCGGGTGGTTTTGGAAATTTGATCTTTTTCCTGGCAGCTCCAGTGGCGGGAGAAAATGAAGGAGGAGCTGTTGACGGGTCACATTCCGCTTGACTTGACAAGTGTCTCACCAGCAGGTCTTTGAACATCTGCAGACTTGTGTCTGCCGGAAAGAGAGATACAACGTAGGCTTTAAACCTAGGATCGAGCACGGTGGCCAAAATGTAGTGCTCTGATTTCAAAAAATTGACCACACGTGAATCCTGGTTAAGCGAATGAAGGGCTCCATCCACAAGTCCCACATGCCTAGCGGAATCGCTCCGTTTTAGCTCCTCCTTCAATCTCTCCAGCTGCTTCTGCAAAAGCCTGATGAGGGGAATGACCTGACTTAGCCTGGCAGTGTCTGAACTGACTTCACGGGTGGCAAGTTCAAAGGGTTGGAGAACCTTGCACAACGTTGAAATCATTCTCCACTGCGCTTGAGTCAGGTGCATTCCCCCTCCTTTGCCTATATTGTAGGCAGATGTATAGGCTTGAATGGCCTTTTGCTGCTCCTCCATCCTCTGAAGCATATAGAAGGTTGAATTCCACCTCGTTACCAATTCTTGCTTCAGCTGATGGCAGGGCATGTTCAGGAGTGTTTGCTTGTGCTCCAGTCTTCGGCACGCGGTGGCTGAATGCCGAAAGTGGCCCGCAATTCTTCGGGCCACTGACAGCATCTCCATTACACCTCTGTTGTTTTTTATAAAATTCTGCACCCCAAATTCATTGTATGTACAAAACATGGGACATGCTGGAATTTTCCCACATGTAATGCGCGCACAATATTGGTGTCACAAATCCCCAGGAGAGTCCAATTGGGGTAAGCCATTCTGCAATGATGTTCCTCAGTTTCCGTAAGAGGTTGTCAGCTGTGTGACTCTTATGGAAAGCGGTGATACAAAGTGTAGCCTGCCTAGGAACGAGTTGGTGTGTACAAGATGCTGCTACTGGTGCCGCTGCTGCTGTTATTGCTGCAGGAGGCAATACTTCTACCCAGTGGGCTGTCACAGTCATATAGTCCTTAGTCTGACCTGCTCCACTTGTCCATATGTCCATGGTTAAGTGGACACTGGGTACAACTGCATTTTTTAGGACACTGGTGACTCTTTTTCTGACGTCTGTGTACATTCTCGGTATCGCCTGCCTAGAGAAGTGGAACCTAGATGGTATTTGGTACCAGTGACACACTACCTCAAGAAATTCTCTAAGTCCCTGTGAACTAACGGCGGATACCGGACGCACGTCTAACACCAACATAGTTGTCAAGGCCTGAGTTATCCGCTTTGCAACAGGATGACTGCTGTGATATTTCATCTTCCTCACAAAGGACTGTTGGACAGTCAGTTGCTTACTGGAAGTAGTACAAGTGGTCTTCCGACTTCCCCTCTGGGATGACGATCGACTCCCAGCAGCAATAACAGCAGTGCCAGCAGCAGTAGGTGTTACACTCAAGGATCCATCGAAGGAATCCCAGTTAGGAGAGGACTCGTCAGACTTCCCAGTGACATGGCCTGCAGGACTATTGGCGCTCCTGTCTAAGGAGGAAATTGACACTGAGGGAGTTGGTGGGGTGGTTTGCAGGAGCTTGGGTACAAGAGGAAGAAGGGATTTAGTTGTCAGTGGACTGCTTCCGCTGTCACCCAAAGTTTTTGAACTTGTCAATGACTTCTGATGAATGCGCTCCAGGTGACGTATAAGGGAGGATGTTCCTAGGTGGTTAACGTCCTTACCCCTACTTATTACAGCTTGGCAAAGGCAACACGTGGCATTACACCTGTTGTCCTCATTTCTGTTAAAATAATTCCACACCGAAGAGGTGATTTTTTTTGTATTTTTACCAGGCATGTCAATGGCCATATTCATCCCACGGACAACACGTGTCTCCCTGGGTGCCTGACTTAAACAAACCACCTCACCATCAGAATCCTCCTTGTCAATTTCCACCTCAGCGCCAGCAATACCCATATCCTCATCCCGGTGTACTTCAACAGTGAAATCTTCAATTTGAATATCAGGAACTGGACTGTGGGTGCTCCTTCCAGCACTTGCAGGGGGCGTGCAAATGGTGGAAGGAGCCACCTCTTTCCGTCCAGTGTTGGGAAGGTCAGGCATCGCAACCGACACAATTGGACTCTCCTTGGGGATTTGTGATTTAGAAGAACGCACAGTTCTTTGCTGTGTTCTTGCCAGCTTAACTCTTTTCATTTTTCTAGCGGGAGGATGAGTGCTTCCATCCTCATGTGAAGCTGAACCACTAGCCATGAACATAGGCCAGGGCCTCAGCCGTTCCTTGCCACTCCGTGTCGTAAATGGCATATTGGCAAGTTTACGCTTCTCCTCAGATGATTTTAATTTAGATTTTTGGGTCATCATTTTACTGAACTTTTGCTTTTTGGATTACTATGACATTGGGCATCGGCCTTGGCAGATGACGTTGATGGCATTTCATCGTCTCTGCCATGACTAGTGGCAGCAGCTTCAGCACTAGGTGGAAGTGGATCTTGATCTTTCCCTATTTTACCCTCCACATTTTTGTTCTCCATTTTTTAATGTGTGGAATTATATGCTAGTAATATATCTGGAATTAGATGGCAGTAATGTCTAGAATTAGATACCACTATAGATACCAGATACCACTGTGACTGGAATGATGATGACCTATGCACAGTGACAGGACACTACCACAGCACCCAACAGCAGCAAGATGCAGCACAAGACACTGGACTTTTAGTCACCACAATGCAGCACTGACACTGAGCACAGATATTAAGCACTGATCATGATACTAGAAGTGACACAGAGCAGCAAGATACAGCAATGGCCTATTGTACTGTACTACTATATACTGGTGGTCACCACAATGCAGCACTGTACTACTATATACTGGTGGTCACCACAATGCAGCACAGATATTGAGCACTGATCAGGATACTAGAAGGGACACAGAGCAGCAAGATACAGCAATGGCCTACTGTACTGTACATACTGGTGGTCACCACAATGCAGCACTGTACTACTATATACTGGTCACAACAATGCAGCACAGATATTGAGCACTGATCAGGATACTAGAACTGAGTCTGACACAGAGCTGCAAGATACAGCAATGGCCTACTGTACTGTACTACTATAAACTGGTGGTCACCACAATGCAGCACTGTACTACTATATACTGGTGGTCACCACAATGCAGCACAGATATTGAGCACTGATCAGGATACTAGAAGTGACACAGAGCAGCAAGATACAGCAATGTCCTACTGTACTACTATATACTAGTGGTCACCACAATGCAGCATTGTACTACTATATACTGGTCACAACAATGCAGCACAGATATTGAGCACTGATCAGGATACTAGAACTGAGTCTGATATGGAGCTGCAAGATACAGCAATGGCCTACTGTACTGTACTACTATATACTGGTGGTCACCACAATGCAGCACACTGAGCACAGATATTGAGCTTTTTAGGCAGAGAACGTAGCCACGTCCTCTCCGCTCAATCTACAATGCACAAGTGAAAATGGCGGTGATGCACGGTTCTTTATGTGGAATACGAATCTCGCGAGAATCCGATAGTGGGATTATGACGTTCGGCCTCGTTCGGGTTAACCGAGCAAGGTGGGAAGAACCGAGGCTACCTTGGACCCGTGAAAACCACGTGAAGTTCGGGGGGGTTCGGATCTCGACGAACCGATCCCGCTCATCTCTAGAAGAAATCCACGCAAGTACAGGGAGAATATAGAAACTCACACATAGGGCCATGGTGGGAATCAAACCCATAACCTCAGTGCTGTGAGGCAATAGTGCTAACTATTACATCATCCATACTGCCCTTATATAGGATAATGTAGGATGTGAGCCACTTTTTCTGGATTATTGCAATGTGCTTGGGGAATTAGTTTTTTTGCTTATCTAGATTAAACCCTCCCTTACAGACACCTTTGATGGACCAATACATTATTGAGCAACCACCATTCTGTGTATCACTGCTGTGAGAGGCATGGATGGGATCCGTATCTGAAAAGTATGCTAATCCTTGCAGTGCCATTTCGAAGGATCCTAGGGTACTGCTGGTGAGTTGGCTCTCAATTTAGAAATACATAGTGTAAATGTATGACCCAAAGTGGTACTATTATTGTGTACTGTAGAAAAATCAGAGCAGAGACGCTTTGCTGTAGCTGGTGATTTACTATATGGTTGCAAATGTATGAAACTGAGATCTGTTTTATTATAACGTAGGATGTACAGTAAGTAGTGTTGAATTCCACATGATCCGTCTAGCAGTGGCAGAGACCTTCCACTGGTAGTGTTCTCTGGTTATCACAGTCAGGCAGGCAGTCCCATGGGGAGGTGTTTCTCCCCATGGGACTGCCAGTCTGGACTGCAATTAGCAGAAAGAGCACTATCTAAATTGCAGTGTAAAAATAAAGCAGGCAGTATTTACTCTGCACAAAAACAAAATAACCCACCCAAATCTAACTCTCTTTGCACATGTTATATCTGGCCCCACCTGCAGTGCACATGGTTTTGCCCAACTGCTAACAAATTTGCAGCTACGATCAGGTCTGAATTATCCCCTGAAATTAGAGATGTGCACAGCACCTTTTTTGCTGGATTTGGAATCGATTCATTGTCTGGATTTGGATTTTCTTCAAAAACTGACCCAAAAAGCTAAAATAACATAATCTGGCCTTTTTTTTGTTCCTAGACTATTATTAACCTCAATAACATTAATTTCCAGTCATTTCCAGTCAATTGTGTCCACCTCACCTCTTCTATAATGGCAGCCCAATCTGACTTCTAGGGGCTGCAGCCGATGCAGTTCCTAGAAGCCTGCTTATTGATTTGTTTACAGGGGTGTAGTACTGGTGACCGGCGGTCTCCTGACCGCCGGTCACCTTACCGACGCCGGGATCCCGGCAGCATACCAACGCCGGGATCCCGGCGGGGAGGAGCGAGTACAGAAAGCCCCTTGCGGGCTCGCTGCGCTCGCCACGCTGCGGGCTCGCTGCGCTCGCCACGCTGCGGGCTCGGTGGCGACCTGCGGTCGCCACGGGTTCTATTCCCGCTCTATGGGTGTCGTGGACACCCACGAGTGGAAATAGTCCCTGTTGGTCGGCATGCCGACCTTCGGGATAGTGAGCCGTCGGGCTCACGGAGGAGGTCATGTGACTGTCGGTCAGCTGACCGGCGGTCACATGAATACCACCCGTTTACAGTATACAGGTCTGTTTAACTGTCTATTAGTTACAGTATTACACATATAATAATTAGCAATAAATCGTACAGTAACTGCAGTTCAAGGATAAAAGGGTTCTGGAAGTTTAACTGACTGATCAAATACATTATGTCAGTATGTGTTAAAATTAGAGATGTGCACTTGAAATTTTTCGGGTTTTGTGTTTTGGTTTTGGGTTCGGTTCCGCGGCCGTGTTTTGGGTTCGACCGCGTTTTGGCAAAACCTCACCGAATTTTTTTTGTCGGATTCGGGTGTGTTTTGGATTCGGGTGTTTTTTTCAAAAAACACTAAAAAACAGCTTAAATCATAGAATTTGGGGGTCATTTTGATCCCAAAGTATTATTAACCTCAAAAACCATAATTTCCACTCATTTTCAGTCTATTCTGAATACCTCACACCTCACAATATTATTTTTAGTCCTAAAATTTGCACCGAGGTCGCTGGATGACTAAGCTAAGCGACCCTAGTGGCCGACACAAACACCTGGCCCATCTAGGAGTGGCACTGCAGTGTCACGCAGGATGGCCCTTCCAAAAAACCCTCCCCAAACAGCACATGACGCAAAGAAAAAAAGAGGCGCAATGAGGTAGCTGTGTGAGTAAGATAAGCGACCCTAGTGGCCGACACAAACACCGGGCCCATCTAGGAGTGGCACTGCAGTGTCACGCAGGATGGCCCTTCCAAAAAACCCTCCCCAAACAGCACATGACGCAAAGAAAAAAAGAGGCGCAATGAGGTAGCTGTGTGAGTAAGATAAGCGACCCTAGTGGCCGACACAAACACCGGGCCCATCTAGGAGTGGCACTGCAGTGTCACGCAGGATGTCCCTTCCAAAAAACCCTCCCCAAACAGCACATGACGCAAAGAAAAAAAGAGGCGCAATGAGGTAGCTGTGTGAGTAAGATAAGCGACCCTAGTGGCCGACACAAACACCTGGCCCATCTAGGAGTGGTACTGCAGTGTCACGCAGGATGTCCCTTCCAAAAAACCTTCCCCAAACAGCACATGACGCAAAGAAAAAAAGAGGCGCAATGAGGTAGCTGTGTGAGTAAGATAAGCGACCCTAGTGGCCGACACAAACACCGGGCCCATCTAGGAGTGGCACTGCAGTGTCACGCAGGATGGCCCTTCCAAAAAACCCTCCCCAAACAGCACATGACGCAAAGAAAAAAAGAGGCGCAATGAGGTAGCTGTGTGAGTAAGATAAGCGACCCTAGTGGCCGACACAAACACCGGGCCCATCTAGGAGTGGCACTGCAGTGTCACGCAGGATGTCCCTTCCAAAAAACCCTCCCCAAACAGCACATGACGCAAAGAAAAAAAGAGGCGCAATGAGGTAGCTGTGTGAGTAAGATAAGCGACCCTAGTGGCCGACACAAACACCGGGCCCATCTAGGAGTGGCACTGCAGTGTCACGCAGGATGGCCCTTCCAAAAAACCCTCCCCAAACAGCACATGACGCAAAGAAAAAAAGAGGCGCAATGAGGTAGCTGTGTGAGTAAGATAAGCGACCCTAGTGGCCGACACAAACACCGGGCCCATCTAGGAGTGGCACTGCAGTGTCACGCAGGATGGCCCTTCCAAAAAACCCTCCCCAAACAGCACATGACGCAAAGAAAAAAAGAGGCGCAATGAGGTAGCTGTGTGAGTAAGATAAGCGACCCTAGTGGCCGACACAAACACCGGGCCCATCTAGGAGTGGCACTGCAGTGTCACGCAGGATGGCCCTTCCAAAAAACACTCCCCAAACAGCACATGACGCAAATAAAAATGATAGAAAAAAGAGGTGCAAGATGGAATTGTCCTTGGGCCCTCCCACCCACCCTTATGTTGTATAAACAGGACATGCACACTTTAACCAACCCATCATTTCAGTGACAGGGTCTGCCACACGACTGTGACTGAAATGATGGGTTGGTTTGGACCCCCACCTAAAAAGAAGCAATTAATCTCTCCTTGCACAAACTGGCTCTACAGAGGCAAGATGTCCACCTCATCATCATCCTCCAATATATCACCGTGTACATCCCCCTCCTCACAGATTATCAATTCGTCCCCACTGGAATCCACCATCTCAGCTCCCTGTGTACTTTGTGGAGGCAATTGCTGCTGGTCAATGTCTCCACGGAGGAATTGATTATAATTCATTTTAATGAACATCATCTTCTCCACATTTTCTGGATGTAACCTCGTACGCCGATTGCTGACAAGGTGAGCGGCGGCACTAAACACTCTTTCGGAGTACACACTTGTGGGAGGGCAACTTAGGTAGAATAAAGCCAGTTTGTGCAAGGGCCTCCAAATTGCCTCTTTTTCCTGCCAGTATAAGTACGGACTGTGTGACGTGCCTACTTGGATGCGGTCACTCATATAATCCTCCACCATTCTTTCAATGGTGAGAGAATCATATGCAGTGACAGTAGACAACATGTCCGTAATCGTTGTCAGGTCCTTCAGTCCGGACCAGATGTCAGCATCAGCAGTCGCTCCAGACTGCCCTGCATCACCGCCAGCGGGTGGGCTCGGAATTCTGAGCCTTTTCCTCGCACCCCCAGTTGCGGGAGAATGTGAAGGAGGAGATGTTGACAGGTCGCGTTCCGCTTGACTTGACAATTTTCTCACCAGCAGGTCTTTGAACCCCAGCAGACTTGTGTCTGCCGGAAAGAGAGATCCAAGGTAGGCTTTAAATCTAGGATCGAGCATGGTGGCCAAAATGTAGTGCTCTGATTTCAACAGATTGACCACCCGTGAATCCTTGTTAAGCGAATTAAGGGCTCCATCCACAAGTCCCACATGCCTAGCGGAATCGCTCTGTGTTAGCTCCTCCTTCAATGTCTCCAGCTTCTTCTGCAAAAGCCTGATGAGGGGAATGACCTGACTCAGGCTGGCAGTGTCTGAACTGACTTCACGTGTGGCAAGTTCAAAGGGCATCAGAACCTTGCACAATGTTGAAATCATTCTCCACTGCGCTTGAGACAGGTGCATTCCACCTCCTATATCGTGCTGAATTGTATAGGCTTGAATGGCCTTTTGCTGCTCCTCCAACCTCTGAAGCATATAGAGGGTTGAATTCCACCTCGTTACCACTTCTTGCTTCAGATGATGGCAGGGCAGGTTCAGTTGTTTTTGGTGGTGCTCCAGTCTTCTGTACGTGGTGCCTGTACGCCGAAAGTGTCCCGCAATTCTTCTAGCCACCGACAGCATCTCTTGCACACACCTGTCGTTTTTTAAAAAATTCTGCACCACCAAATTCAAGGTATGTGCAAAACATGGGACGTGCTGGAATTTGCCCATATTTAATGCACACACAATATTGCTGGCGTTGTCCGATGCCACAAATCCACAGGAGAGTCCAATTGGGGTAAGCCATTCCGCGATGATCTTCCTCAGTTGCCGTAAGAGGTTTTCAGCTGTGTGCGTATTCTGGAAAGCGGTGATACAAAGCGTAGCCTGCCTAGGAAAGAGTTGGCGTTTGCGAGATGCTGCTACTGGTGCCGCCGCTGCTGTTCTTGCGGCGGGAGTCCATACATCTACCCAGTGGGCTGTCACAGTCATATAGTCCTGACCCTGCCCTGCTCCACTTGTCCACATGTCCGTGGTTAAGTGGACATTGGGTACAACTGCATTTTTTAGGACACTGGTGAGTCTTTTTCTGACGTCCGTGTACATTCTCGGTATCGCCTGCCTAGAGAAGTGGAACCTAGATGGTATTTGGTAACGGGGGCACACTGCCTCAATAAATTGTCTAGTTCCCTGTGAACTAACGGCGGATACCGGACGCACGTCTAACACCAACATAGTTGTCAAGGCCTCAGTTATCCGCTTTGCAGCAGGATGACTGCTGTGATATTTCATCTTCCTCGCAAAGGACTGTTGGACAGTTAATTGCTTACTGGAAGTAGTACAAGTGGGCTTACGACTTCCCCTCTGGGATGACGATCGACTCCCAGCAGCAACAACAGCAGCGCCAGCAGCAGTAGGCATTACACTCAAGGATGCATCGGAGGAATCCCAGGCAGGAGAGGACTCGTCAGAATTGCCAGTGACATGGCCTGCAGGACTATTGGCATTCCTGGGTAAGGAGGAAATTGACACTGAGGGAGTTGGTGGGGTGGTTTGCGTGAGCTTGGTTACAAGAGGAAGGGATTTACTGGTCAGTGGACTGCTTCCGCTGTCACCCAAAGTTTTTGAACTTGTCACTGACTTATTATGAATACGCTGCAGGTGACGTATAAGGGAGGATGTTCCGAGGTGGTTAACGTCCTTACCCCTACTTATTACAGCTTGACAAAGGCAACACACGGCTTGACACCTGTTGTCCGCATTTCTGTTGAAATACTTCCACACCGAAGAGCTGATTTTTTTGGTATTTTCACCAGGCATGTCAATGGCCATATTCCTCCCACGGACAACAGGTGTCTCCCCGGGTGCCTGACTTAAACAAACCACCTCACCATCAGAATCCTCCTGGTCAATTTCCTCCCCAGCGCCAGCAACACCCATATCCTCCTCATCCTGGTGTACTTCAACACTGACATCTTCAATCTGACTATCAGGAACTGGACTGCGGGTGCTCCTTCCAGCACTTGCAGGGGGCGTGCAAATGGTGGAAGGCGCATGCTCTTCACGTCCAGTGTTGGGAAGGTCAGGCATCGCAACCGACACAATTGGACTCTCCTTGTGGATTTGGGATTTCGAAGAACGCACAGTTCTTTGCGGTGCTTTTGCCAGCTTGAGTCTTTTCATTTTTCTAGCGAGAGGCTGAGTGCTTCCATCCTCATGTGAAGCTGAACCACTAGCCATGAACATAGGCCAGGGCCTCAGCCGTTCCTTGCCACTCCGTGTGGTAAATGGCATATTGGCAAGTTTACGCTTCTCCTCCGACAATTTTATTTTAGGTTTTGGAGTCCTTTTTTTACTGATATTTGGTGTTTTGGATTTTACATGCTCTGTACTATGACATTGGGCATCGGCCTTGGCAGACGACGTTGCTGGCATTTCATCGTCTCGGCCATGACTAGTGGCAGCAGCTTCAGCACGAGGTGGAAGTGGATCTTGATCTTTCCCTAATTTTGGAACCTCAACATTTTTGTTCTCCATATTTTAATAGGCACAACTAAAAGGCACCTCAGGTAAACAATGGAGATGGATGGATACTAGTATACTTATGGATGGACTGCCGAGTGCCGACACAGAGGTAGCTACAGCCGTGGACTACCGTACTGTGTCTGCTGCTAATATAGACTGGATGATAATGAGATGAAATCAATATATATGTATATATAATATCACTAGTACTGCAGCCGGACAGGTATATATTATATATTTATTATGTAATGACTGATGACGGACCTGCTGGACACTGTCAGCTCAGCAGCACCGCAGACTGCTACAGTAAGCTACTATAGTAGTATGTATAAAGAAGAAAGAAAAAAAAAACAACCACGGGTAGGTGGTATACAATTATGGATGGACTGCCGAGTGCCGACACAGAGGTAACTACAGCCGTGGACTACCGTACTTTGTCTACTGCTAATATAGACTGGATGATAATGAGATGAAATCAATATATATGTATATATAATATCACTAGTACTGCAGCCGGACAGGTATATATTATATATTTATTATGTAATGACTGATGACGGACCTGCTGGACACTGTCAGCTCAGCAGCACCGCAGACTGCTACAGTAAGCTACTATAGTAGTATGTATAAAGAAGAAAGAAAAAAAAAACAACCACGGGTAGGTGGTATACAATTATGGATGGACTGCCGAGTGCCGACACAGAGGTAGCTACAGCCGTGGACTACCGTACTGTGTCTGCTGCTAATATAGACTGGATGATAATGAGATGAAATCAATATATATGTATATATAATATCACTAGTACTGCAGCCGGACAGGTATATATTATATATTTATTATGTAATGACTGATGACGGACCTGCTGGACACTGTCAGCTCAGCAGCACCGCATACTGCTACAGTAAGCTACTATAGTAGTATGTATAAAGAAGAAAGAAAAAAAAAACAACCACGGGTAGGTGGTATACAATTATGGATGGACTGCCGAGTGCCGACACAGAGGTAGCTACAGCCGTGGACTACCGTACTGTGTCTGCTGCTAATATAGACTGGATGATAATGAGATGAAATCAATATATATGTATATATAATATCACCAGTACTGCAGCCGGACAGGTATATATTATATATTTATTATGTAATGACTGATGACGGACCTGCTGGACACTGTCAGCTCAGCAGCACCGCAGACTGCTACAGTAAGCTACTATAGTAGTATGTATAAAGAAGAAAGAAAAAAAAAACAACCACGGGTAGGTGGTATACAATTATGGATGGACTGCCGAGTGCCGACACAGAGGTAGCTACAGCCGTGGACTAACGTACTGTGTCTGCTGATAATATAGACTGGATGATAATGAGATGAAATCAATATATATGTATATATAATATCACTAGTACTGCAGCCGGACAGGTATATATTATATATTTATTATGTAATTACTGATGACGGACCTGCTGGACACTGTCAGCTCAGCAGCACCGCAGACTGCTACAGTAAGCTACTATAGTAGTATGTATAAAGAAGAAAGAAAAAAAAAAACAACCACGGGTAGGTGGTATACAATTATGGATGGACTGCCGAGTGCCGACACAGAGGTAGCTACAGCCGTGGACTAACGTACTGTGTCTGCTGATAATATAGACTGGATGATAATGAGATGAAATCAATATATATGTATATATAATATCACTAGTACTGCAGCCGGACAGGTATATATATTATATATTTATTATGTAATGACTGATGACGGACCTGCTGGACACTGTCAGCTCAGTAGCACCGCAGACTGCTACAGTAAGCTACTATAGTAGTATGTATAAAGAAGAAAGAAAAAAAAAACAACCACGGGTAGGTGGTATACAATTATGGATGGACTGCCGAGTGCCGACACAGAGGTAGCTACAGCCGTGGACTAACGTACTGTGTCTGCTGATAATATAGACTGGATGATAATGAGATGAAATCAATATATATGTATATATAATATCACTAGTACTGCAGCCGGACAGGTATATATTATATATTTATTATGTAATGACTGATGACGGACCTGCTGGACACTGTCAGCTCAGCAGCACCGCAGACTGCTACAGTAAGCTACTATAGTAGTATGTATAAAGAAGAAAGAAAAAAAAAAAAAACACGGGTAGGTGCTAGGTGGTATACAATATTATATATATATTATATACAATTATATATATATATATATATATAATATATATTAAACTCATAAACTGGTGGTGATTATTAAACTGGTGGTCAGGTCACTGGTCACACTATCAGCAACTTGCAAGTAGTACTCCTGAGTCCTAAGCAGACAATCACAATATATATTATACTGGTGGTCAGTGTGGTCACAAACAATGGCAGTGTGGCTGGCACTCTGGCAGCAAAAGTGTGCACTGTACGTTATATGTACTCCTGAGTCCTGAGTCCTGCTCTCAGACTCTAACTGCTCCCCACTGTCAGTGTCTCCCCCACAAGTCAGATAATACAGTCACACTATCTCTCTCTATCACTTCAGCAAGTACTAGTAGTAGTAGTACTCCTCCTAATGCTCCCCAAATTACTACTGTGTCTCTCTCTGTCTCACTCTCTTCTCGAATCTCTATAAACGGAGAGGACGCCAGCCACGTCCTCTCCCTATGAATCTCAATGCACGTGTGAAAAATGGCGGCGACGCGCGGCTCCTTATATAGAATCCGAGTCTCGCGATAGAATCCGAGCCTCGCGAGAATCCGACAGCGTGATGATGACGTTCGGGCGCGCTCGGGTTAACCGAGCAAGGCGGGAAGATCCGAGTCGCTCGGACCCGTGTAAAAAAACATGAAGTTCGGGCGGGTTCGGATTCCGAGGAACCGAACCCGCTCATCTCTAGTTAAAATGTGTGTTCTTACTTTTTATGATCCTCCATTATTCCTTGATACTGTATGTGTCCCTGCTTCTTTAAAGTCTGGGTTTTGTGATTTTATTCCTTACAGTATGTGCCAGAAAAAAAGAACAAAAGCTTTCACATCCTACCAAGGCTGCATTTCTCGTTTGCATTAGATAGGAGAAATTAGGGACTCATTCAACCCAAAACTGCTTATTCAGTCAAAATCCAGTAAACACTTCAATAAAAATACATTGGCAGGCGTTCAGAGATAAAAGAACAGAGATCTGTATCATCAGTTTATGGTGAGCTCACATCATGTGTGTGCGTCAGACCGTGTCCTATATCTGTTCTGCATTTAGGAATCTATGAGTCACTGTGTCTGTGCAATAAGGTCATATAGTCTACCCTCTAATTACAGTAGTTATTCAAAGGAGAGAGCTTCCTAAGGATGAAAAACATTATGGATAAAATCACACCATACAACCCCCCTTTCCTCACTGTACAAACTCCCTGGTTTAAGTTTATCAATAAACATCAGGATATAACACCTCCTTAAAAGCCCTTTTACTTAAAAAAGGGTAACACATACGGTAGTTATTAAGGAGAGCATTGTCTCCATTGTGGTGTTGATGATGACCGCTGATACAGGGGAGTGCAAGAGAACTTGCAAAGCAGTAAGGTTAGTAGAGGATATTTTCAAATTAAGGCCCTGATTCAGAGATTTACATAAACCCAATGGTTTACATATATCTAGGCTGTTTGTGAGACTGCGCATGCGCAGGACCAGTTACGTGCGTTTAATTGACATGCTGTGGCCATTTGGGGTCAGGAACATCCGAAACAGATTTACTGGCCTCACAAGCAGGCAGGAAGTGGCCATTCTGAGTACAGTAAGTTTAGGCTTACGCCATACTTGCTTACCTGACCCTCTCCATGAGGGAGAAAATGCTCTGTTCCTGGACTTTCCTGGTAATGTATGATTGCCATCACCTGTGGTGAGCTAGGTAATTGATAAGAAAGGTGTTTCACCACAGGTGATGGCAATCATACATTACTAGGAAAGTCCAGGAACAGAGCATTTTCTCCCTCATGGAGAGGGTCAGGTAGGCAAGTATGGCTTACGCACATGGCCGATGCTGCAAACTTTGTGACTGATGGTCACGATGGTGATTTGATGCTGCTTCTTCAGATGCAGCAATCAGATCGAGGGGGTAATTCAGACCTGATAGTAGCAGCAAATTTATTAGCAGTTGGGCAAAACCAAGGCCCTCATTCCGAGTTGTTCGCTCGTTTCCGATTTTCGCTATGCTGCGATTTGTTGCTAATTGCGTATATGCGCAAGGCGCGCAGGGCACATGCGCTATGTTATTTAACTAAAAACTTAGCAGATTTGCTGTGGATCCTGCAGCGCTTTTCAGTCGCTCTGCTGATCGGTGAATGATTGACAGGAAAGGGGCGTTTCTGGGTGGTAACTGAGCGTTTTCCGGAAGTGTGCTAAAAAACGCAGGCATGTCAGGGAAAAACGCGGGAGTGTCTGGAGAAACGGGGGAGTGGCTGGCCGAACGCAGGGCGTGTTTGTGACGTCAAACCAGGAACTAAACAGACTGAGCTGATCGCAATCTGTGAGTAGGTCTGGAGCTACTCAGAAACTGCAAGGAATTATTTAGTAGCAGTTCTGCTAATCTTTCGTTCCCTATTCTGCTAGGCTAAGATACACTCCCAGAAGGCGGCGGCCTAGCGTGTGCAATGCTGCTAAAAGCAGCTAGCGAGCGAACAACTCGGAATGAGGGCCCATGTGCACTGCAGGGGGGACAGATATAACATGTGCAGAGAGAGTTAGATTTGGGTGGGGTGTGTTCAAACTGAAATCTAAATTGCAGTGTAAAAATAAAGCAGGCAGTATTTACTCTGCACAGAAACAAAATAACCCACCCAAATCTAACTCTCTTTGCACATGTTATATCTGGCCCCACCTGCAGTGCACATGGTTTTGCCCAACTGCTAACAAATTTGCAGCTACAATCAGGCCTGAATTATCCCCTGAAATTAGAGATGTGCACAGCACCTTTTTTGCTGGATTTGGATTCGATTAATTGTCTGGATTTGGATTTTCTTCAAAAACTGACCCAAAAAGCTAAAATAACATAATCTGGCCTTTTTTTTGTTCCTAGACTATTATTAACCTCAATAACATTAATTTCCAGTAATTTCCAGTCAATTGTGTCCACCTCACAGCTCACAATATTGTTTTCACCATTACTAACCAAAGGCTGCAGTAAGCTGGCTGGTTCCTAAGTGATAGAGCAGCAGCACATGGTCATTTATAGCATATCTATGAAACTTTGCCACACGGCAGTGGCAGAAATGAAAGGTGGCAAAAGATGAAATTGTCCTTGGGCACTCCCACCCAACTTTATGTTGGCTATCAAAAAGGACATGCACACTTTAACAAACCAAGCACTTCAGCGACAGGGACTAACACTTTTGTGGCTCAAGTGCTTTGTTTGTTTGGGCTCTCGCAAAAGCTATCAATCGGCTTATGTCAACAGCTCTACAGTGGGTAGATGTCATCATTATTGACATCATCACCCTTAT